>NC_139614.1:2980000-3466481 GCF_964270895.1 Podarcis filfolensis | reverse complement strand
CCTAGTCGCCTTTACCATTTGCATTTTATATATTTTCTAAACAAAAGGGCATAGTAATTGCTTGACATAATCATTTCAAATATTGACTTAGAAGTAAACGGAGCCATTAAACCCACACAGGAGAATATACTTTAATAATATACCGTATGACATTTTAATTTTTAGAAATTGTGCATCACACAGCATATGCTTATGCCTGTGTGAATATGCAAAAGGATAGTAACAAGAAGTTAACCTCATGCATAAAACAAACAGATAAATTGTCTTTTATTTCTTGTTTACTTTTCTTGCATGCAAAACCAGAAAGATGGACCATTCTTGCCTCAATAAATATGGCACAGGCAACAACTGTTTTGCCTGGGGGTTGTGGTTCTTACCCCCCTGAGTGTCTGTGGAGTGCATATAATTTTAGGGTGTGGGGGAGTTTAACCACCCTGCTGTTAATGATATATGTGATGTGGCCTTTATTCCTGAGCATGCCTCAATTGAAAAGCATCTTACCTATTTCTGTTTAGGTTACGATAGCACAAGCCAATGTGATACCTATGCACATGATTCAGCAAACGGCTTTGCTTGCTTAAGTAACACCTTTCCTTCATGTTCCCAACAGATGATGAAGAGGTCTCTATTACTGCAGATCCTGAGTCAGCTGATTTCCAGGAAAGCACCATGAATATCTCAGCAGAGGATATCCTTGGTGAGCCTCCGTGCACCAGCACAGTGAGCTCAGAAAGTGCAGTTCCAGAGAAGCTAAATGGATACCCAGTGATCTACATCAATGTTGATAGCTCTGGTGCTGGGGAGCTCACCCTGAACAGCTTCCTAAAAGAAGAGCTAGCAGGAAATGGGGAGGCTGACGCAGTGCCAGCAGACACGGCTGATCCCTTGGAATCCATCCCAGGGGAAATGATGCCTTCCCTGAGTGCTATGGACCTCACTGAGCAACTGGCTCTGTTGGCATGCACACCCCCTGAATCTGAAGTTAGGGAAAACAATAAAGTCAATTCTGTTACGCAGGGAGACAACGACATCTTTGCCAGCATAGAAGCCTTGTCAATTGATGAGGTGAGTGGGGAAATGCAAGCTCTCAAGGATCTAGAGAAGAGTCAGGATGATGAGGGAGCTTCAGCCCAGGAGGAAGAAGAAGACAATGATGAGGAAAAGGAGAAGAACAAGCTGCAGCTGAGGACCACAGCGAAAAGGAAGAACAGGCCTTGCTCCTTGCCTGTGTCAGAACTTGAGACAGTGATTGCGTCTGCCTGTGGAGAGCCTGAGACCCCACGTACACACTACATAAGAATACACAATCTCCTCCACAGCTTGCCTTCAGCCCAGATGAGCAGTGATGATGGAGAAGGGGAAGAGGAACAAGGCAGTGTGGTAGAGAATGATGAAGAGCTGACAGTCAGGGAAGTGTCAGAGAAAGACATGGCCAGCGAGACTGAAACAGTGTTAGCAGAAGCTCCCCACGAAAACAGAGTGGAAGAGGCCTCCATGGAGCACCTAGCTGACTTAAATGAACAACAGCTGGATGGTGAAGGGCCCAGAACGGAAAGTGAGAGTGAACTGAGTCCTAGGCCTAATGGTGATGCTGAGTGCGAAATGTGCGACACTTCCTGCTACAGCCCGTCTTGCTACAGCACTTCCTGTTACAGCACTTCCTGCTACAGTACTTCCTGCTACAGCACCTCTGGCCAGGACAGCACCAACCGGTTCTCAAGCCATACCCGATTCTCTTCTGTTGACAGTGCAAAGATTTCTGAGAGCACAGTTTTTTCTTCACAGGATGATGAGGAAGAGGAGAACAGTGCTTTTGAGTCAGTTCCAGACTCGGTGCAAAGCCCTGAGCTTGACAGGGAGCAGGGGGATGGCTCTGCCCATTGGCCTGAGGAATTGGTAGCTCGTGGAGTGAATCTGCCAAGAACAGCAGAAAGCGTAGAGTCTCCAGTAGCAGGCCCAAGCAACAGAAGAGAAGGTTAGACTTGGAGGAGCAATACGTTGATTATCTATATTAGGCATTATGAGAGATAAAACTAATGACCAAGGTCTGGTCAGTTTTGTTGGGCAGTACTTGACACCCTGCTTGGGGGGGGAAAGAAACAGGAATTAAGTGTTCTTAAATGGTCAGTTTATTATTGATGTGACACTGGTGGTAGGCACAAACGATGTGTCGGCTGGATTCTCTTGGTCACGTGCATAAATGAGTTCCTGAACACTTAACCTATATGTTGTGCATGTCACTGTAGGGAATCTTAGGATTGCCACTTTGCAACCTGGGCACCAAACACATAACTTTAAATCACCTGGTTCTGTGGGAGACAAAGCAGCTGTGCATCTTCTCACCACTTCCCTCCTTGGCTGTGAGGTCCATCTCTGCTCCCTCACTGTTACGTGACACACCTGCAGCCCTACTCCCTGCAGAAAGTAAGAGCTGTGTGGGGAGTACAAGACCAGGGAGGGAGGTGGTGGGAGGATTGTGGTTGCTTCGCTGCCTAGACCACCAGGAGATTTAAAAACATGTCTAGTTCAGAATCAGTAGTCCCTTCATAGCACTCCTTTTTTCAGTGGGGCTTTTTCCTGGTTTATATAAAAAATATTTCATTTCACCTCAGGTGTGTGTGTGTGTGTGTGTGGATGAGGAGAGTTAGTGCATGGGGATGACTACATCCTCATCTGGTGTATTAAGCTGCTGCAGTGTGCAGCATGTGAGGATCTCGCTCAGTAGGACTTCGTGTGCCAACATCTAAATCTCTCTTTGTATTTGAAGTATTTTCAGACTCTACCAGTCATGTCACTTCTTGGCAAAACATTTAATTGTGGGGGGCAGTGTAAAAAGGGCTTCTTGTGTTGAATCAAGCCTATGCCGTATCATTGTGGTGAAATGCTAATTTCCACAGTTAGATGAAAATGGCATGCTTGTGCTTCATCTTTCAACCACTCCTTTCCTTCTGTCCCCTTTGCAGAAGCAAAAATAACCTCAAATTTCATTTGATTTAGGCATTCAAAGCAACTTGATTTGCATTGTACTTGTGCACTGAGCTTTTTTGATATTTTGTAAATTTTGTTTGCTGTCTTGACTTTGCTTTTGTTGGGGGGGGAGGCAGGGCACACATTTTCAAAATAGTAAAAAATTAGCATAGATTGCAGCCTTTGCTTTTGGTTAGTTGAAAAAAGAACATGGTGGATAATCCCTACAGCAGGCCCTCCTGGTGTTTTGGAACTGCAACTCCCATCATCTCTAGCTAATAGGACCAGTGCTCAGGGATGATGGGAATTGTAGTCCCAAATCATCTGGAGGGTCTAGTTTGCCTATGCCTGCTCTACAGGTTTTCATATATCGTGTAAAGCAGAGCTTTCCAAACTGTGTGTCACGACATGTTACTGTGTCAGCTGCAGTGTGTAGGTGTGTCACCCAAATGTTCCCTGCGCTCCCCACAGGGCTGGAAAGGGGTTAGTTTAACCTCTGGTTTGCTAGTAAAACTGAATTACTGTGTTGCGAAATGATGCACATCTAAAAAGTTTGTAACCAACATGAAAAGTTTGGGAAAGTTTGGTGTAGAGCATGAGTCACACAAGGCATTTCTGAGCCACACAAGCTCTGTTGATGATCACATTATGTGAGCCAGGTAATCCCAGAGATGGACAGTCACAACTCCTGTGATTGTAGTAACAGTTAGATGCTGTAGAGAAGCTGGCTGCCACCAGCTGCATGTGGCTGGTTATTGCTGGAAGAGAATCATGAACTAGCAAGTCAATTCCTTTTCCCTTATGTGCCAGCACAACCAGATCAGCACAACCACATGATCAGGTGATTCGTTCACCATGTTTTCTCCCCAGGAATGCGTACCCAGGAAAGTGTGGGGCTGCTTGTGTAGCATAAAATGTGTTTATGGATTTGCTCTGAAACCATTGTGTGGCCACTCCCCACACAGGGCCGGCCCACCCATGATCCACAGGGCCTCCAAGGAATGCATCTCCATGGTGGCAGCAATGGCTGTGGAATGCTCCTTGAAGGCCTTGACTCTCCAGCCTTCTCAGAAGCCACCCCTCTACAGCAGCCTCTTGGGGAGTAGGAAGCACAGCTGGTCTCCTCCCACCCCATGGAGGAAATTGCAGGGGCTGCCCTCTGGGGTCTTCTGCGCTCCACACCCACCCAGCTTGATTCAAAGTGGGGGGGCCTTTCCCCCACAATGACGTTTGATTCCCAGTTCAGCTGTTGGGCAAGGTTGATTTGATTTCCCCAATTGTTCCCAATGTAGATCTTCACTCTCTTCTTCTCTGGTGGTGGGGGGTGCCATTTTGTAGTTTGCCTTTGGCACCAAAACATCTTGGGCCCACACCATCATCAGCCCAATTTTCTGAAGGTTAATCCTAGGACAGGAAGGAGCTTGTAGCACAACTCCTGCCACAAGACTCAGGAATTTTTACATTATCACAGTGGCTCCCAGGCCAACTTAGAGGCTTGCACCAAGATTCTCTTAAGTGTGCCTTTCTCCCCCATTCTGTGCTCAGCCCACACCGGAAAGTGGACATCTTCCTCCTTGATCATTCATGGCTCACTGACTTGAAAGGGCAGGTGAACAGACAGCAGGGAGGATGAAGAGCAGGGCCAGGAGACTACAAGAACAGGCAGTGGACCACACCATTGTGGCACACCACTGACCCTTGACACTGGCCATCAAAGCAGTAAAATTAAAATCCAGCCTAATATGATTAGATACCTTTAGTTAGATGGAGGTAAGGTGGTAAGTAAAAGAGCAGCAGAAAGGAAGCCTGATTTTGGTGACCTAGTAGTAAACTTGAATAAAGATATTAGTTCTCTAGGAACTTGCAGTAAGCTTTAAAATACCAAATTTTCCCAGCATGTAAACAAATGTGACTTATATGCATTCATCAATGGCTTTTGCTTGGGACATTTCTTTTTGTGGTTGTGATACCACTGAAGATCAGAGAACTATATATAAAATTGTGGAGGGTTGTTTTTCTTAAATCTGGCTCAATTTTTTTCTGGACAGTGTATTCAAACTGATTTTTATTAGGAAACCAAAACCAAATATTTTGTTAAATTCATGCTTTAAATTGTTTTTACGTGGAATTAAGTGTGTACATTTTACTTATTCAAACTAGGGTCATTTGAATTTTCCATTTTGTTTTGGCTGCAGTCCTAAAAGCCACCTAAAATTATTTGCAGAGTAACGCAAACCCCTTGGTCTGTGCTGCTGGAGGGGGTTGGGGGCAGCAGTGTGGGCTCTGCCACCATGGAGAGCCTCGTTGCAGCTGTGGAAAGTGGGGTGAATGGGAACACTACCGCTGGTGCTGTTCCATCCAGCACTTGCCAGCAATAGGTCCCAAAATGGATTGTGAGGATAGAGCACAGGCAGCCATCGACCTGCTGGATCCTAAGCAGTGCCAACCCTCCGAGTTCCTGGGGTTCCCGCCAGCTCCTGGGTGGCACAGCACCAAGTAAATTAACCTTCCCCACCACCTTCTGCCCTGGCCAGTGTGAGGGTTTGGGATGCAGCAGTTGCCCCACCACTGCACTCGGCCCTGCTGCTTCCCAGCCAAGGTTTGGATTGCTATTGAGTTTCTCTAACATCAGTTAGATGGCTGATAAATTATGGTTTTAAGAAGTATAACCTTATTTTCTGCACCCCCCACCCCCCAATAATCTCAGTCCTGTAGCTGGAAAGATTCTGACATTAAAAAATGTCCAAGCCAGTGATCAAGTGTTTCATTTTGGTTAAAAATGGTATGATGACATTACAACTACCCTAAGTTTTTTTTTATTATTATTATGTACCCCTGTTCTAAAACATAATAAAATGAGGGTAAATGACAAGCAATGGGATAAAACTGTTGATTCTGTGGGGTTTGAAAAATGTTCACTGAACCCTTGAATCCAATAAGAACTTGGTTATGTGTTTAAGTTCTCAAAATAAGAATGGTATATTACTACAAGATGGTTGCAGCATCTCAAAGGGACTCTAGTGATAGCAGAACTTTATGAGTGACAGTTTGCTCAGATTATGGAGGCAAGAATACCTGCACTGAATGTTAGTATTCAGAAAATACTTCCATTTTGCTTTGGGCTCTACACTTCATCTCTTCTCTATCTTATCTCAGGTCCCTCTATGTTCCTTTTGGCTGTCTTTGTCTCAGCTCACTCCCTCTTGTTCACTTACCCTTCTCTCGCTTTCTTCTCGCTTTCTTCTCTCTCTCTCTCTCTCCCTCCCTCTCTCTCTCTCCTCTTATTTAATTTATAGCTGGAGAGGTCAGGGACTGAACCAAACCCATCAGTCCTTAGTTGGGTTTACATTGTAAGTCATCAATCCTTACTATGCAGTGACTCACAAAATCTTCCTTTTGACTTCATATTTCAATAGCTCTTTGCCTTGCACATTATTTTCAAAGAGGGCTTGAGGCAGATTGCTGTTAGCCCTTATCTGAAGTTCTTCCAGTCATTTGTGTTTATAGCAGTGCATTTGTAACCACTGTGTGGCATCCATGAATGAACATGAACATCTTGACTGTCTTATCCATAGGTGATTGCCCTTTACTCCATAATTCTCAGCCAATCAACCAGCTTTCCTCCATGAGGTCTGACCACCATCACTACCCAGCCATTGATGAACCTCTTCCGCCAAGTAAGCTTTAGTTTCTTAAAAATATACTACTTTTTTCAACTCAAGTTTTCCTGTTTATCTGAAGGGTACATATAACTAGGCAGTGTGGAAAAACCCTGAAGAAAGTTCACCTGTCGTTCTGAAACTCTTTTGATTCCTCCAGAATTACTGTATGAGGAATGAACCTCCAGATTTGTTTAAAATTTCGCTTTAAGCAATTGAAGTTGCTGAAACTGAGAAGCCAAGTCAGAGCCAACAGCTTTGTGAACTGAAAGAGGTAGGCAGTTCAAACAGGTAATCGAGCAGCTGGTGCAAACTGCTGCTTCCTGTCCCCTTGTAGGCAATGGAAACATAAGCATATCCAACCAGTATTGTACTAATTGGACTGCCTACCATGTACTTCCAGGCTCAATTCAAGGTTTTGGTTTTGATCCATAAAGTCCTTCACAGGATGGGGCCGACCCATCTGAAGGACGGATTTTTCTGCAGAAGTCCACAGACTAGTTGGTATTCAGGTGATCAGTTCCAGCATTATAGGCCATCGTTGCAGGCAGTTAGAACTACATTAGCAAGAGGCAAGGTTTTCAGCAGTGACCCCCAGACTTTGCAATGATCAGTGAGGTGGAGTACAAATTGGGCTGGTTTCTATAAAGCATCCAAGGTTTTGTTTGTTTTTTAAGCAGGCATTTGATTACAGTAAGCCTGCAACTTACACACATTTAACTTGTGTGCATTCAGCTTTAAAAGTGCATCAAAACTAAATAAATATAAAGGGGCAGAAAGGAGGCAGGGTTCCAGGGAAAATAACTTTGGCAATCCCACTTGCCATTGAACCCAATAGGCTTGGACTACGTGCGCTGCTCTGGTTTGCCAGAAGCGGCTTAGTCATGCTGTACGCTGTACGCCGGCTCCCTCGGCCAATAAAGCGAGATGAGCGCTGCAACCCCAGAGTCGTCCGCGACTGGACCTTGCGGTCAGGGGTCCCTTTTTGGCTTTATGCATGATCCCCAGAATGTAACACCCATGTAAGTTGCTGGCTTACTGTTTTTTATTGGCATGTGTCCTGTTTTTATTATTGTTGCTTGCTGTTTTGTTTCATGGTTTTTTTTCTTGAACTGTGGCAGTTTACCGTTTTTACAAGGACAGGGTTGATGGCCAGTATAGCAGAGGATTCGATAGGGTATACCTCTCTCCTGTGAAGGTGGAAGGAAGTGGAGCTCACACCATAAAAATTATCTTTAAAAACGCTCTATAATTTCATTTTAAATATTTTGTCTTCACTCCATCACTTGATGCAGAACTTTCTTGAAAGTTCTCACAAGCGTGCCTTGCAGAATTGAATCAGAGCTACTGTTCATTTCAGCTAGGTTTTTGCAGGAAGGCAGATCGTGGCCTTGATGTGTTTAATAAATCTTCAGCTGTTTAAAAAAAAAGAAAAAAGATGAGGGCAAATATCTGGAGATAATTAATGTCACACTGAATAGGGTGGGTAATTTCTGGTTTTCAGCGTTGTGATATATCACAAGCTAAACTGCAATATACCAATATATCATGATGTCTGAAATAAGGATGGAATAATGTAAAGGCAAAAGGGGTAATGTCTAAAACTACTTAGGGGTCTAAAACTGATAAATTTTTACTTACCTGTAACGTAACTATATGTAACTATATGTAACTGTTATTTTATAGTACAGATAATTTTTAAATTAGCACATTTTCTCAAAAATTAAAGCTGTAGCATATTAGTATCATAGATATCAAAGGTAAAGTGAGAATTTTCCCTTAATTTTTTAAAATAACATTATTTGACAGACAGAAGGTCTGAAGATCTCAAAACCTGGGCAATTTCATTTGAGGGAATATACAGGTAGTCTGTCAGATCGCTTGGATCTGAGCCATAGAGGGTCTTACAGGTCACAACCAGCACTTTGAATTGTGCCCAGAAACAGATGGTTAGCAGGGGAGCTGTTATGTAGCTTGAGAACTGTTATGGATGCTCCCTATAGCATCCCCAGTCAACAATCTGGCAGAAGCCCCTCAGGAAGGAAGTAAAACAGTGCCTCCAAGTCCCTTCCCAGCAGGAGACCATTGGCCCAGAAGGATAACCATGGTCGATGCTACTGAAAGTCACTGAGAGGTCCAGCAGAACCAACAGGGACACACTCCTCCATCCAGTTATCAAGAAATCCACCAAGGCGACCAAAGCCGTCTGTCTTATAACCAGGTCTGAAACAAGATTGAAGTGGATCTAGATAATCAGTGTCCTCCAGAAACCCCTGGAGCTGAGATGAGATCCCAAAAATGGGATATTGAGATTGCCAATGTGGAAGAGCTTTTTCAATAAAGGTCTTATAACGGCCTCCTTAAATGTGTGGTAGCTCTCACATTTCCTAGGATCCTGTACATCCTTGGGCTGTGCAGACTGTAAAGTATTCATTAACAGATAGCATGTTAGTGGGGTGAAATTCCTGGAGTGGCAGTGACATTTCTGGAGCAGAACTTGAATATTTATGTTTTGTCCTTCCGGGTTTATGCATTTTTCACCACTTTTAATATGCCTATTCTTCATAAGGAGTACCTAGCATCTTGCATTAACAAAAATGTCCAGTAGATGGCAAACTCTGACCTGTAACACATAATACTGCTGTGATTTTTCAGGTCTAAAGATATTACTGCTTGGTTATAGAAAGTGCCCAGTGTGTTCAAAAACTAGGTAAAGTTTGCAAAGAAAGCTTTATGTTTCTGTTTTTAATCCAGTTACTTTGTTTTTGGTGACCTTCCTCCACTGGGCTATAGATGTTCCCTAAACTTCATCACTGGATTTGATTCTTACTTTGTTGATGCAGTAAAGCCAAAGGAAGCCTTCAGTGCCTGGAGCCTTAGCTGAAGTCTGCTGTAGATTAAGACAGAAGAAGGAAATAAGAGAAGTTCATATTATAGGCAAATATGTCTCTCCTCCAAAATCTTTCCCAACCACTTTGCAAGTGAAGGCAAATTAGATTTCAGATTACAGCCAGATGGCCTACTGTAGTTTAGGAAAAATGCTTATGTGGACTCTGTACCTAAATCTATGAAGATCCTATGGATTCCAGTTATTGTCGGTCCTAGGGGCCCTTGAATTCACCCTTCTACATTTTCATCTCATATTTTACTGATAGGTTTATTGACAGTGATTATTGTGGAGATTAATTGATATGAAATCCCAAGCACAGAAGTATAAACAACTAAAAGGTCTTTACTAATATATCCATTCATATCACTGAATCTTTAGTAGCTATATATTCTATGTCCCTGAACATGTTTGTCTTTCATGTGCCATGCCAACTGAATAGTTGCTGCCGGAATTGAATTATTCAGTTTTCCATTTGATTTGAAAGCCACATAGGGACGATAATTCTCAGCGGCATGAATTTTTAAAGCACATTTTTTTAACTACACACTGCAGCCTGATCTAAAGATTTTTCATTTTTCTGGCATTTGTAATATGCCTTTATTGCTTCCTGAGTAACTCACCCTTAAGCAGGGAGAATCTATTTTATATCTGAAGGTGTAAACATGGATTATCGTATGCTTGACTTGATGGAGAAAGATGTGCTTGTCTTAAAGTATTTTTCCAGTGAAAGCCAAGGAGGGATGGTTAGAATAAGACGAAATCTTCCTGAAAGGTCTAGGGTATGACCACTTGGGAGAATTCAAAGGACCACAGAATATTCACAACAGCTTTTCTGGGACCTGAGAGGCAAGAACTTATGTGTACCTTTCAAAACAAAGTAGCCTGATATAACCACTGACTCCATTCCAGTTAAAATTCAGTGCTGTTGAAACAAATAATCTTATTGCTGTCAGTGAGATTTAAGCTGTAATCCTAAACACACACTTATAGGGAACACGAACCATTGTACATAGTGGAGTATGCATAGGATGTGACTGAATAGCTGCAGTCCTAAATACACCTACTTCAGAATCATGCCCGGCTCTTTGGGACAGACTTCTGAGAAGACATGCATACAATCTGCTTGAAGTGATGCATAACTGGATTGTTGCCACTTTCTGCCACTGTGTCCCCATCATCTTGGCAGGTCCCCACCATGTTCTCCTTTTTAGCACTTGTATGTCAGCAAGCTCCTACGTCACTGGCTGGGCTGTTTCATATGCTATGTTTTTTCTACACACAAACTCTATGTTAAACATGAAATGGTCTTAACTCAGAGACCTTCTTTCACAACTGCCTGTCTTCTTTGCAATACGTTGTCCATCTGCACTGTTGGACAGATCTTCAATGTTCACCAATTATGTGGGTACATGTACCATAATGTCTAGTATTTGCAATCCTTCCCCACTGCTTGTCATGCCACTATGGTGCTATCCAATTAAACTGGCAAACCTCTAGCTCTGGGCTTTCAAGTTGGCATTAACCATTGTATGTGATTTGTGAGTGCTTTCTACATGATTCATTGCATTATTGCACATTGTGGCAAGCTTACTAGTCATAGTAATTCAAATATAACCTGGGCAGGAAATGGTGTCCCAAACACTACATGTCTGTTTGTTATGTAAAGTAATTTAAGGTTGTTGATTTGGAGTCCAAACATTCCATAGTGTGGCTTTTTGTCCAGCAAAGTATACGCCTACTTTTCAGCTCCTTCTACACATGCCCACAATTATGGGTAAAATCTACCCTTTACTTTTTAGGGATTGCTCTCGTGAAACTTGGGACTATGAATAAGGCTAAGTATGGGATAAAGCACAATTCCATAGATTTTCTCGCCCCCATCAGGGTCCTAAACCTTTTTAAAAAAACCCTTTTAAAAAGTCCATGTGATTTTGAGAGACTGGCCCTGATCCAGAAAGCCTTCTCTATGGGCAGGAAGTCCAAAGCACACTTAGAAATCTCATGTGTATAAGAACCATTAATTTCAGTGGATGGGACAAGCACCATTTGGTTACAGCTTTAAGACTGGAGACTGATTAGGAAGCTCAAGAAGTAAAACTACGAAATTTGCATTAGGTAAGAGCCCCACTCTGCAGTGTTCAGCTTCCCTCCACCAAAAACCTGGGCACCTCATGGTCTTGGCATTTGAACCCGTGCTGGATCCATTTTTGCCTGTACTTTAGCTGGCAGAGCTAGTCCAGTTCAGGAAGTCCACATAATCCAAATGTGACTTGGGCACTGTATTTCCCCCACTTTTTTGCCGGGGGGGTGTTTCCTTTGCTTCTGGATTCCTTCGTTGTTAAGCATTAGAATGCTCCTATGCTGATGTTCTTAAACAGTGTGTTTTACAAGTTGTTGGTCACTTTTTAAATCTTGTATTTAATTTAGGAATGTCCTTTGATCAGAACCCTGTGCAGCAGTTGTTGCTGTTTTCTTTTTGGTAAATATGTTTGCATAATACTATACATTTTGGGCAGGAATGTTTATATATCTGGATTCCCTAATAGTCTAGATTTCTGGATGTCCACAAATGACCTCATTTTCTGTCTTTTTCCAATTTCCTAAAAAACCGTTTAATGCAAGACTGGGAAGCTCGGATAGATAGCCACGGTCGGGTATTCTATGTGGATCATGTGAATCGAACTACAACTTGGCAGCGTCCGACTGCAGCAGCTACTCTTGATGGAATACGCAGATCAGGGTCAATCCAACAAATGGAGCAACTCAATCGGCGGTGAGTTTATGCTAGACCAAATTTCTAAAAAAGTTCTAGCTGAAAACCATCCTATTTGCCTTCATTTCCCATGCCTATAGGATCTGGCACACTATGCAGACAAGAGACTGCAAGGGCAATCCTATACATGTCTGCTCAAAACTGTGCCCCACTGACTTCAGTGGAGCTTAATTCAAGGTAAGTGGGTATATAATTGCAGGCTGGGAGCATCATAAAAGGTGCGTACCAGATTAGAGGCAGATTGCAGTTTCCAAGAGATTTGAAAATTGTATAAAGGAAAAAGATGTTCTCTCAAGGAGGGCAGAGTTAATATTACAACATACAGAGAGTGCTGCCCCCTGCCCAAGAAAACCAAGCATTGTTAAGCTTCCCTTTTGAAACAGCTAATATAATTTTCCCAATGTCCTAATATCATGGTCCTTTTGTTTCCCTACTTCTGCTCAAAATCACTGAACAATACACAGCATAAATGCAATCAATACCAGCTTATTTTTGTGATTGTAAGTTGTTTTAAACTGTATTTTATATTGTATTTTAATGTAACCTGCCCTGGGATCTTCGGGTGAAGGGGAGATATTATTAATAATAATAATAATAATAATAATAATAATAATAATAATAATATGTTACATTACATTACATTATGTTATGTTACCGCCTGTAAGTTTTATATTGGTGGGTGTCTGTGCAGTAGTTGGTTAATTCCTTTGTTGTATTTGTTTTATATTATGTTTTTGCATTTTAATTAAGTGTGAGGTGCCTTTTAGGTTTTTGGACCAAAATGCGGGGTGAAATAAATGAAAATCTTACATTACATAGAGAAAACAGGGTATGCTTTGATAGATGTTAAGAAGAAGGAAGAGCTCAACATAGTCTTCAGCAGGAACCCCGTGCTGCTTGTAATGTTTAGTTTTGCTTTCAGAATCACAGCTGGATCTATGAATTCTCAAGCATGTATGAGTTTTTTAAAGTAATAATCAGGGGTTACTAAGTGTTGTTGGAAGGATATTTTGATGCTCCTCATCCTCAAAGGTTGCACATCATGGTCTTCCCATGTTCCCCCTGACACCACCACAGGCCTGCCCACTTGCACACACAAGGGAAGCTCAGCGCTGCAGCTGAGCACACAAACAGGTGGTCCAGCCGAGCACGTGACTCAACAGGCAGCCAGGTGGGTCTGTGAATGGCAGCAGCGGTGGGATTGGGGGATTGGGATGAGTTGAGGGGTAATGGGGGGTTGGGGTCAGATTGTGAGGGGGACGTTTGGGTGAACTCTGAGGGAGGGAGAGTTTGGAGCAAACAGAGGGTGGGAATTGACAATGGGGTGGTGTGGATAGGCTGGAATGGGGGGGTTGAAGGCGCTCTGGTGGGATGTGGCGTTGGGTGAGGTGTAAAGGGAGGTGGTTGACAAGGGTGGGTAGGATGGCAGGGGTGGGGTTGGTGAGCAAAGCACGCAGCGGCAGCACTCCTAGTATTCTAGTATAAGGCAGGTGAACGTCAGTTGCAAATCTGTCTGAGATGCTTATGGGCAGATTTATTTTAAATGTTTAAATATTTATTTTAAACTTGACCTAAATCCAGGTCACACCAAACAAAGTGGGTCAACACATGAAGATGCATGCTTCTGTTTCTCTTTTTAAATAATTTATAATTTCGCTTGACATTATATGGCAGCAAAATCATTTTTCACTATAACCTCGGGAAATGTTTTTGTTTTTCATCCTCTCTCAGTTTACCATAACGATATTGTTTTCCATTGAAAAAACCTGGGCCTGGAACATCTATCCTCTAATTACACACCTTAAAGCGAACAGGCAGGCTAGTTGGGGGGGGGGGGTTTCTTATACTTTAAAATGTGGGATGATTATCTTTGGTGTGCCAAGCGAGCAAATTCAAAGCTTCTTCCTTTCAAGAGAGCCAAACAGGATGGGAGTTCTTCAGTCCAATTTGCAGAAAGGAGGATTATAGAAATCAGCTGCCAAGTGACAGCCACTAGGAATTTTAGTAATTTCCCTAAAGGCTTTAATTCCTCTAAAAATATCTGTTGTGCATAAGAGAACATAACACCAATGAGTCCCACAAGGTATTATCTCAAGCATACTAGTCGGAGTAGTGTAGTAGGTCAGACTATTACAAATCCCAATTCGTCCACAAAACTCGCTGGGTAACCATGGGCCAGTCACTCTTTCTCAGTGCAGTCTACCTCACAGGGTGGTTGTGAGAACAAAAAAGTGTAAGGTATGTATGGGGGCCGGGATATGTCATCCAGATTTCCTGCGAGGAAGGTGAAATAGAAATATGGTTTGGAGCCATCAAGCTGCTGCATTTGTTGTGATAAATCTATGTGTAGGGAATACAACTACACCAAAGCCCATTCTTACATATAGAAAATTAGCATGTCAGAGAGGAGGCTAAGGTACAACCATTTCCCCTAACATACCAGTTTTCTACCAGTTTTCTATTACTATTATTATTATGATGATGATGATGATGTCTGGAGGACAAGTTAGCCATGGTACCATCAATCTACAGGTTTACCATCTCACTTGCTGTTTGCAAGAACTAGGCAATGAAAAAATACTTTTTTAGGGAGCAATGGAAATGAAACCAGTTCCAGACCTTGCTAGAAGAGATCATTTGGTTTATTTTATAAAAATAACATTTAATTGAATCAATATTAGCTTGATGTAATTGAAATATTTGAAATATTTATTTTGAATGTGCTAGCTTGTGTGCCAGGTATGCTGTTAACACAACCTTCTTGCTCCCCTTTCTCTGTTAATTGTGCCATGCATGCTTCACTTCCTGCCCAAGATGCGCTCCTTTCTCTTTGCCCTACACACTTACGTAACACAGGCCTACATGTTGCCAGAAGGCGGTGGTTCTTTTAAGATTCAGAGACAATGAATACAGTAATAGGTGAAGGCTAGAAATTCTTCATTAATGCATGCAAAGAAAGACTAGTGCCCAAACTGCAACCCAAAACCCACTTATTTATCGCCAAGTGCCAACACGGCAATTTAACCTGAATACTGAGGTTTTGGTTTAGAAGGGGAGGTTGGCACATCCATGTGGAGAAAGAGTGGAGCAATACAGTGGTGCCTCAGTTTTCAAACAGCTTAGTTCTCAAACTACTTGGAACCCATACACTTCAAACCCGGAAATGAGTGTTCTGGTTTTTGAACTTTTTTTGGAAGCAGAACATGCTCTGTTCTGAGTATAACTTCCATTTTGATTGGGAAGACGAGCTGGGTGGCAAGCGAGCAGGCAAGGGATGTTGCCGCCACCCCCACCCCTGCCTGCTCCTGCTTGCAGGCAAGTAGGAGAGGGATCAGGCTGCTCTGCTAGACAGTATTGCTGTTTGCACGGGAACAGGAGGTGGATCGGGGCTGCTCAGCTGGGGAGGTGCAGGCTCTGTCACACTTTCCATTGAGGGGTTTGCAGCTCCACTCCCCTCAAGGAAGAAGTTTAAGGAGCCCCCATCTCCGCATCAGAGCCCCTGCACCACCTGAAGGCAGCCAGGCTGAATAGTTGCTGAGGTTGGGGAAGGTGGAGGCAGCCCAAAAGCTGCATCTGAGAGCCCCTGCAGCCAGGTGCTCCTCAACTGAGCTGCCTGATCCCGCTCCTAATTGCGAAGTGGAGGCTTCATGCTTCCCAGCTGAGAGATCCCCACCCTGCTCCTGCACAAGTAGGAGCGGGAGCAGGCAGCTCAGCTGGGGAGCGCGAACCCTCCACTCCACTTCTGACTCTGCTCCCATTGGCCCTGGCCGGAGGGTGTGTGAAGCCTCAACCTCGCAGCAGCAGCAGGAAGAAGGCAGCTGCTCGGCACTCTCGGCAGCCCACCAATGCGGCAGTGCGCTTCTGAGCGCGTGCATAGCGCTGTGCCCTCCCCACCCACAGCAGAAACTCCCCAAGGGAAAACGCACACCCTGGAGGTTGTGGCTCCATTTTGCACACACACACACCGACACCCCATCCGAAGCGCTTCTACTTGGACACACATTGAGCTGAGGACTCAATGCACCTGCCCTCACCTTCTGCCAGCTCTGTGCAGAGAGGTTTCTGAGTGCCCCCTCTGGAACGCGTGCCATAGGTTCGCCACCACTGGGCTGTGGCATAAAGCTACAGAACAGATCTTTTCTCTGGTGGCCCCACTTGTGGAATGCTCTCCCCAGAGAAGCCTGCTTGGTGCTCTCCTTACATTTCTTTAGGTGTCTGGCGAAAACATTCCTCTTCTCCTAGGCCTTTGGCTAATTGAACAGTCTGTGGTCTTTTAAACTGTGTGTGGCAGTGTTATTGTTTTTGTTTGCTACTATGGTATGTATTTTTGTGTTTTTATATCGAAAATCGCCCTGTGATCCTTGGATGAAAGGCAGTATAGAAATTAAATAAAGAAATAAAGAATAATAAACAAGACAACAGTGCTTACGTCCCTTCATTTAGTTTCTGAAGACCCCTCAGAACAGCAATGGACGGGACTCCTGCATCGGCCAGCACATCACACCTTCTGCAGTCCAGATCTACACTGATGTTCCAAAAGACAGGGCTTCCCCACCCCTTTATATGCTGTCTTGATCTCAAATTATGCTTACATACAATGCTATTTTTCTAGAAATAGAGATGCCAGAACTCTTTCTAGAAAAAGAGGTGCCGGAAGAGGTGTGTAGAGGGGGTATTTTTATTTTAGAATAAAAAGAGCTTAAGGCAGCTAACAACAATTTTAAAAACCCTGTTAAACAAACAATAAGTAATTAAACAACTGAAAGCTAAGGGAAAATAGAAACAGCAAACAGAATTATTAAATTTAATTAATAAAAGCCCACCTTTATAAAATTATGTGAGAAACAATTGTATTGGCACCAAACTTCTCTGTGGTCCAGCAGGACTGATAGGGAGACGTCCTATGATCCACTTATTCCATAAGATTCCTTCAGCCAAATCCATCCTTTAGAACTTTAGAAAGCCACAATTACGTCATACCAGTAACATATAAATGAGACCTCCCTTGAGCCTCACCTTGCTTCCCTCTGGTGGTTGTGGCAGGTCCATGAAGGTCATTTTAAAGTATTCTATGTACTGCCTTTTATCTAGTTTAGAAAACATTCCTTCTGCATTAGGCTTAAATATTGAGATGAACTGGGCAGTATTTGTGCAGCTGCTAGGCTTTTCCTCAAATGAAAATGAACAAAATACTTTTGTTTGTTTGCAGTATTTATAGTCGGCTCTTCCTTGAATGTACAAAAACCACAAAATTAGGTCCAGTAAAACACAATTCTAACCCAAGGTAACCAAGCAAAACTACAGCAGCAAAAATTAATATTTCCAATTTAACCAACTGATTAGGTAAAAATAAACAAAACATTCAAGCAGACAGAAACAGATGAAACAACCAAAGTTTGTGTGCCAACAGACCCTCAATCTGTTGGCTTTTGAGTAACTTAACAACTCAACCCCCCCCCCCAATCATCCAGGATCTCACCCTGAGCAGTGTAAATAGTTGCCCACAAGCATCCACAGCAAGAAACTCCCATCTCTTATCCACAATGGCAACAGAAAAAAGAACACACCCAAAATTAAAACTAGGTAGCGATAAACCACAGCCAGTTTTCTCTCCCTTTCCCAGTCCTGAGAAAACCACAGGGTTGCCAGGTAGAGACATGCAGATGGGTTTGCTGGCGTCCCTCATCTCTCGTCGTCTTTTCAGCTGGCACAGACAGCATTCAAGGTCCTTTAGGGTCTAGACTAGACTAAACAAAACGATGGTTTTGAAACTATTGAAAAGCATACTGGGGTTGTTCCAAGGGGTTTTCAGTGTAGTCTACTCATGAGGCTGGCTGAGAGAGGCAGCTGCCTTGGGTGGCGGGAGCCCAAGAAGCAGCACCCCTGAGAGCATGCCTCATGCTCCACTACTGGTGAAGAAGGGGTGCCGGCAGCAGCTCTGGTAGCTACTGGCAATATCTTGCCAAAATGTTGTGAGATCTAATGTACTCTGTGAGACCTTGTGTGAGATCTCACCAGAACCCACTGTTATTGCCACTTTCTGGGTGTTGCCATGCAAGGAAGGCTTTGGTGGCGGCAGAGGCAGAGCGGCATCTTCCTGTTTCGCCTCAGACGCACCTACTCATCTCAATGAGATGCTTAATGATGGCCCTCAAGGAAGCCTCCCCGAAAGACTGGTTGTTCACCTAACAAAAGCCAGTTACAGAAGAGGGAATGGGCAGCGAGGCACATCAGGCTGGCAGTGTGTCCCAGAGCACGTATCCTGCAGAAAGCTGTGGCAGTTCCTTGGAAAACCAGTCTTTAGGGGCTCCCTGAGGACAGAAAGTTTGAAAACCACCTTTATAATGCACACACAGTAAATGTACCCACCATCACAATCATCATTTGAAAAAGTGCTGGATTTTTCCAATGCATCCACATAGCTGTTTCAAGTTTTTTTCCACATATGTGGGCATTTTTTCAGAACATCTTGAAGATTGCTTTACACAATTTTGACTAAGCTGCAGTAGTCTCTTGGTCCATTGCTTTGCTTCCTAGGCATTATTAGCCCCTAGGGGATTTTTCTACCATCTAATTAAATAGGAAGCTTATGCACTGTATATATCCCTCTAAATAGGTGAACTACGTTTTTCTGTTCTGCTATTGCATGAGGGGGGCATAAAACTCAGCCTGCACTGGAATGGAAAGTTTGTTCAGTCAGCCTGCTGTGAAGTGAATAAAAATGTTTATAGGTTCTTATAAAAGAGAGAGTGGGGGAAAATAGAGCTACGTTAATATAGTGTGAAGTCCAAATATATTAATTTGTTTGCAAAGGGCATATTTAAAGGCAAAACAACAAATCCTTAGTTCTTGTAGTGTTTTTTTAAAGCTAATTTTATTATGCTATTTACCTTCTTGCTAATATGTGTATGTTCATGTAAAGTTAAATATAAAGCATTGATTATTGAGGAAATTAATGAAACAAAAGCAGTCTACTCTTTCAGCCAAGCATAAATCTTTATATTTTCACCTTCTTCCCAATTCAATTCAATTCAAGTATTTTATTAAAACTTCCAAGACTGTCAAATCATAAATCAAACCAAACCAAGAAATAACCTAAAAACAAAATTATTATTATTAATATTATTATTATTACTATTACTATTATTAATTCCCTGCATCTTTACTAAGAATGAAATCATTTGGGGTTGGACTCGATGGCCCTTGTGGTCTCTTCCAACTCTATGATTCTATGATTCTATGATCATTTCCCCCTGTAGAGTACCCTCCTGGAGGATGTCAAAGAGTTAAACAACTATATAAATTTTTGTAGACATCTGAAGGCAGCCCTGTTTCGGGAAGCTTTTAATGTTTGATTTTTTGTTGTTTGATTTGTATTCTTGTTGGAAGCCACCCAGAGCAGTTGGGGTAACCCAGTCAGATGAGTGGGGTATAAGAAATTATAAATTATTATTGTTGTTGTTGTTGTTGTTGTTGTTGTTGTTGTTATTCCAATCCAAATGCCATAAACACTTGAGAAACCTAAAGCATAATTCTAATAAATATTAAATATAAACTACCTAATTATATTTAGCTAATAATATTGAACCAATACTCAAAATTTGCCAGTCCAAGCCAGTAAGCCTACCTAATATCAAAGTTTCACATTTTCTTCAGTTTACCTATAAGATTGACTTACATGTTCCCACTTGACAGCTTTGATCGGCAGAATTTGCACTTTTACGGGTGCCGCATAATACCTGCACCACATCTATAAGAACTCAATTGTTTAGTTTGGAAGCCTCAACACTTTGGAGCTCCCTGCCTATTTTTATCAGGCCTTCGTGCCCACTGAAGACATTTTTATTTAGACATGTCTACCCAGATTTTTATTTAGTTTGTGTGAGTTTTAATTTGTTTTAGTCTATTCTATTGTCGTTAAAACTTTCTGTATGGTTTAAATTATGGTTGTAACTTTTTAGTAATAATTTTATTGTTCTATCTTTTTCATAAACTGCTTTGAGTTTTCTTTTACCATCAAGCAGTATATAAATTTCGTGAAATAAAGAAATAATCTTTATTTATGGCAACCATAGCTGACTATAAGGTCAGGCCAAGAGAAGCCAGAATTTCACTTTCTGTCTTTCTTTCCTGTTAGGCTGTACTTAAGGAGATCGTGCATAGTTAATTCACTGTGCCCAAATACTTCAAAATAACAACAGGCAATGACCACACATAACACTAAGCCAAATCGTGGCTAAGCATGAAGGGGTAATGTGCATCTGACTAACATATTTTACTTCTTCCCCTTTTTCAAAATCAAGGTACCAAAATATTCAGCGAACTATTGCTACGGAAAGAACAGATGAGGACACTGTGGTTAGCAGCAGGGTAGAGAGGCTTCCCGCTGGAGGAGGAAGTGATTCTGAGGCAGACCCTTCCCAGCCAAATTCAGGTAAGACATTTACATGAGTCAGTGTCCTCCTCTTACTATGGTATTGTATGAGCTTTGTAGATGAGTGGGGCGGGGTAGCATCACATTTCACAGATGCTTCTCAATGAGGGTCTGGTTCTCACTGTTGTGATAAAGTCTATGTTGGGGCTGTAATTGGTGGGTCCCAAGCGTCATTGCGCTTCCATATTCCCTCCTGTTGGTTTATTTATTTCATAAAATTTATATGCAGCTTGACTGTAAAAAATCCCAGAGCGGTTAACAAAAAGCTAAAACCATAACATCAGAAAAAAGATTTAATATGTTAAATGCACAAGAAGTTAAGATACTTGAAAAGATACTTGTGGATGTCAGAGATAAAAAGAACTATTCACTTTTACACTGGATATTTATTTATAAAACTAAGTTGGAAAGAACTTGTTGCCTAAAAGCCAAGACTTAGCTAAAGGAATCGGCAAATAAGGAATCGAAAACACAAGAAGCACAGGTTTGTTGGGGAGCGTTGTGCCATGGATTAACAAGTCCTTTCTGTAGCTACCAGGAAGTTGGCCAGAAGCTGTGCTTTAGAGGGGGAAATCAGAAGAGGGGAGAATAGTCATTCAAAATTCAAATGTTCTCTTGCTGTGTATTACATGGAAGCCTTTTTATTTTCAGAAATTAGAAGAGAAGTACCTGTTTCACCTGTGAATTCTCAAAAAATCACTTTGTTGCTGCAGTCTCCAGCTGTAAAGTTCATCACCAACCCTGAGTTTTTCACGGTGCTGCATGCAAACTATGTAAGTGCTTGACCCTCATTTATCTTGCAAATTGCTGATATACTTTGATAGCAGCATCCAGGTGGCACTTCAGTTCTCTCTCTGCAATTGAGAATGTGTGAGAAAGAATGAAAGTGATCGGAGAAACTACGCAAAAGCCAGAATTGCGGGGAGAGAACTGAATTCTAGGGAAGAAAATACAATTATCCAAGTGATAAATTCATCCCCACTTGAATTTGTTCACCTGGATGGTCATGCAGAAGAAATTTGGCTTTGCAGCAATCCAGCAGCATGGTTTGCAAAAACCCCTCTACATGTGCCTCCTTTTTGAAAAAGGAGCATTTGGTGGTTTGCAAATGTATGATATCAAACCTTATCACTGAGCATAAACTACAATGAGATGTTTAGTCATTGATCCACAACAGAGTATTGTTGAGTCATGCGTGTTCAAGGGGAATCATAATGCATAAAGGTAGCTTTTCTCACTGCTAAGATATTTCAGAAGATGTTGGACAATTACTGTGCTCATCTGTTTCTGCCTTAATAGACCTGGATCTACATTATAATCCTTATGCAACATTTTGGTTAGCAAGGCCACTAGCTTGTCATATGTACAACTCATACTCTTCCCATTTCTCCATGCTAGAACATCCCTAACACATTCCCACACAATCACTAAATCAGTATTTTACCAAACTCTAACAAGTACCGTATTTTTCGCTCTATAAGACGCACCAGACCACAAGACGCACCTAGTTTTTGGAGGAGGAAAACAAGAAAAAAAATATTCTGAATCTCAGAAGCCAGAACAGCAAGAGGGATCGCTGCGCAGTGAAAGCAGCAATCCCTCTTGCTGTTCTGGCTTCTGGGATAGCTGCGCAGCCTGCATTCGCTTCATAAGACGCACACACATTTCCCCTTACTTTTTAGGAGGGAAAAAGTGAGTCTTATAGAGCAAAAAATACGGTATCTCAGAACAGAGGTTTTCAGATCCTGGAATGCCTTTTGAAAGCTTCACATCCTCAAGGAGAAAATCAGTAGTAGGAGACAAACCTCCCCAAGAGAGAACTTGTGTGGCATTACTGATCTCCCACCCACCCAAAATGGTTTTTAAAAGCATAGTTCCATTTAAGTTTCTATACTTCATGACAGTGAATGAGGCTTCCACCCATTGCAGTGTTGAAAAGCTAACCCCCCCTTTTTTTTTTGTTCTGAAGGAAGCTTCCAAGTGATGAGGAAGTATCCTTGCAATGCTATCAGGGAGTTACTGTGACTTTATTGAATTGCATTAATTGTTTTGATGAATTTGTTGTTGTTTGCTTTATATGCTTTTGTGTTTGATATTATAGCAGTTGCAGTGCTTGCTGCTTTTTAAATGGTGTTGTGATTATTGTGAACCACTTTGAACTCAACATTTGTTGTTGGAAAAGCAGAATACAAATATTAAATCAACAAATCTCAGCCCCTAAAACATGCAGCCAAATGGGAATGTTGTGTGTATTCTAGGTTGCTTGTTCATTCATGCAAGGCCATTGTGGGGTTCAGCAGCTGGTTCGTGCCATAGATGAACTGACTACATGCCCTAGAATGCATCTGAGAATAATGCGCACTATCCTGGGGCTCTTTGGCAGATGTTCAGGGGTTTCTTGGTAGGCAAGTTGATGCAAAGAAGTTCCCCAGGAAGTTGAAAACTTGAAAACTGCACTGTCACAAGGCAAGAAAGTATATATCAGTTATCTCCACTCTTTTGGCAAATGCACACTTTCCCCTCATAATTGGCTAAGCAGAAACAAAATACAGTTTTAAAAATCATTTCAAGCTTTCTCTGAGAAGTCTGTTGGAATGACTGGTGGAGCATAAGCAGTTTTCTTAAGATCCAGTTTTGGTTTGGTCAGGGGATTCAAATACTATTCAGAAAACGTCCAAGATTAATCTGAATATTCCTCTTTGAACTTTTTGTGGCTTTCACTTTATATTAGTAGATCTTACATCAAAGCAGGTATCAAATTAATTTGAACAGAGCAACACCTTTTCTGTTACAGCAATGATTTCGATTCTGCCAAAGAAACCAGAATGACCTGCTGAAACATCTGTTAAGGCAGTCATACAAATTCCACTTATGTAAAAATAATATGCTACATAACTTTGGGCTTAATGTCGTTATAATATTTTAACCACAAACTCCAATTAAAATTTAGAAGCATTAATTATGGCCATGAAAATTGAATTGGAAAATATTATCCAGCAGCTGGAGCCGAAATGGAAAACAGATCTCTTCTTTACTTGAGGGCTTTAAAAAAACCTATGACATTTTTGGTCTCTTTTAAGGTCTCAGAGAGCTACTAAAATGGTCAATGAGCTGGTGGTGGAATTCCAGAGTTTGTACTACTAAGTTTCTGTAATCCCAGCCCCAAGCTAAATAGCAAGAACATTATCATATATTTCCAGAAATTAATGATCATTCACTGTGTATGATCATAAATACTTAGCAAGTTACATGTGTGCTGGAGCAATGTGAGAGCCTCTTCCATGTGGCTACATGATATTTCACTGCAGCAATATCTGTAGGAAGGAACTGGAAGGTTGAGGCAAATGACAGGATTCCTTCCCATGCCAATGTCATAGGCCCTCAGGCAACGACTGCTTACTTATCAGAGCCACATGGCTCTTTCTTACAGATGTCGCTACAGGGGCAAGGGACCCACTGAATCGCAGGAGGATGTAGTGTTATGCATTCTGGATGGCTATAGTCTGACAACTAAGACCAACCATGTCTCAATTTGATCTGGAATAATCTTGGTATTTGTGAACTTTCTTGCTGAGCATTTAAAGGCTCTTAATGCGGGTGGCACTGTGGGTTAAACCACAGAGCCTAGGGTTTGCCGATCAGAAGGTTGGCGGTTCGAATCCCTGCGACGGGGTGAGCTTCCGTGGCTCGGTCTCAGCTCCTGCCAACCAGCAGTTCGAAAGCACGAAGTACAAGTAGATAAATAAGTACCGCTCCGGCAGGAAGGTAAATGGCATTTCCGTGCACTGCTCTGGTTCGCCAGAAGCGGCTTAGTCATGCTAGCCACATGACCTGGAAACTGTACGCCGGATCCCTCAGCCAGTAAAGCGAGATGAGCGCCGCAACCCCAGAGTTGTCTGTGACTGGACCTAATGGTCAGGGATCCCTTTACCTTTTAATGTGGGAAAAGACATACAGGCAGCAACCATTTTAGGTGTGTCCAAATGACAAGCAGGTCCTTTTGGACCTGGAAGAGGGATGGAACGGGGACAGAAAGGAATGGAACCCGCACATGAAATGGCCATTGCCTGTATTAAATGCATATTCTTTGGGCCCTTTATTAAAAGACAAGCCTACCCTTCTGTAAATAACCAGACTTTGGAGTCTAGCAGCTCACAAGGCTCTTAAAAACAGTTACATGATTTACTATTTCAGACAAGAGAGTTTGGGGGAAGGGGGTTGCCTGTATGAGTCATACATATTCTGGAAAAGGTCATTAGAGTTGACACATTTGCAGTCATGAAAGCTTTGTTTTCCCCTCCTGCTTTTCGTATCCAGAGTGCCTATCGAGTGTTTACCAACAGCACCTGCTTAAAGCATATGATTCTAAAGATCCGCAGAGATGCTCGGAATTTTGAGCGGTATCAGCACAACAGGGACCTGGTAAATTTCATCAACATGTTTGCTGACACACGGCTGGAGCTTCCCCGCGGCTGGGAGATCAAAACTGATCAACAAGGCAAGGTACAATAATTTATACAATATTGAGTTCTCTGCAAATTTATCTGACTTATTTTATGAGGTTGACCAAGAATGCCCAAGGTGTTAAAATGTATTAGCTTTGAAGTTTGTGCCTTATTTTCAGATGTCTCCTTCTGAGTCATTCAGTGGCATGCACATTAATAGGCTAAGTATATGAATTTGGGGACCTGAATACATTTACAGGACACAACTGCCAGTGCTGGCTGTCTACAGGCAATCAGGCCGCTGAGCAGTCACAGAGGACAAGTGGACCACAAGCACCTCAGTCTGTGGAGGTAATCCAAAGGGCTACAATAAATGTGATACTGTGTACCCCTGTAAGCCCCTGCGTGTGCTTCTAATAGAGAAGTTCACCTTCCCCATTGGGGTAGAAAAACAGCTAACACATAAATCACAAGCCACAGCACAAAGCTAGAAGAAGAAACGCAGCATATAATAGAACGCAAATGGCTACACGTAACTTGCTACACGTAACACAGGTTCCCAGCGCACACAGGGGCTTTTGCAACAATGCAACGGCCATGGGTGGGAATCAAAGCTGCTTGCAAGTGCAACAGCTTGAGATGTCCTTTTATGCATATGATTGGTCTAACAACTTGAATGAGGTAATGATGTATATGACTGGTGGAAACTGAAATGCTTTGTAAAAACTTATGTATACCCCCTCTTGCCACTAGGAGGGGGTCCAGACTTTGCGGAACATATCCCACTGGATCAATAAATTGCTGGACTTTATCTCTTCCCGGTTCCTGGGTCTTATTGACAAGAGACTTAGGGGGTTTTATAGGGTTTGACCCCTTGCAGCAAGTCCACACCTGAACATCTAATTGTTCAAATGGAAGAGCCAGGCAAGATGCCTTAGAGGACCATGCAGAATCCTGCTGAATACATTGTTTACTCTGGTTGCTTTATCAGTATTATAATCATTGTTCTTTTTCAACATTATTTTATTACAGTCCTTCTTTGTTGACCACAACAGCCGTGCTACTACTTTCATTGATCCCAGGATCCCACTTCAAAATGGCCGCCTACCCAATCATTTGACTCACAGACAGCATCTTCAGCGACTCCGCAGCTACAGTGCTGGAGAGGTATGTTTTCTTGCTCTAATTCATTAGGATTTCTGGATAAATGGGTATATTCACAGCAAAGCAATTTCTTCGCATTCACCTTGCTAGCTTTATATTTTGTAGGAAGTAGCTGGATATATAATAAATTATTATTATATTGTGGCCTGAAACCTGGGAGAGAGACTGATGATGAATTAGAATCCAGATACATATACCCTATTAACTGAACCCCCATTCAGCCCATTCAATATTTGGTAGATACCAGGAGCAGGCTATACTCACCTTGACACGGTCTAGTAAGAAAAGAAAAATTCCAGAAGATTAAATGTTACGGATTAAGCCATATTGGGGAGGGGGCAAGAAGGCATATCGTAGTGATAAAGAAAGACAGAGCTTGCCCAGCTATGAGTTGCCAGTGTGGTACAAAAAATAAATGACCTTATAAACAGCTGCAGATATTAGCTTCAGCACAGCTATCAATACCTCTTGCGGCCTTCATATCTTGTAAAGTGATTAGAACAGATTTATATCTGCTTGTTTCCAAGCAATTCATTTGCTGGCTGTCAACAGCAGATTGTATCTTGGCTGTGAGCCCTGGAAGACTTGCTCCCTGCCTTGCAGGCCTTTCCCACGAGGCCTGGGAAGGAGGGGCCCTGACTGACTCCAGCTACAAAAGCTGAGGCTGTTGAACAGACTCTGGGACTGCGGTATAGTTTAAGAGTTTTTTGGGGGTGGGGGGTTGCGGGGTGAGTTGTTGCTATTATTGATTTTTTTGTATCTTTACTTTTAGATCTTCTTATGATTTATGTGGCAATTGTTTAATTTGGTTGTGTACCTTTTGATGTTTTATTTATTGTTTATGACTACTTTTGTTATGTTTGTAATGTACTTTTTTCCCATGTTCTAAGCCGCCTTGAGCATGGAAAGGCAGCATACAAATAAAATGATGCATGTTTTTATTTGCAGCTGCCTGTCTTTAGGGTTGGTGCTGACAGTCCACAGATTATACCGTTGCCTGGGTTTTCTGTAGAATGCACAACTTCAGGGTGTGGGTCCTTCTGTCATTCACAGAACACAAAGCACAGGCCTTGGTGGGAACACTAACCGTTCTGGCCTGGAGTCCCTGGGCATAGTAGCTGGATGGGCCATAAGACAGCTCAAACGAAGTAGGAGCAGCTAATTAAGGAAGGCCTTGGGGCCAGAAAAACAGACTCCTTGGTACCTCGGGGCTTTTTGGGTGAGGGAGTCTCTTAGACCCATCCTTCTGACACATGCTCAGCGTCAGCCTTCATTGCAGCACGCAGTTCTCCAACATTTCTTAGAAGCCGGGGTTCACTAATTCTTCTTTCCTTTGTGTATTATTCCCCCTGTCCCAAATAGCAAAGAAATATTATGGCTGGAGGCTGGGATCTTACCTTTTACCAGCTTTGTCGTCTTTGTTGTTCAGGTGAACTATCTGCTTTGTGGATGGGTTTTGTTCTGCAATCTTTCTGTGACAATTTTCATGTTGGTTTGTTAAGTGCTTAAATCTATCTAAACACAATAGGAATAACTCTACTGAGACTGATATAATGGTGCCTATCACAGACAAAAGAGAGGGAATCAAAAGCAGGCAGTTTCCTTTCTTAGCAGACAGTACACAGCGTGTTTATATTTTAAATAGTAGGCAACATCTTTTTAAAATTCTCTCATACGTTGCTATATTGGCTGGTTCCTCATTACCTATATGCTACATGTATGTTCTTCTTTTCAGAAGTGATTTGTCACATTTAGCTACTTTTTATAAATAGATAATTAAAAAGAGCTGGTGCTTTACTGTGATACAGAGATTGAATAGGTACACCTGAAACCTTGAATTTAACGCCAACTCCTTGAATATGCGCATTTTCTTATTGCAATAATGCTCAAATGCCATAGATAATTATTAATATTTTTGATTTTGAAAAATCAGCTATCTGAGGCTGAAAACCTGCACACAGAATGAGTGGCCCTGATCCAAATGGGAAGTCCATAGCTATTGAGGCTGCATACATCCTCTTCAGAAAGCAGTCATACTTAAACAGCCGTTGGCAAGGAGGGAGGAGCAGCTAAATTCAGCCCCTCTTCCTTTACCTCCCAACAGATGTTTGGTGAGATTACAGTTCTTTGAAAAGAATGTACTGCATACAGTCTTGTCTACTGGATAAAGGATAAGAGTTGAATGCCTGGTTGTTATGTATGTAGGGAACACATGCAAATTGTGTCTGCCTGGATTAGCATATGACTGGGATTTATGGACAAGTAAAGCATAAGAACATAAGAAGAACCTGCTAGATCAGGCCAGTAGCCCATCTAGTCCAGCGTCTTCTTCTCACAGATGCCTGTGAGAAACCCACAAGCAGGACCTGAGCAGAAAGAGCGTATGCCTGTCTTGTGGCAGATCGTAGGCCTCATGGCTAGGAGCCACTGATGTGTACAGTGCAGGAGTGCAGCTAAACTCCGGTCATTAGTAACATTATCTTTCAATTAATAACATAATGGTACTCTTCATGTTTTTCAAATCCTATTTCAGAACTGAGGTTGATAACCATCAAACACTTTTTCCTGTTCTACCTATAGTCCAACAGATAAACATTACTTGCCTGTATATACACACAGAGAGAAAAACACCAACAACTATTTATGAAATCACACAGAGTATTTTACTAGCAACCCCTCAGTCAGTAGAGTGTGAGACTCTTAATCTCAGGGCAAATCGCACCTCCCTCCCCCACACCTTGGGCAAAAGATTGTACAGGGTTGGACTAGATGATCCTTGTGGTCCCTTCCAACACTACTACAATTCTATGGTTCTATCCCTCTAGGCATCAGAGGTCTCTCGAAACAGAGGAGTTTCTCTGTTGACGAGGCCAGGCAACAGTCTTGTAACCGCAATTCGAAATCAGCACCATCATGAGTCTTTACCTCTGGGTATGTATGGTTGCTTTTCAATGAGTTTACATTGTAGCTCTTTATAAATCTCTCACCACAGGAGGAAAACAGCATCGTGTGTATTTTTTGTGTATTCTTGCTTTTTCATTGTGATCCTTTGCAGAGAAAGAGAGGGTGAATGGCTGAAACAAGTCTCTCAGCTCCATTGGAGTGGGTGGGTGCTTCACATCTAGGTTTGCAGAGCAAAAGCAGTGGGCAGGAGAAGGATTAAGTCCCCCCTCCTGCCTGCTGCTTTTCCCCTTCAAATCATAGCTTCCCTCCTTCTTTGTTGCAGCTTTTCAGCATTCACTCAGGTTCCTAGCCCTACACCTTTTGGTGAGCGTTTCCTTCAGCCCTTTATATGCAAGTCACTTCAAACACATGATGAAGTGGGATAGAAGGGCTTTGAATAAATAAACTGCTCCCTTAGGTGAGGTAGCCTGGACGGCTCTAGGAATTTCCAGGCGTATTTTAAAACCCACCTCCCAAAAAGCAGGCCTTCTTCAGCTGAGCTTTCATTGGCTTGTATCTCTCCACTCCTTTACCTGTTAAACCTGCTTTCCTTCCCCAAGGAGAAGAGCGAAAGCTTGCAGGAGGGAAGAGTTCCCTGAAGCCTAGAAATTGCCAAGGGACTGCCTGGTGGGTGGCAAATGATGTCAAAAGCATCATTTATTTACACAAGGGAATCCTAGGTTGGATTATAAATCCCTTATTTCCTGGGCAGAAAATGGGATGTACAGTGTCTTTTGCATCCATATGTATGGGCATTCTGGAGTATTCCTATAGGGAGTATTCCTATATGCACTAGGAAGCAACTATTCTATTACAGTGATATATATGTATCTATATTGTACATGTGTACGTGAAGGAGCGTCTCCACCCCTGTCATTCAGCCCAGACACTGATGTCCAGCTCTGAGGGCGGTCTGGCGGTTCCCTTGCTGCGAGAGATTAAGCTTGGTAGTCTCACCCACCCTGTGGAATGCCTTCCTGGCAGATGTCAAAGAGATAAACAACCATATAATTTTTTGTAGACTTTTGAAGGCAGCCTTGCTTCAGGAAGTTTTTAATGTTTAATGTTTTATTATGCTTTTGTATATGCTGGAAGCTGCCCAGAGTGGATGGGGCAACCCAGTCAGATGGGTGGGGTGATGGTGGTGGTGGTGGTGTGTGTGTGTGGGTGTGTGTTCTCCCCAGAATCCTGGTAAGCTGTGTATCTTTTAGAATAGGTTTCATTATTTGTTAAACAAAATTTATCTACTTACTTTACATGTTACCTTTTCTACCAAGGCACCCAAGTGCTTTAATGTTTAAAAATGCTAAAACAACAGTATAAGTCTTTAACTGAAATTTCCATAATGTTTGTGTTCTTTCCTCCTGATCCAGCATACAATGATAAAATTGTTGCATTTCTACGCCAGCCCAACATCTTTGAAATGCTGCAGGAGCGTCAGCCAAGTTTGGCAAGAAATCATGCACTCAGGTACAGCTTTCTGTAGTTAAATTATTTCATACTTTTGCTGCATGTAAAATGCGAGGACCCATAGATTGGTGGTAGAATGGGCTTTACGTGCACAAGGTCACAGATTCATTCACTGGCGTCTCCAGTTTAAGCGAGATCTCTGGTATATATAAAGAATCTATATGGAGAATATTGTTGACTACTAATACAGATATTTTAGCGGCAAAGCATTATGTGCTGAAAAGCAGATTGTAAGCAATGCTTATAACAGCAGAATAACCCCCAGTCATGCATAGTCTAATAAACCTCTTGTACCGGTGTATAAATATAATCAAAAAACCCTGGATACTTGAGTCACAACCTGGATAGTTGAGCCAAACACAGCCCAACAGCCACATATTATGGTTGGGGCAAGGTGATTAATTATTATCATTTTTATTATTTATTAAATTTCTATACCACCTTTCATCCGAGGATCACAGGGCTGTTTACTGTATAAAAACAGAAAATACATAAAATAAAAACAAAACAGTAACTCCCCCCCCCAAGTTTAAAAGGCCATATATTGTTGAATTAGCCAAAGGACTGGGGAAAGAGAAGTGGTTTGCCTGGCAGCTTCAATCTGTTGGCTCTTATCCAGTCCATTACTGAGGCAAGAAAATGGTCCAGCACATCCGGTGCCACAGATGCAGATGAAAAGGAAACGTAGAGCTTTGTTGTCAACATATTGCTGACAACATACTCCAACAACCCAGATGACTCTACTCAGTGTTTCATGAAGATGTTGAACAGATAGAGTTGAGCACTGTAGAACCCCACATTGAAGGCTCCATGGGGCTGAAAAGCACCCCCCAAGCATCACCCTCTGGAAACGACCATCCAAGTAGGACCAGAACCACCACAAAAGGGTGCCACCTGCCCCTCACTCACAGCCGCTCCAGAAGGATGCTGTGGTTGATGGTATTGAAAGCCATTGAGAAGTTGATGAGAATTAACAAGGACACATTTTCCCTGTCTCTCTCCTGACATAGAACATCCTACAGGGCAACCAAAGCAGTTTCTGTGCCAAAACTGGGCCTAAGCTTCCAACTGAAATGGATCTAGAAAATCAGTTTCCTCCAATAGAACCTTAACACACACACAACCTCAGAAACTCCATTGTTGCAGTCCTAGACAGGCAGCAAAAGCAGGAGGTTTATTGAATGGGCTCTCACAGACACATGGTGGAATGAATTGGGATTTTCAGGGAGACCCTGAGCTGATGGAAGTAGCATTACTTAACTGTCACCTGTCAAGAATGTTAATTTTTGCAAACTCCACTGTGGTCTGGGCTATCAATAAATTCTGTTTTATTACAAATGTAACAGAGAATATCCAGATTTTTGTAGTGAGATTTTTTCCCACCCCTGCCCAATTTCCTTCACCCACCATTCTCTCAATTTTTTTCTAGCCTTGCTTGCCAATTTGTCTTATTTAGTTCTGTAAACTAGTCAAAAGAGACTTTACTTTGGCTCCAGCAACAGAAATCTTCTGACTAAAATATACAAGTCAATAATTCCTGCTGTATTTAAAATGAACATTTCTGTAGGCACCATCAAATTATTCCAGTTTGGTTTTTTAAAAACAACAACACCCTAACCTAAGTAATAGTTCTCCCTTCCTCAGAGAAGTAAAAACCCTTGTATCTTCTTTTTAGCAGTGAACAGATTTGACTATTACAAGGCTGAGACAGCCTAGGAGGTGTGTAATGGGATTTGTAACATGATCCATTCATCTTTAGGTCATTTTCTTCAACTCGCATCTTAGGTCACTGGTGGTTGTCCAGCACACTGGTTTTAATAAAAAATTCCCACTGGCTTTTTCTTCCATGGTATACAACACATTAATCCTGAATTGCATAAAACGAAGGACTCTGGGTGACTCATGCCAAGCTTATTCTTTCACTTGACATGGTTCCACTGAATTTGCTCCCTTCTCTAAGCCAAATCGCTTGCTAGACAAAAGTGAGCATCTCAAAATAAACCTTAGTTCCAGTTCAAAGTATTCCAAGGAGGGGGTGATTGGCAGCAGAAAAACAACAGGGAATTATGCTTTGCCTTTCTCCCACTCACTGCTCTTCCACTAGCTCATCCCCTCCCCCGCCACCATGGGGGGAAATGTATGTTAGACCCTTGTATCTGAGATAAACAAAGGTCTAGAAACCCAGTAGGAGTAAAAACTGTCGGAAGAGGGAGAGCTCTTGCAGGAGAGTTAGGCACCCTCTCTCTCCAATGCCAACTGCTTTTCCTCTGCAAATCACTCTTCCTATTTTAGAACAGGGAAACTGGCTGCTAAGCTAACATTACATGCAATTGCAACATTAAAAGGTGGGCCCTTGGTGATTGCTATTTTGGATACACAATTTTGCTTCAGAAAAAGAAATGAGCCTTATCATCCCCTTGAGATTGCCAGGCTACAGGTGGCAGAGAAGGGGGAAAGCCATGACACACAGAAATATGCCTACTTTCCCCCATTTCTGTGCCCTCCTGTGTCTCCCTGCCACCACCAGTACTGTGAAATTCCATACACGACTTCCAGGTTTTACAAAGCCTTCTACTCCTGTTGCCCCTTCTTACCTTTTCCTCAAGTAACTTTCTTTTTCCTTTACACTTCCTTCAGATTCTTCTTTTTCAACCCCTTTCTCACTCTGTACCTCCTCTTTAGCCTCTGAGCATCTTGCCTCCTTACTTCCTTGGGTTTCCTCCCCATTCTTCAGCCTTCTTTGAAAGGTTTCTCACATTTATCTCTAATGCTCACATGAGGTTTTAATTTCAGTCAATCTGACATCATTCCCTTCTCTGACACATTCTGGACTGCAAAGAAAATCCAATGGAATATAAATTGATTTGACTCAAGACATTGATTATAGGATTCAGATTATTTCTCAGCACTAGCTATTTTTATATTGGCTTTTTGAAGAGAAACAGAATTGGTGTTGCAGAAACGAGGTACACCTATGTTTTCCTTAGTCCCATTGCAACTTCCTTCTGTGCTGTTCACTTTACAGGGAAAAGATCCACTACATTCGGACAGAAGGTACACATGGGCTTGAGAAGTTGTCCTGTGATGCAGATTTAGTAATACTACTGAGGTAATAAAATTGGCAATAACTGTATACTTTTCATCCTGCTTCTAAGCAGTCACTTCTAGCTGCTTCCCAGCAAGACACACCCCTAATCCGGGGGAATTTCTATGCATGTATCAAGCACAATTGAGAGAATATCAATGCTGAGTTCCTTGTAAGAGAGGCAAGAACATCTCTAGAATTAATGCAACTTGTAAATTGGCTTTTAAAAAATCTAGATCTACCTCAGATAAAATGAAAATATTGGCAAGAGTATGTCTGTATTTCATACTTCTAGGTTATTGTAGCCAATATTAGTCATACTCTGAGCAGTGCCGTTGAAACAAATAACATCTACTCTGAGTATTACTCAGTTGGCTATCAACTGATGTCCTCCTTTGATAGTTTTCTGATATAAAAAGGCTTCTCTTGTCCAGTTTTTAGACCTAGGTATGGGGCAGCCTGGAGCCTATGCCCAACTCACAGAAAAGGATAGACTGAAAAAGCTAGGTCTAAGGGAACCTCAATCATCTCATGACAATTCAGGGAATGGGGCTCGGGCATTAGTTATCGTTTGCAGAGCTGAGTAGGAGGAGGAAGAGTGGCAGCACAGACACTTTAGAACTCCCTGCCTACTGATATCAAGGAAGGTGTTTTCACTGTATTCTTTTTGACGCCTGCTGAAGACATTCTTATTTGGTTTAGAAAGTTTGTATGCGTTTTAATCTGTATTAGCCTATTTTATTGTGGTTTTAACTGTATTTTTTAAATTGTATTTGTAATTTTTTTAAGTGATAATTTTATTGTTTAATCTTTTTTGAGGCTATTTCCTACAGATTGCGGTTGAATCCTGACAAGACAGAAGTACTGTTTTGAGGGGACAGGGGGTGGGCAGCTGTGGGGGATTCCATGGTCCTGAATGGGGTAACCATGCCCCTGAAGGACCAGATGTGCAGCCTGGGAGTCATTTTGGACTCACAGTTGTCCATGGAAGCGCAGGTCAATTCTGTGTCCAGGGCAGCTGTCTGCCAGCTCCATCTGCTACACAGGCTGAGACCCTACCTGCCCACGGACTGTCTCGCCAGAGTGGTCTGCTTGTTTTGGGGGAGTGACTGCTCAGGGCTGGAGGGGATTTGAAACTCTAACAACAGATTTTAATCAATAGAATGTTCCCTATTAAAACGTAACAAAGTGGTGGACAAATTAATTATTGTAGTTCACAGATTCCCCAAACTGCATATTTGTGTGCATTTGTCACATGCAAATGAACCAAGCTTCTCCTATTTCTCACCTTGTCAGCCTTTTTGAAGAAGACGTTATGTCTTACATCCCTCTTCAAGCAGCTTTCCATCCTGGCTACAGTTTTTCTCCTCGCTGTTCACCCTGCTCATCACCTCAGAATTCTCCAGGTACAGCACGGGGAGATAATATTATCTGGTCAGATGCTTGTTTCTTGTTTCTCAAAATGTTTTGTGTGATAGAAGAAAGGGGAGGGGGCTACCATGTTGTCTCCCCCTCCCCTTAAGTGGCTATATTTTTATTTCAAGATATGTTGATAGAATTATGTAAACAGAGAATAAAAGTACTTTTGAAGCAATGGAGTGGGGGAGATTCAGCGGGCATTCCATGCATGTGTCCCTTTGGGTGCAAAAAAGCAGATATCCCACCCACCCACCCACACACTTTATATCTCTACAGGGCAGATACATGAACGATAAATGTACTGCACCCCTCCCCAACCACATCTAGTTTGGCCCTAAAAATCTTAAGGAAACTAACATGGTGAGTATTCTGATGGAAAGAAATCCTTTTGAAGCCCTCCAACAGTCGCACATGCTCCCCTAGGCAATTGCGTGTCAGCTTCCAAACATTTGAAACAGGCCATATGTTGTCCCTGTGAAATAAATGTGTAAGGTGCCTTAGCAAATGTTCGTTGAAAACATTGCTTGTATGAAGCTGCAACGCTTCTTTAAATGCCGTCTTCTGTTTTCCCCTCCTAAGGCTTGCAGCGGGCCAGTGCAAGAGCCCCCTCTCCGTACAGGAGAGATTTTGAAGCCAAGCTTCGCAACTTTTACCGAAAACTAGAAGCCAAAGGATTTGGTCAGGGACCAGGTAAAATTAAGTAAGTGTGTGTTATTGAACCCTTTCTATTATTTTCCTGAGGACAAGTAAAAAGGGGGGAGGGGGCCCTGTTGGGAATGTTTACAGTTTAAATGGCAGAGACAAATCAAGAACAGGAAACAAAGGAAAGCGCAAAATATGCAGCTTATGATCTTTGAGCATTCAGGATGGGTAGGTTGGGGCATAGGAAGCAAGAAAAATCTCCCACTCATCATGTGTCATCTAGGGGGGAATGCTAGTGGTGTGTTAATGGTATGTTGGTGATTTGTGGTCCATTGTTCTGAACGTAGGCAGGTCCTGATCACAAGAGATCACAGAGCCACTAGTTAACTGGGGTGAGGAAAGCAGGGAGGGCTTTCTAGCCCAACATACCAGACATCCTTCTTCCCTGGACAGTCCTGTTTCTGGCAATTGTGCAGCTGAAGCACATGTGCTAAAAGAAAATGCTGCTGCTGCTGCTGCCTTTTACTCAAAACATTCACTCAAAATTGTGCAACCGGGCAAGATTTCTAATCCATAAAAAGTCTAATAACAAGTCCAGAAGTTAAATACATGTTGTATATAGATGCTATGTATGTTGACTTTCATCGCTGATACTTGGGCCAAACTAAAACCTACACGTAAGTAAGGAGAACTGAATGTATTTAAAGCTGTTTCTCCCTGGGAGTAGCTCTATTCATGGAGACAGGATTTTCAGCATAAGAATATAAGAATAGTCTTTCGGATCAGGCTGTTCCCACAGCATCCATTTCTCCCATGCTTTCTAGGCATGGGTCCAAGCAGTTTTCTGTTTGCCCTGCTGCTTTCCCCACGCAAACCCTCTCTTTAATGCTGAATTAGAACAAACATCAATCTGCCGAAAACCTGACTGACGTTTGCTACGATTGAGCAGTAAAGAGAGGGTTTCCCTGGGGGAAAGTGGTGGGACAAGCGAAAGTCTGGATGAACCATCACTGCTCCTGGGGGAGTGAGTTCCACAGTTTTACTATGCAGTGGCAGAGGAAGGGGGGAGGAGCGGTCCGCCCCGGGTGCCATCTCTAAGGGGGGGTGACAAGAAGGCGCCCCGCGGGGGGCTCACACTGCCACTGCCATCATGCCACCACAGCCGCATGTGGAGGATCCTCCGCTCGCAGCTGCAGCGGCGGCGGAGGGATCCCACCGCCATCCGTACGGCACTTGAACAACACTGTCGGCAAACCGCCCTTCAGTGCATGAGCGGCACCACTACATGCTGTGCATGCTACATACGGCGCGCACACACATGCGCAGTACATAGTGGCACACACAGATGCACCAGGGGGGCAGTTTGCCCCGCCCCCAACACCCCGCACCGGGGGCCGGTTAGCCTTCCCTTGCCCCTGTGACTATGCACTGTGTGAAGAAGGACCTTCTTTTATCTCTCCTGAATCTTCCATAGAAGTGGAGGGTCTCCTGCAAGGTGTCAGGCAGTGCTCAATAATAAATACATTTCCAGAGCCCCATAGAGAACACCCTGTTGGGAAAATGCTTATCTGAGTGTTTATTGTTGCTTTAATTTTGATTTTATCTAATTGTTGCATGTCATATGTTCTAATGTAAACAAAGATATATCTCAATGCAACCATGTTAAGCAGTATAAAGATGAAAATGAATAAAAACTATGTTACCAAAAAACAAAATAAAGAAAGCTCTGCTGGGGAGGAATAGTAGTCAAAAGATGATAGGCATGAAAAGATTTAAACTCTCCTTCTCCCCGATTATTCAGTACAAATTGCCCCTCTCAGATCTGCTTTTCCCTATGAGAAAGGAGCTTTTGTGGCTTAAAGACATGCATTGCGGAGTAGTTGATAGTTTGTCTCCCAGCCCCAACACCTTGGCCTTAAGTGTGCCTTTTAGGCACCCACCAGTATTGAAAAGTAAGGCTTTCATAAACCTTTTTATTTCTCAGTATTCCTTTCCATGCTTTCTGAATATTTTGAGATCTGACCTCTATAATTTCTGATGCTGGGCTGTGCAATTCACATTCTGAGTGGTTTGGCAGCAGACTTGCCTATCTATACCCTTTTGCAAGGGATAGTCAGAAATATGCAATGCCTCAGCCTTGAAAGTTCAGGCTGGCTTCTGTCCCAAACCACTTTCATAGCTTTGAAAACTAAACAATTAAATTTAGACGAGTGTCATGGGCAGAATATGCTACCCTGAGCCAGGAGAAGCCCTAATTGCTGATTACTTGCTCATGCCATCTGATCTTGCTATGCAGGTTCAAGGGGAGAATCCAGAAAAGGGTAATGTTCCGTTCCTAAAAGGGCCGCATTGACTGAAATATTATTGAACACTTGAGTGCTTCTATTGAAGGGAAGCTGAAAAGAATGTGAAATTAGACCATTCCAATTCTGTATTTTAAAATAAGCATTTCCTATATATGTCAGATACTTTTCTAAAACCTTTCTCTGTATCTAATACATTTATGAGAATGTTGAAGGTTGTAGGCATACTATAGGACATGTTCAGGCATTGCAATCTGAACATGCAATTGAGAGCCAGTGTGGTGTAGTGGTTGAGAGCGGTAGTCTTGTAATCTGGGGAACCGGGTTCGCGTCTCCGCTCCTCCACCTGCAGCTGCTGGGTGACCTTGGGCCAGTCACACTTCTCTGAAGTCTCTCAGCCCCACTCACCTCACAGAGGGTTTGTTGTGGGGGAGGAAGGGAAAGGAGAATGTTAGCCGCTTTGAGACTCCTTAAAGGGAGTCAAAGGCGGGATATCAAATCCAAACTCTTCTTCTTCTTCTTCTTCTTCTTCAATCTGGGAAGACATTTCAGCTTGATAGGATATGAATATTAAAGAATCTTGCATACCTCTGTTATCAGCTGAAACACTGTACTTATTCTGGAGCCATGGTAGTCTGAAAAGAGCCAGTGTGGTGTAGTGGTTAGAGTGCTGGGAGACCAGGGTTCAAATCCCCACTCGGCCACAAAGTTCACTGAGTGACCTTGACCCCAGTCACTGCCTCTTGGCTTAACCTACCTCCCAGGATTGTTGTTGTGATTAAATAATGGGGGGGGGGGGTACAACCATGTATGCCACCTTGAGCTCCTTGCTCAAAAAAAGGTAGGATGCGAATGCAATAAATAATAAAATCAATATCAGTTGGCTAAAGGCCTCCTTCTACGGTAGGTGCTGGCACAGCCCCTCATAATCAGGTGGGCTAATGAAAAGACCAACATACAAAGCCCATACACCTCAACATTCCTCAGATGAAAATAGGGACATTTCTCAATCCCTCCTTGACCCCCATTCCGCCCACCCCTGAGCATTTCCTATCAGAAGAAGGGGGGGTGTCACCACGACTGCTCAAATGGGACACAGCACACACACCTCCACCATCTTGAGAAAATTCTTTAATCCCAACCCTATTTTATTATTTGGAAGATTTACAAAAAGAAAAACATACACCAATAAATAAAATTTAGAAAGCAGCAGGATTAAATGCAGACACACAAAGCATAAAAAGACTCCTTATGCTCCGCTCTGCTCCCCTTCTTTTCTTAAAAAAAATATATATTTTAGGTTTCAAAAGTTTACAAATTTGATACATATTTCCCCAATTCACATTCATTTCAGATTTGGCTTCCCCTCCACCGCTCCATTGTTTTCCCTTATTTTCTAAAATTGCTGCATATTATGATTATTCTATGTCATATATATTCTCCAGTACATATTTTACTGCTGTACTTCATTCAGATCCGACCTGCGTCTTTACACGTTTACAATAATTCTTTAAATATTCAACAAAGGGTTTCCAGTACTCCTTATAGTCTGCATCTTCTTGATCTCTATTTTTTTATAGATTTGCCAAATAGGCATATTCAGTCAGTTTTGCCTGCCACTCTTCTTTCGCTCTGCTCCCCCTTTCTTCCCACCCTGCACTCTGCCTGCCCCTCAGTGCCAGTGCATCACCCAGGGCTGGGCCTCAGTGGTGGCAGTCTCTGCTTGGCAGCTCTCCTGCAGCCACTATGAGCTGCCCAAGGGAGGAGGCCAGCAGCAGCCATGGAGAGGCCATGGAGAGGCAACGGGATGCTCCCTCACAGCAGCTACTGCCACCATTGCTCAGGAAAAGTGCTGGCTCATCCTCCTCCCCAAGCTCAGCACTGGTAGTGCTGGTAGGGGAATAGGGACATTCTGGCATTGAATCTGAAGCTGGGATGGCTTTCATAACTCCAGGACTGTCCCTGGAAAATTGGGGCACTTGGAGGGTATGGAGTCCCCCCCCCCAATGTCCTCATATGCCAATAAAACTAGGAATGAAACCAGCTGAAAATCTGTTCTGATATTTTGATCCCTGATTCTGATGTTTACAGTTCTATATGTTGCAATTTTTAAAGCCTCTTTAGGACCCAGATGTGGTGAAAAACGGGCCTGACTTTTTAAATATATAACATCAACCCAGGTGTGGTTATTAGCAGCTCTCTGGAGCAAGCACAGCGATACCAGTTTTATTTGGTCGGTGCTGATTTCCCCAAGCAAGCCATACTCGCTTGTGAGCATAATTATACTAACTTTGTGGTATAATTCAAAATGGTCATAGCAGTGTGTCTGCATGTAATTATCTCCAGTAAAGATCCTGAGTAGTATTGATTATTCCCCAAATTAGCATTTAGTATGTGTTTGTGTATGTGTGTGTAATTTGGTAAGCTTACCTTTAACTGTGAACTGAGCTGAATTTCTCCCCCACAATGAATTACCGTATTTTTCGGCCCATAGGGTGCACCTAGTTTCCCCCCCCCGACCCCAGCCCCCAGAACAGGCAGCTCTCCGCAAGCCGTGGGAGAGCTGCGCGAAGCCTGAAGCCTGGGGGGCGCTGAGCTCAGTGTGCCCCCCAGGCTTCGGGGTGCAGGCAGCTCTCCACAAGCCATGGGAGAGCTGCGGGAAGTCGCGCAGCTCTCCCACGGCTTGCGGATAGCTTCCTGAAGCCTGAAGAGCGAGAGGGGTCGGTGCGCACCGACCCCTCTCGCTCTCCAGTCTTCAGCGAAAGCCTGCATTCGCCCCATAGGACGCACACACATTTCCCCTTCATTTTTGGAGGGGGAAAAGTGCGTCCTATAGGGCGAAAAATACGGTATGCAGAAAACTGCATACTTCTCACACACTTTTCACATTGGTTCTCTGCAAAGAACTTTTGCTATGACATCTGAATTGAGCCACTGTCTGCCCATTTTTATTCCCATGGAACTTTTCAATGATGAAAAATAATGGGTCAAATGGGTTTTTACTGGTTCATGTTTGTTCTTCACAAACTGATAAGGTATGATAATAACTATCTGTGACCAATGTTTACAAAATAATAATTTTAAAATTCCAGCAGTCCCAATTTTAACTTTTTGGCTGTCTTTCCTCTGCCTCATTGTAGGTTAATAATAAGGCGCGACCACCTGCTGGAAGGCACTTTTAATCAGGTGATGGCTTACTCTCGGAAAGAGCTCCAAAGAAACAAACTCTACGTCACATTTGTTGGAGAGGAAGGGTAGGTGCTGAGAGGTCTGAACCCCTGATATGCTAAGCCCCATGGCTAAAACAAGTTTGTTTTCTGCAGTTCTGTATGCACTGAACTTCATATGAAATATGGCACCCAATACAGCTGGCACAGAATCAGAATTTTTTTAAAGTCCACTTTCTAGTGTTCATCATTCTAGACACACTGGAAGTAGTCATCCCAATTCAGAAAACAGCAGAAGTGTTAGAGTTCCAGTGCATGCATGGTTCTTCTATGCCAGCAATAGCTCCCCTGTTTCTTCTTTTCCAATTACATGGTGGAAACAAACAAAACCTATACAGCTTTGTGGCAGTATCACTGCTTTAAACAAATTTTGGAATCAGGTTTTATGAATTGTGAAACCATATAAATAGCCACAAATGGAAAGTTTACAGATTAATAGTTCTGAGTTCCCTGTTGTTTGTACTGTTTATTTAGAAACAGAATGTTAAGTTGGATAGGGATACACTCCAGTACTTTATCTGAATAGATTTACAATCTACTCACAACACAGATTAAAAGCAATATGTACCTGCATAGGCCTGATTAGGACACAACAGCACCCTGTGTCGTGAAACGTGTATGAATTGTAAAAGTGTTTGTCCTGTGTGGGTTTTTTCCAGCTTGGACTACAGCGGCCCGTCCCGAGAGTTCTTCTTCCTTTTGTCTCAGGAGCTCTTCAATCCATACTATGGCCTCTTTGAGTATTCAGCCAATGACACTTACACAGTACAGATCAGCCCCATGTCAGCATTTGTAGAAAACCACCTGGAATGGTAAGCTTCCTGTTTAGGTGCTATTTGCAGCAGTAATTTTAGTTTGTGGGGCATCGTATCCAATGGAATGGGTGTTGTGAGACACTAGAAAGGAGCAAAGACTTGTGGGAAGCAGGCTGGACTCCCTCAGTTTTTCCTCCCGTCTAGACACAGACAGTACGTTCCTCCTGGCTCTCCTGTCTAAGCTAAGTTTTTTACTAGTTTCTGAACCCTCTTTTTTTCTTTAGATTTCCCTTTTCGTCATCTTAAGCCATGGTTTCAGATCATGGTTTGTTAACTTCTGCTTAGAACAAACCACAGTTCCCTGAGCTATGAGTGTGTGTGTGTGTGTGTGTGTGTGTGTGTGTAGTAGTAGACATATAAAAATAACATGTACACCTAAACATCTTTGTATTTTCCACAAACACCACAAGGTGGTGCTATGTTCAGGCCCTTTCCTTCTTGTTACACTTTTCAGTTCTTGTCATGGGCGAGGTTTCCTCTCCCCACGAAGTCGGAAAAATTTTTCTGCAAAGTTCCTAAAAGAAGCCCGCCCCCCCCAAAAAAGCTGCCCAATGAGGACTACCATGATCAATGGGCAAATAATGTTGACTGGCTGTTGTGGGGAGAAAGATGGGGTTTGCATTGAACCGAATGGCTAGAAACCAGAACAAGAGCACTCTACATGGCAAGATTTTGTTGCAGGTCTCATTTGTTCCTTTTACTTCCAAAGTTCAGGAGTGAGGATTCATCCTTATGTATTGTAGCTGAAAGAGTACCATCCACTTACAAGAGGGAGATTTGCAGGGGAAACCCAATATTTGCAGAAGTAGAAAAAAGCTCTAGGGGGAAACACGAGGAGTGCCCCCCCCAGGACTGAGGTTGCTCAGTGGCCATAGAGTGCTGACTGGGTGGGGGAGTGTCCCTCAAGCTGCTCTCATGCCCCATCAATCACTGCAATGTGTGTCTGCAGTGCCTAAACCACCAAAGGCGTAACGATTGCTATGAGACAGGCAAAGCCACAAGGCAAGAGCCAATTTCCCACATGACAAAATTTCTGCCTGGCCCCGAATACAGCAACCTTCAAGGTAGGCTGTAAGCCTCTGGTGGCCGATGGTTGCCGCCTGAAAGATGCCCTGTCACCACATTGCATCAGGAGGACAACACCAGCCCGCAACACTGCAGGACGAGGTAAGGGCAAGCATACTTGTGGTGGTGGGGTCAGGACTAGAGGGGATCAAGAAATTCTGGACTGACTGCAGGTCCAGTCCTGCCAGTGACTCTCATTGCTCCCTCAACAATAGTAAGGCAACAGAAACAACCTTGCTCAACAATGCATAGCCATTATGTAGGCACCTTTCTCAGTTCATGATAGGAAACTCCATGCAGGCACAACCGTGGAGCACAATTGTAAGCTATAGTGTATACATAATTTCAGAGCAAAGGGGCTTGCTCCACAATAAGAAGCTTTAGTGCAGGCAGGGAAAATTATTACGATCTGGTTAATGTTGAACATCAACAGTATTACTCATATGTCGGAAAGTGCTCTGCCCCTGCAAGCGCAGAAGAACCCATAGCGTGCGGAAATACGTTCTCTGCTTCCCTGTCACAGCCAATACTTGGTCCCATGCCAAGTGCTCACTCCTACAGAAGGCTCAGGAGGGGCTTCCTTCTGTTCCTATCCTCACCCTACTTTTTGAGGTGATTCCTACTGCAATCCCGCCTTCATCTTGGGGCAGGAAGGTTAAGAGGAATGAAGGACTTTGAGAGGCTTGGAAGAAAATCCCCTGGAGCCCATGAGATGGAGATGGTTGAACAGCAACCATGTAGAGCTGCAGGAGAGGTGGGGAGAAAGGAGGTGGTGCCAAGCAGCAATCTTCTTTCTTTTTAAAAAAGACTCAGTTTTTTTAAAGCAGCCAGTGAGACAGAAATGAACATTTACAGAAAATTAACACCAGAAACTAACAGTGTTATCATTCTGGGACAGTATAACAGATTCATCCAGTGTTTTATCACAGTAGGCTATTAATCCTTCTCTGAACTTTATCATACTGGTCTGCTTTGTTGCAGAGATGAACAGGGAGCGCTTTTAAAAATAAAATTTTATTCCTGTTTACTGGCTGTACCTAAGAACTTTCCCAGGGAATTCACTATTTGTGACATAAAAAGAATACAACATTGAATAATGTATCATTGAGAGAGTCTTTTGTCATTAAGGATGCAATGCTATGGCTGTTTTCCTGGGAGTAAGCCCTCAAAGTAGAGTTCTGTGGACTATTAAGGCCACAATACAAAGCACAGTTATCTGGGACCAAGTTCCACTGAATGTAATAAGATTCAGTTCTGATTAAACATGCATAGTACCAGGCTGTGCGTCTGTGTAAACGGAATGGTCTGAAAGACTTGTGTACAATTGGCTGATGAAGGAGTGCATAGGAAATTGTAAGTGCTGAAGGATTAGCATTATGGAAGAAAGGAAGCAGGTGTGCGCAGAGAACTTTTTGGCTGAATTAAAGGTGTCAACAGGCAGTCACAGCTAAGTAGCATTTGTACTCATTAACCTTCCCTGCCCTTCCTTGCTCATTTTCCCTCTTGCCCCTGGTAGTTCAGGTGTTTGAGTAGTCAGCTTTTTAGTAGCTCTGCTCTTCTGCCTTTAAGAACAGCCTTACACACAGAAACATAGCAGGGAAAGTTATTCCTCACTTGGTGATAAAATGATAGGGAAAACTTCACCTGCCGTATTTCTGCATGGCAGGCTGGATGTTGTTAGAGCTACTGTAGCAGAGCCATGGCAAGGGGCAGGCAGAGATTGTAGGAGCTTGCAGGAGTGAAATACGAAGTAAGCCAGCAGCCAAATAGCACCATGCCATCTATTTATTTTGCCTGGTGATAAAAGTGCACTTTTGCCATTGACAGCAATAATAGTTGCAGAGTTTCTTCCTGTCTTAAGCAACACAACCTTTATGTATAAAGCTGCTAACCTACTGCAATTATGAACAGAAATAAGGGACGGGATCTACCTTAATAAACAGAAAGACCAGGATTGGTCCTCATAAATACATAAGAAAATCCCTCTTGGATCAGGTCAAGGGTTTCATTTAGTCCAGCCTCCTTTCCCCACCCCACCCCCAACAGTGGTCATTCAGATGCACCAGGAAATCCTCAAACAAGATATGAAGGCAACAGCCATCCTGCATGGTTTGTCCAAAGTATCTGGTATTTAGGTATACTGCCTTTGGCCTTGGAGGTTTCATTTAGCTACAATATGTATTAGCCCCTGATAGACTTATCCTCTGTGAATTTTGCTTTTTATATGTGAGGATCATACATCTGGGTTTTTCACTGTGCATATATGTACCGAGGATATTATTCAACTTTCCAACATATATAGATGTACACACAGTGAAAATATAGATGCAGGATCATCACTCATTGGGATTTACATATTATTATTATTATTATTATTATTATTATTATTATTATTATTATTTGATTACGTGTATCCCGCACATCTGGCAGCTCCCAACAGAATATTAAAAACACGATAAAATATCAAACATTAGAAACTTCCCTAAACAGGAGATTTATGTTTTCCTACAGTGCATCTGTAGAGAAATGCGGTAGCATGTGAACCAGTTCTTACATATCACATCCCTGCTCCCGATTTTCTTCTCCTTCTGCTAGAATTCACCTCCCCCAAACATTCCACTTGTATAGTTAGGAAGATAAACAAGAGTCAAGTTTAACTGAAGTATTTGCCCTCCAGGTAGGGTTTGAATTAATTCTGTTTGTTCTATCTCATATTTCAATTCCTTGAGAGAAACATCTCATGTAGATTTTGTGAAAAATTCATTATCCTTTTTAAATAATGCAGTGCATTTTAAAACTATTTCTATTTTAAAACACGCCCTTTCAAAAGGAAATGCTTTATTTTAAGGTTAGCACAGGGACAAAGGCCCTGGTTTTGTGTTACTGGAACATCCAATGATAGGGCTGCTACCTTCTTTTTTAAGATTTCTGTGTCTTTAACAGCTGCATGGTAGTGAAAAAGATCACTGGGTAAGAGCTAGTGTGGCGCAGTGCAAGGCGCAGTGGTTAGAATGTCAGACTAAGACTTGGGAGACCAGGGTTCAAATCTCCACTCTGCCAGAAACTCTCTTGGTGGCTTTGGGTCAGCCTAACCTACCTCATAGGGTTGTTGTGAGGGAAGAACCTTGCACACTGTTTCTGGCATAGACATACTTTCTTTGCTTGTTAAATTGCTGCTTTATCTTATATGCATACTATATAGAGTTCATTCATATGTTATCAGCAGTGGTCTGCTGTGATGAAGCTGCCCCCACACCACTGCTAAGATGGTTAGCAGTAACACGGTTGTATGCATGGCACCCTCCACACAAGCATCCACCCAAGGGAACAACAATGCAGGCATGAGAAGCAACCGCATCACCTTGCATGTGGCAATAGTGTGGGAATGGCCCTGTCAAAGCAGCTCCAGTCCCTCTATAGGCATTGGGTGCTTTCCAGTGTTGGACTGGAATACTTCGAACAGACCCATTGAAACATAATTCAGTGGGTCTTCTCTTTGACTTAATTGGCTGTCGCCCAGTATACATACTAAGCCCCCGAGTCTCCGTCAGCAGAGAAGACTGCAATCTCACAATAGCCATTCTTGTTTTTTGACAGACCTTCCAGATGTGATATTTAGATGGTGCAATCTAAGCTCAGCAAGGCATTCTTTATTATCTGGTTTACAATGTCTTATTACAGAAAACACCCACCTAATACAAACAGAATCCAAGCATATAATTTGATTGGATTACATCCAACTGCATAGGAATCCATAATGGATTACTTGCCCTGCATTAACTAATTTCTCTTTAATTTTCTCAACTATACATACAGATGAAAAAGCAAAAGCAAATTAAAAGAAACTATCACCTTATCTGAAAACATAGTTATTATTGTTACTATTATCAGAGCCGAAATTGGATAGAGTCTAACAGGCAAGAGATTTCAATATGCCCAATCCTCTTCTGCAGGAAGGCTGCTGATAAAGAAGGAACGTTGTTCCTTCAAGAACCATCAAATGGAGAGGATTAGAAGGCTGTCCATATGTCAGTTTTTAAAATAATCATGACTAATTTACTGGGAAGTCTTACGGAAACAAATAGGATCATGAGAGTGTACTTCCATTGCAGGCTACAGCTTCTCTATCTACCTCTGCCCTTGACCCATAGTAAAAGAGTGGGGTGCTTCTCATGTTTCTACATTGCTACAATACCTATCGTAATTGCTGAGAAAGATCTTTTACCCAATCTGATTTATATTTTTAACTTGTAGCATCTGGCTTTCATTGTGCAAGTTTCTAACCTTGCTCAGCCTCCTGCCATTCCTGTGTAATTCTCTCCCTCGGCTTCTCAACACATTGCACTGCCACAAAAATGAAATGAAGCAATTTTTCAAGCATACTGAACATTGGCCTTTTGTCTTGGGTGTGGAAACACCTGTAAGAGTCATATAACCCCATCATGTGTTAATGGTCACTGGAACAACATAAGCACCTTCTCTGAAACGGAGAGAATGTAGAGTTAGCTCCAACTGGATTACAGGTGGCCACAGGAGTCCAAAGCATGACATTTGTCCCAAATGGATAAACTGTATCCCCACAAGGATACAGTTGCCTGATAGGGAGAAATGATGCTTTAATAAGATCAGTGTTTTTCTTTTTTTAAAAAAAGCTAGCTTGGCTTTCTCAATCATTCTCTATTTCAAATTCTTGGGGTGGGTCACACATGATACCCTCCATGTATGAATCACAGGTCTAGTAGCCACATATACAATTTTGATATCACTTCACATCCTCTTCTACACGCTACTTTTCAATAAAGTAAGTTCAGACATATTGTGTTGACATCAAGTATTCTAGCAATGATACTAGTGTACCATACTTGTGTGGAATGAATGCAAAGCAGGATCAGAACGAAGCTGCTCTGGGACCAAATTCCTTCAATTATTTTCAAAATGGCTCAACCATTTGTTTGAGAAGGAAATTCATTTAGGTTGACTTTTGTGGGGGGGTGTTTGTTTGTCTGTTTGTTTGTTTCTTTCTTTGTTTGTTTGTTTAAAGCTAAACCAAGCTGTGGATTAGCTCCTAATAGCACAGCAGCAACAGGAGCAGAGGAGCGAAATGACTACATTTCCCGCCCCCCAGTGCGCCAGCATGCTTGCTTGTTCACGCCTAGCCATAATTTGACTTAGTTTTATGTGCGAATGAGACTACAGGAGAACATGCTCCACGTTCTTGTCTCCTGAAGAACACATCATTTACACACCATTTATTGTGCGTTCTTCCTGTGGCAGGTTCCGCTTCAGTGGCCGTATCCTTGGCCTGGCTCTTATTCATCAGTACCTTCTTGACGCCTTCTTCACAAGGCCATTCTACAAAGCACTGTTAAGACTGTGAGTATTTTGCACATCATGGTAGATGCTGATCCAAAACTGCATCTCCCCCCTTTTGGGGGTGGATGGGGAATTAAATAATTTGGAAAGCATTTTTTTTAATCAAGCCTATTGTTAGCACTTGATAGAAAAATATTGCAATCCTGTCCATGCATGCCTGTTAGTAAGCCCCATTGAATATTGCGAAGATGCATAGACTGGGACTGCATAACTGCAGTCCTACTGTAAGGCACTGGATGATGCTCCCACCTGCAGTATTTCAGGTGAAGCAAGAGACAAGCAGTGCAGATGGGGGGCAGGGCTTCAGCATCCCAGAGTGCCCTCACCCTCATGCCTTGTAGCAGCCATGCAGGGGGCAGGGGCACGTGAGAGGGAGGAATGCCAACGGATAAGAGCAGAAGCAAGCACAAGCCCAGCAACACTCACAACAAAATAGCTCTGTTGCTGCCTGCTATTTCAGTGCAACTGCTGATTTTGACTGTGGATACTGCTGATCTCCATTGCATACTTTTTAAAATCATATGTGCAATCCCTGTTGCTCCAAAATGTACTGTTGCAAATGCCATTGAAAAGCATTCAGATTGAGTGCAAGTAACACTGAGTCATTTGTAGCAGAGCTCCAAAAGGAGATTGCTTGCTGTTCAGTAGGAAATAGTTTACTTGCCCTTGTAATAGTGGTGGGACCTTATAGTACGTATCTAAGATTACATTTTATGTTATTTTTTTATGGGTAAGAACCAAACACAATTGTTTATCATGATAAACCTGAATTTGCTGTCCTTGCATAAACTTGCAAACCTGGGCAGCTAAAAGGGTTTCAGTCACTATTATTATTATCATTTATTAAATTGTTATACTGCCCTATACCTGCAGATCTAAGGGTGGTTCACAGGATAAAATCACAATATAAAAACACAAAATACATAATCAAAATAAAAACAAGACTAACCCAATAACCCCCCCAACACATTTTTAAAGGGCATTGAATGTCAGTCAGCCAAAGGCCTTGTTAAAGAGGAATGTTTTTGCCTGGCGCCTAAAGGTGTATAATGAAGGCGTCAGGCGGAATTCCCTGAGGAGAGCATTCCACAGACAGGAAGCCACTGCAGAAAAGGCCCATTCTCATGCTGCCACCCTCTGGACCTCTCGCTGAGGAGGCACATGCAGAAGGGCCTCAGAAGATGATCTCAGGGTCTGGGCAGATTCATATGGAAAGAGGCAGAACATCTATATTGTTCACTTTGTGGTTGAAGCACTTTGAATTTGCCTCTTTCAAAGAAAATCTATATAACAGAGTTTGATGTAAGACCAAACAGCATTTGCTTTGTCATAAAAGGGCAGTAGTAGCTGTGATCCAAAATGGTGGAATCAGGTGCACAAGCAAACCTTCTCTATTGTCAGCATATTACAGGGAACAAACAATACATGTTTGTGGCACCCCATCCACCATAGCCAGAAAAACATAAAAGCCCTGCTAGGTCAAGCCATTGGCTGACATACCCCAGCATCATGTTTCCAAGAGTGGCCAGACTGTGGAAGAAGCCCAGAACAGATTTTCTCTGGCATCTGATATTTAAAAGTATACTGTCTCTGAAGACAGATGTTTTAGCTATTTTAGCTATCATGGCTAGTAGCCACTGATGAATCCATTCAGCTGGGAACTTTTGTTCATGCTAGACTTTGAACTGCAGCCACTTTGTGTTTTGTGCAATAAGCCATCTCTGTAGAAGCCAGAAGGTGGTGGTATGATCTGTGTTCTATTGTACAATCAGGCCATGTGATCTAAGCGACTTGGAGTACCTGGATGAAGAGTTCCATCAAAGTTTACAGTGGATGAAGGACAACAACATCACTGATATTCTGGACCTCACTTTCACAGTTAATGAGGAAGTGTTTGGACAGGTAAGCAATTATATGTATGTGATTACCAGAGATTTGGAAAATAGGGTGAAGCAGGTATATTCAGGCTGGAAGACCACAATCACTTGGACAAAATGAGTCGCTGTTGGTGCAACATAAAAGGAATAAGAGACTGAGAGCTGAATAAGCGAGAGTTGGAAAATAAGAGACGACACAAAACTGGTTGGCGACACATCAGCAGAGCTGGTGATATTGGAGGAAATAGGAAGTTCATAGAATTGCAGAGTTGGAAGGGACTTTGAGGGTCATCTAGTCCAATCCCCTGCAATTCAGTTGCCTGAGTTGAGCAAAAAACCCATATTCAAACCAAAAGGGCAAAAGAAGGTTGAGAATCACGAGTTTCAATAAGGTACATTTGCACCACAGAGGTATCATAGAATCATAGAATCATAGAGTTGGAAGAGACCACAAGGGCCATCGAGTCCAACCCCCTGCCAAGCAGGAAACACCATCAGAGCACTCCTGACATATGGTTGTCAAGCCTCTGCTTAAAGACCTCCAAAGAAGGAGACTCCACCACACTCCTTGGCAGCAAATTCCACTGTCGAACAGCGGTAGTTCAGAGCAATGTCAAGTGACAGAAAGTAGTACTGCTGCATTGACACCATGGACTTAAATGGAGTCCTTCTCTCTGCCCAGGGACCATAGCCTTCCTCCAGTTATGCTCTCCTTCTTTCAATGAGTTCAGGATGGCATAAGTGGGAGTTACTGCACTTTTATCTTCACAATAGCCCTGTGAGGTAATTAAGTCATCCAGTGAATTTCATGGGGAAATGTGGACTTTCAAGCAACCAGCAGATATTTCAAAAACAAATTCAGGATGATGACCACAAATACAGAGATTACAGAGGGTTTGTTTTACAACTGAAAGTTAACCATTGTCGCACACACACCCTTTGTGGTGTAAAAGCACTGATTGTGATAACCCATATATGCAAATACCAATCTGGAATATTTAAAAAAAATATTTGTCATTTTGCAGGCACCCATTTGTATGCTACCCTTCACCCCACTTTATCCTCACAATAAGGAGGCTAAACTGAATGGCCCCCAGATCACCTAGTCAGTTTCATAGTTGAACAAGGATTTGAACCCAGGCCTTCTTAGTTCATGTCCATTACAACACTGTGGCAGCTGACAAAGCCACAACAAAACAACACTGTTTGAAATTGTGCCATAAAAATACTAAGAAGTTAATATAAAACAGCATAATACAGAAAATAATAAAAAGGGGTATTAACCATACATTGATAGAAAACTCTTGTTCTGCAGTCTGTATTTGAATTTTGAAATGTGTTACTATGGTTACTTTTACTCTGCTGCTCAGTGTTTATTTTTGTTGATTAATTTGTTTGCTAGGTAACAGAAAGGGAGTTGAAATCAGGAGGTGCAAATACACAGGTGACTGAAAAGAATAAGAAGGAGTACATTGAAAGGATGGTGAAGTGGCGAGTGGAAAGAGGTGTGGTTCAGCAAACGGAGGCCCTGGTCCGTGGCTTCTATGAAGTAAGTACCAAAGAGGGGCAGCGTCCTTGTCAGTCACGGGCGCAAGGGCAATCTGGCCGGAGAAATAAATAACAAAAATAGTGGCTTTCCTCATGGAATATTAATAGGGAACATCTGTATTAGTTGAATGTGCATGGTAATGACTAACCAGTATTTAAGCATCCACAGTGTTATTGCAAACTGTTGTTGACCATTGCACAGTATTACAGAATGTCAGTTTGCACAGATCGCAGATATAGCTTAAAAGGTAAACTGTATTGTGGCGGGATTTGTGGCTGTGTCCATTTTTCATAGAATGATTAATATGTCTGAGGATTTATTAATTTTTCACTCCAAGGAATGTAATCCTCAAACTGTTCCCTATGCTTTCAGTTGTAGGTGTGGGAAAAATTGAAGCTACAGATATCATGGGATAAAATTGCTTGCTGGTTAAGGTTGATCATTAATATTGCTTTGTAAAAGCAGAGTAGCAGGAAAAGTGCAGTTCAACACACTAGCCCTGACCTAGCCCAGATTTCACACAACTAGTTGCACACAAGAACGTGTGACCCCTTCCACATCAAATGTTGCTGCCATTGCAGTGTAGGTGTGCCCTGAGATGTCTTTCATCTTACACACATATATCTTTGTGCTGGAACATTGTATGACTATTCCCATTCTTTCCCTTCTATTTACATCTTATATTTTTACTGGTCAGCATTGTATATAGCGAAAAAAATCTGCAAAATTTATTTAGCAATATCTGATCATCATAACCACCCAGAGGACTTAGTTAATTGGCCATTATTACGAATGTTAAAAGTAAATAAATATGCCTTTGTTGATGTAGTACATTAGGGGGATTGGGAAATACTACATGAATAAGTTGATAATGTTGTTGGGGGCGGGGAAGCTGTAGGTAACTTAGGTCACTTCAAGATGATCTGTTTAATGAACATTCATCCTGACTTGTTTGTGAGGAGATTGGACAACCTTGCATCAATAAAGCATTGTTCCACACTTTCCAGTCCATTTCCTCATTGATTTCCTTATTACAAAACGTCTGATCTTTTGAGGAAGCAGGCTTGTTTCACAGGAGCTCCAAATCTAATTGTTCAGCCTGAATTTGTTAGTAAAGGGGGAAACTTGGTTCAAATCCTCATTGCCCAGAATGTAGTTGGCAGATATCTGCCAACATGTTTTAGCCTGCCTAAGAGCAGTCATGCCTGCATGTGGTTTTTCACTTTGACAAGGCTTTGTATGTGTTGTACTGTCAGCTTCAACTGTGGTTTGTCTTTCAGGTTGTAGACTCAAGGCTTGTCTCTGTTTTCGACGCTAGAGAGCTGGAATTGGTGATAGCTGGCACTGCGGAAATAGACCTCAATGACTGGCGCAACAACACAGAATATCGGGGTGGTAAACTATGCAGTTGTTTTTCCTTCTCATCTTCCATTTCATGATGCTTTTGCCCTCCTCCTCTTGGTGGAAATTCTCACTGTCCTCTTAAGAGAGACTGGACCATAGACTATGAGTTGGCCCAGATGTCTAATAACACTACTGATCCACCCCCTCCAAAAAAATCCACCCCGTGGTCATACTTGGCTTGTTTGTACTTGTCCTCAGGCTTACACACACCTGCAATCACTTACAAATACTATGAAGAAAGTATACATGTATACTAGGATATTACAGGACTGCAGGGATTCATTTAATCACAGGCAGTCCTTTATGGTCCTGTAGCAATTCCAAGAATTTTTCCAGTCTCATGTACTAATATATAGGTCTACTTCTTGTTCTCATGGGATACAACTGAGGATGTGTCCAAGTTTTAAGATGAGGATGAGCAAACCTGATATGATCACAGATAGGACACAGAATAACAAGAGAAAAAGAATGTATAGCACTGCACAATTGTTCTTGTCCTGGGAATCCTGGTCATTTAAAACTGCAGCATTAGAGGGGAAATGCAGTCACCTTGCACGCATTTAACTTTCGCAATCACAGCTTTACATGTTAGGCAGCCAGCCATCACACAGTTGCACAAAATAAATGCACACAAGGCGGAGAGCTTAAAAGTGCTTTCTGTACTGGGCTTTCCCAGCATGGAAAGAGCTTTTAAACTCTCTGCCTTGCTTACTGAAAGACTTGTGTGGGCTTAGGGAGGCTCCTGCAAGATGGAGGAGTGCCAACTTGAATAAAATATTTGGGGGGGGCAGGTAAGCCCCACAAAATCGATCCCAAGACACACCATTTGAATGGTAATGCCCATCAACTGGAGCGGGGGTTGCCCCCTCAATTTTTTTATTGGGGGAGTGAAGGGACCTCAGCCCCAAGAGTTGGCTCCTTTGCTCAGATGGCTCCACGAGATCTCGCAAGAACCTCCAGAGCCCACATGAGACCTTCCCAGAGTCTGGTAAGCAAGGCAGAGAACTTAAAAGCTCCCTGCTTTGCATGGAGAGCAAGGCCCGCTTAAAGCATGGGCTTAGAAAAGTAGGGGTCGTCACCCAGGGAGTGACGGGAGTGGTTCTGAGTGACTATACATGATATCAGCTTTACGCACAACCCCAGAGATGTAACCCTTCACAATTTGCGAGCCTACTGCATTGATATTTCTTATAACTAAACTTGAGCATTAGGAGGAGTTGGCTATATACAAATGCAGTTTGCCACATTAACTATTTTTTTCTGTGTACATTGCCACTCATTTAGTTCAGTGGTTTTCAAACTGTTCCAGGGAATCCTGTGGTTCTTAGGAAGCCTATCAGAAGTTTTTACTTGAGAAGATTAGTAATGGCAGACAAGTTTTGCTGAATTACCACTGTTATGGTCCTGCCCCTGAAATGTGCCACATGAAAGTTGTTGGAAATGTTTTAGGGTGCACTTCCTATTCATTCAGTAAGGCTCAACTAAGCTGCCCACATGGCATGAATATGCACCCACCTTAGAATCCTCTGTAAAGTGCAAGAATTCCATGGCAGGCCCAGAGGGGATTTTTGGCAGACCAGCTGAGGTGAAAATTGTTCCCCAGAGGTACTGCTTTAGCTGTACCATTAGTGAGAGCCAAAACAAAAAAGGGAAGGCAGAAAAATCCTGCTGCTTTATTTCATCATCATAAGCAGTTGTGGCTTCTCTTTATATGTTTCTAACACATTTCTCATTTGCACACTTTCTGTTTTAGGTTACCATGATGGACATATCGTAATACGATGGTTCTGGGCAGCAGTAGAGAGGTTCAACAATGAGCAAAGGCTACGGTTGCTGCAGTTTGTCACTGGGACATCTAGCGTGCCGTATGAGGGCTTTGCAGCCCTTCGAGGGAGCAATGGATTACGACGCTTCTGTATAGAGAAATGGGGTAAAATAACATCCCTCCCAAGGTATGCTTGCATTTTGAATAAGATCATACATGTTCTAAAATATTTCATGGCATTTCCTCATTTCCATTTATATCCTAGTAGCAGATAACTTTATATGATGTGCTCAGTAAAAAAGAAAAAAAAGTGTTAAAAAGAAACTTAAATGTCTCATTTAAAAAAGGCTCATTTTCCATTCTAAAAGTTTCATCTCTTCAGCAGAGGTTTGGGCTCTTACAAACATCTGACAGTGTCACTTAGATGTCCTAAGCTGTCATGCTTTGGGTTTCTTTAAAGACACTTTCTCTAAATACCCTCCTGGATCACAGAAGATGCATATTGAAAACCAGATTGAAAGTGATCCAAAGAAGAAGGGGCAATTGGCATTGAGGGCACAATTCAAGCAGTGGGATCCAAACTGAAATGACTGCAAGTGATTTTATCTGTAGCTATCACATCTTACTCTCATCCATCTTCCAAGGAATTGAAGTATGCTCTTTTCCTCAGCCTAGCCTATGTCAGGATGCTGCCATATATATAATAGAGAAAGTCTCTTGTTTGCACCCTCAGGCCTTTGGAGAACAGACAAATAAAAATAAACTTAGAAGAACCTCTGCCCAATTCTTTCCATTCCCCCTTAGTCTTCCACTTTGTCATCTTTTCTTTTAGCATTTGTATATATTCATTAGGATAGCTTAAGAAGAAAATGGGCTACAGGAACTTGTAGCATTCTGATAATATTTATCCAGTTTCATTATTCCCTGTTATCTGCTTATTGAGAAGCATGCAGAATAGGCAGGTGAAGAACTATTTTGGTGCCTGTGGCAGAAAATTCAAACAGTATACCACAAAATGGTTAAATATATATATATCTACTTCTTCATTTCCATTTCTCTCTCTCTCTCTCTCTCTCTCTCTCTCTCTCTCTCTCTCTCTCTCTCTCTGTGTGTGTGTGTGTGTGTGTGTGTGTGTGTGTACACACACACACACACGTGGATATAAATGGAAATGAAGAAATATATATATACATACACAAAAGCTAAATCATTTAGAACTTGATGCCATTTAAAGGTATCCCAGAACTTGCCACTTGAGGTTGGCAGAGCTGGCTCTGCAAAACAATGATTTGCCCAGCACACTTGGTACCTGTACAACTTGTGGCAAACACATAATGTGGCTTTTGATTCTGCTAGGTGCTCACAACTCTGGCGCCACACTTCACAACCTTTGTTTTAGTCCTATAATTAAAGGGAAAGACCAGCTATGCTACATGCCAGGAATATCTCCACCTGCGGTAGATTCACTATAATTAAGCTAAGGACATATTTGGGAGGAGGGGGAAGAGCTGGTACAGCTCCAGAGGGTGGCAAGATTGGGGATTTGCCAGACTCCAAGACCGACAGTTTCCCAAAAGCAAAATGCCTTTCCCTTTCCATTCTTACAAAGCACCCAAGAAGGTTGGAGGTGGCATGAAAGAATTATCCATTTCTTCCATGTTCAGGGGGCATTTGTGGGTGTCTCAGTCAAGAGCCCTCAAAATCTTGAGAGTCAGAAATGGCCTCATTTCTGGAAACACCAGATTCAAGTAATGATTAATGTTCAGGCAAAAACTGCCACGTACCTGTGTGTCCTTTATGGAGGAGGAGAGCCCGAGTATAACTGGAATCAGTCTGAATCCACCTGAGAGACTGGCTCAAACCTTTCCAAAGGAAGAAAGCCTTTGCATCAGCAACAGCCCGAACTGAGTTCCTTTCAGGACACTCTCCAAGGACTAACTATTCCCCTAAAGCTTTTGAGAAGTGCTCATATTTTTCAGAAAATGTACTAATTACACATTGTTAAAGTTTCCTGTAGAAATCTACTGCAATTAACTTGCTGGGTAGAAGAAAGGAAAGATTTAGAGTTTTAGAAAGATGCCTCAGGCTTTTGGCCTGCCAAATACTAGAAAGGTAATTGGCCTCTTTCTGCTTGCCTAACTTGTTCTCCTAGATAAGATTTATGAATTTTATTCAGCTAGACTGAATATATTAATATTCACTATCTAATGTTCATCTGCTAAATAACTGAATTCTTTGCAAAATAAGCTTTCGCTACAAAATTAAATCTTTTAGGCTTTCCCACATATGTGGTTTAGCCACAGAAGCAAAGGGTGACTTTCTCATTCCTGAGTAGGAACATATTCCTGCAAGTTTCTTGTCAGATTATTGTGAGGTGTTAGAGCACTACGGTTTTGCCCTGGGATGCTGGTGAAGCTCACTGAGGACAGCTCCAGATTTGGGCTTTGGGTGCTTGTAATACTTATCGCAAACAAGAGGCAATGAACTGGATGAGGGTGAATAAATTGAGTCTCTGTCCAGGCAAGACAGAGATTCCATCGGTATGTGGTTCGTCCACCATGACTAATGATTCAACCTCTTCTTAAGACCATGGGTGGCTCACCTGCGACTCTACAAAAGTTGTGGGATTCAAGCTCCCATCACCCCTCAGCTAACATGACTAGTAGTCAGGGATTATGCAAGGGGTTACATATTTCTATCCTTTAAAAACTGTACCCACGGTGTTCTTTCACTTTCAGGGCACATACATGTTTCAATCGCCTGGATCTTCCTCCCTATCCATCCTATTCTATGCTATATGAAAAGCTGTTGACAGCTGTTGAAGAAACTAGCACCTTTGGACTTGAATGAGGACATTCAGACTTTTTGACTGTGTTCCTGGTCAGTAACATCACTACTTTCCCAGCTGCCATATGATTTTGGTTTTCTGTGTTTTATAATCTGGGAAAAAACATCGGGATTGACAAAAGCTGTGCATGAAGAACAGCCTTCCTTTAAGAACTAACCTTCATGCTTTCATCTTTGATTTCCAATGGACAACTCACCTGTATGCAATATAAAAAAACCCTATCTCAAGGTCTCTGTATATCTCCACATACCTCCATTAGTAACAATGAAAATATGAATGCAAGTTATGCTACACTTGACCAAATGTTAATAAATGTTTACTCCCACCTACGTTGATTAAAAAACAACAACAAAACATCAAGCATTCCAAGCTTTTATATGCACATCTCTTCAGGATTAAACACACTGTTAATATTGCATCTTAACAGCTGTATCTGCTGATGGGAGATGGCCAAGAGTCTTGTCATTCATCTTTGATTTTCTTGTACATATCACACAAAGGTGAGATAGCACCTATGAGCAAAACTGTTTTTGTTTTGTTTTTTAATACAAGAACTCATAACCCAAATCAACTACATCAGCTGGAGCTGGGCCAGGCCTAAGGTGTAGATAAGACATTCACAACAAAACAAACCTGTAGTGCAAAGCAGAGTGTGCCTGTGATTGTTGACAATTGTTGATTGCCAGAACAGGAAGGAACTTGCATTGCAGAGGCACTGATGGGAGGTAATGTAATGACAACACCCATGAAGCACCCAAGAAGGATATTTTATTATACAGCATAATAGACAACATCACCTTACCTAATTAATGTACATAGCAAAAGTAACAGGAAGAATAACCCTCTTTCTTCCTAATATTTTCTGGTTCTGCTAATTGATTTCTTGTTTTTTGATGTTTAAATACTTCCTTACAGAAAAGAAATATAGACAATCTTGCACCCTGTAATGGAAGCAATTACTTATTTGAGGCATATTGATCGACACAGAATTGTGGTTTTTGTTTCATTTCTCTTTGATCTCAAATCCTCCATAATTGCGGAATTGGTTCTACGTAAAGGGATTTAGTTAGTGAAGCTGCAGAGAATGATGGTGCTGAGGCAATATGAATGACAGTATTGTCTGCATTGCTGTTGGGGTTCCTAACGCACCATTTGGCTACCAGGCACATTAGTTATTAGTGAATTGTAAAGTTTGGCCTCTTTTGTAACCAGATGGAAAAATTCCTGGCTTAACTTTGAGAACTGTGCCTTCCGTTGCCAAAATCAAGACAGTAAAACATGTTGGAACATGCATACTTTGATGGGTACTGCTGAAAGTAAGGGGATGGGGTGGGAAATCAGCCTTTTTTGAGCTGAGCCAGATCTGAGAATAAGGCTGGAATCCTGCATGCAATTACATGGGAGTAATGTCCAGTTAACTCAGTGGAAATTACTTCTGAGTAAGCATGTTTAGGATTGGGCTGCATGTGTATTTTGTCTCCATCAAGAGTAGTCCTTATTTCTATGCAGTCTTTTTTTAAAAATCAAGACAGTGTAAGTTGTTAAGCATGTATGTGATCACATCAACAAAGAGATCATAAGAAATGGTGCTTAGTTATATGCTGTCTCTGAAAAGGGACCAATCCTCCTCTTCTTTTGCCCTAGGGGAGGTACAAGTATTGTGCTTGTATGCTGTCCTTTTCTCTCACTGTGGAAGAGATGCTAATACACACGGTCACTGCCCTTAACGTCTAAGTGTGGTAAGGATAATGGGAGAAGTATGTGAATAGTTGGGGCTCCTGAACTCAAGTTATGCTCCCTCACTTATCCTAGATGTGATCCTCTGGTTATGTAACTGATGCATATGCCCAACAAATTCCAAAAAATGAAGTGACACAGTACTGATACTCCAATATTTAGCAAAGTGATGTGGTAGTCACTTCCATAAGGTTGCTTTTCTGTTTAGAAACCTAAACCTATGCTCAGACAGGAAACATTCTCAGAATAGTTCCCAACCCAAATCAGGAAAATATAACTTTTAAGGTAAACCACAAAAAAATGACCTAATTTTTAAAAAATTATGGGCAATTTAGAATCCAAAGTTTATAACTTTTAGGTTTGGGTAAGAGAAATTTAAGGACATTTGTACATTTCTCATTTGTGCTTAACTGTGGCTGGATCATGAATGTTCTTTTTGGGAACATTTACACCCTTCAAAGAGGAAAAAATGGACAAAACAAAAGCCATGGGACCTGGGAACAAGTAGGTATATGAAGAAGAGATATTCATTACTGGTTTGGGTGTTGAGCTGGGCAGTAGGTGACCTGGTGAATGCCGGCTATTTTAGCTGATATGAAAACTAACCTAAACTAACCTGTGTTTGTGTGATGAATCCTTTATTAGGCAAACACCTGATAAAGGTTTGTTCATTCATCACTACCATATTGTGGCCTTATTCACATGAAACTTTAAACCATTGTTAAACTAAACTATGGTTTAAAGGTGAATGAGCAGCATCCTGCTGCATGCTGCTGAAACTGCAGCCACTTTACTCCTCCCCAAGGTGAAATCTTACCTTACATTAAATAATCCAATCTAGCATTTTAGATTGAAATGCCAGTTTCAGTAAAACCAATTAATTTGGAATCAGTTGACATCATTACATTTTTCATGTCCATATCAACTGCATTTAGTATACATTTTACAAGCACACACTATATCGCGTATATTACTGGTTGGATACAGGCTTAGTCATGCTTATAACAGACTCATTAGAAATAATGGTAGTCACCTCTAACAAGTCCCATTTATTTCAATCGGCCTATGCTACATACAACTAAGTTGGGATCCAACTCCATAATTGCTGTAGGAAGCCTCTAAATAGATGAGTGTTGAAGCAGCCTACCAAACAGAACTTGGAATGCAATTTCCACTTACAGTGGTGCCCCGCAAGACGAACACCTCGCAAGACGAAAAACCCGCTAAACGAAAGGGTTTTCCGTTTTTCGATGCGCTTCGCAAGACGAATTTCCCTATGGGCTTCCTTCGCAAGACGAAAGCCCATAGGGAAATCTCCAGGACAGCGGGGAAGCGCAGCTCCCGCCGCCAGCCTTCGGAAGGCTCCTCCGAAGGCTGGCGGTGGGGCGGAGAGATCTTCTCCCCGCGCCAGCCTTCGGATGGCTGTCCTGAAGACTTGCGGTGGGAGGAGGGTTTTCCTTCCCACCGCCAACATTCAGAATGCTGTTCTGAATGTTGGCGGTGGGGAGGAAAAACCCTCCTCCCACCGCAAGCCCCGGGAACAGAGGAGAAGCGCTGCGCGCCTTCCCCTCTGTTCCCGTACCTGTCCTGAAGGCTTGCGGTGGGGAGAAAAGCCCTTCTCCGCACCGCCAGCCTGGCAAGCGGTCTCCATAGGAACGCATTAATTGATTTTCAATGCATTCCTATGGGAAACCGTGCTTCGCAAGACGAAAAACTCTCAAGAAGAAAAAACTTGCGGAACGAATTAATTTCGTCTTGCGAGGCACCACTGTATTTCAATGGAGCTTCTTTGCATACCTCTCTAAAACAAATGGAGGTTCCTGAAATATTAACCTAAAAGCAATTGTCCAATATACAGCCTCTGCAATCCCCTGTGCACAAAATCTTAGGGAAATCATTGTATCTTGGGCATGTGTACATGTATTTAAAATTACAGCCAATGTCACTACAAAGTCATATGTATGGTGTTGAAGATGAGGTATCATCTTTTTCAAGAAATGGAATGGAACTTAACTAGACAAGGCACAACCATCTGACTGGTTAGTTTGAGGCGGGCCAAATATAACAGTACTATATACCAAGAATTAAAACAACATCCTTTATTTATAATGCTGTATAGTCAGGATTTTAAAAACTATTTAAAAACTATATTTTATTAAAAAGTAAACTATTTTTTGTAGAGTGGTGGAAGAATTTGTATATGCAATGAAGGCATCTGAAGCAAGAGTGATGCTCAAAATGTCACTATACAGTTATGTACCAATGCCAGATATAGTCTGGGAACTGAAATAGGATATAGGTAGCTTTGGATTTGGCCCCCAGAACGTTTGTCTGTTCCATTCTAGGAAAACACACTGTAGATTTTGTTCTCTAAATCTCAGGCAAAGCCAGTGCTGTAAAGAATCCAGACAGGAAGCTTTCTTCTTCATACCTTTCATTTTTCATGACACCTAAACAAATCCATTTTTCATCTGTTCCACAGTATGGGCTTCTGTCAACTCATTACAGTATTAAAAGCTACTTATCTGTCCAATTTATCATCATCTATTTCTTTTTATACATTTATGCATTGGATCAGAGGTGCCGACTTGACGAAAATATTGGGGAGGCAGGTAAACCCCACCACGGAAAATCAGTCACTTGACATGGTGCACGCAAACCATTTGAATGGCAATGCCCATCAACTTTGGGGGGGTGCTACCCCCCTCAAATATTTTATCGGGGGGGCGAAGACCCTTTGGCCCCTAGGAGTTGGATTTTTTTTCCAAGTCAACATTGCATTGGACAGGCTCCCCTATGCAAGAGACTAAACAGCAGAGGAGAAAGGCTGAGAAATTAGCTTGGGGAGGAAAATAAATTAATTTTAAGAAAAAGAGGAGGGCAATCTTTAAGATTCCATTTTGCAGGTGACAAAGAATATATTTGTGGACTTAGGACCCAGATTATCACAATCTGGAGAGATTGCATTGAAAAGTGCAGGTATATCATTCTGGGACCCATTAATAGTAGCATGTAAGCTGCTCCCCTGTGACACCTGTCTCATTCTCGGGGGGGGGGGTTGCATTAATGAAGTAACCACATGGGTGGAGCCAGTCTCATGAGTCTTGACCTACCATGGGAGTGGGCAATATAGGAAAGTGGTTTCCACATCAATCAGGTACATGCAAATATTATAAAATGAAGAGGAAATTCATACCTTGTTATATATATAAAAAAGGGGGAACAATTGTCCAGTAGCACCTTAGAGACCAACTAAGTTTGTTCTTGGTATGAGCTTTCATGTGCATGCACACAAAAAGCTCATACTAAGAACAAACTTAGTTGGTCTCTAAGGTGCTACTGGACAATTTATTTTATTTTATTTTTTATATATTTCTACTGCGTCAGACCAACACCTGAATCTAATACCTTGTTATGTCATTCAATAGACTATTTGGTCCAAGCCCTTTCAAGTCTCAAAGCAGACACCCAGCTAATGCCATTTTATTTATATAGCAGTCCAGGTTCTGCTTGCAACACAAACTCAAACCCTGCTGTCCTTAGTACAATTGATAAGATTCATTTTCCTTTCTTGTAAACACTAGCTTCATTTCCCCACATTACTGTCTGCATTTATTTTAGCTATACTGTAATTTCATGTTACTAAAACAATTTTTGTTTCTATTTAGCAATTTTCAAGTTTGCTTTGGTGTGATGATTCCACAAAGTGGATTTTACCCAGTTTCCCACTGCACGGTCATAGTTTCTGCATTAATTCATCGGGGGTGAGGGGAGGAAGGGATCAGCATCCCAACTTCATTCAAGTGCCAATGAAGTTTTAGTAATGGAGAGAAAATTTGGAGTTCACAACCAGGTTGATTCTTTTCTTTTCTACAGGTCTCATCACAACAAAAGCTTGGCATTGCTACAGTATGAGACTTGTTGTTTAATCCTAAATGCATTAATCTGAAATCCCCACATATTAATTTGGATAAATTCAAAGCATATATGTTAAGATCATAATCTAAATCCATGGACACGCTTAACTGGCACTAAATTTACAGAAAACAGTGGGATTCTTTCCACAATCACATAAGGTTGTTGGAAGGCAATCCCATTTCAGTTAAGAGAGTTATGGCTTTAGAATTCTATTATTCATTTTTCAGTGAACTATCTCTGCCCTAAATTAAATCCTAGGCTTTCTGAAGTCAACAGGACTACTGCCATTAATTTCAACAAACACATATCAGGAATGAATTCCCAGTGGAAATCGAACCTGTTCAGTCATACATATACCAACAAATCTTTCTACGTTAAAGATGGTGCTTTTTACGATTATTCCTCTTGCTGTACCTCAGTGCTTAAAAAATTGACTGCAATATGCCACAAATCTGGGATAGCATTTCCAAGTTATTATGTCCCAAAAGGTTGTATTATTTTCTCCCTAGCACACCATAGTTCCTTTGATCAAGTCAACAGGTGTCTGTAGATAGTAGATACTAGCTATAGTCAATATTGAAACATTAGCTGAATTCCCTGCAGCTTCCAATTTACCTAAAACCAAGTGTCTATTATGGTTTCATTAAAGACTTCATACAAGTCAATGGCAGGAAAGGTCCTCGTTACTGGGCTAATTTTGCTTATATTGACAGGAAAATGTCACATGATACTCAGGCTTCGCTTTCTATTCAATCATATCACTGTAAAGGAATGTCAATAAAAAAATCTCTTTGTTATGGCATCAGGTGGTGTGGTTATTAAGAGTTTATCTTCTGTGGCTTGCTTTGTGAAGGGGCCTGTTCTATGCCCTCTTGTTTGATAGAATCTCATTCTTTAAAGCAGGTGTTATATTACCTAAAGCAGGAAAGTCTAACATTTTTTACCTGAGGGCTGCATTCAACTTTGCCAACTCCCTGGGGGACCATATGGCAGTGTGGGGTGTGCGTGCCCCACACTCTTGCATACATACACCCCGGACACACATCCTCTCTCCCCCTAGCAGATCTATGCTTTTCCATTAATCAGATGGCCAATCTGACGACAGAGAGGAAGCAATTAGCATCCCTATCAACATGCAGAACTGGGTGGAGGTTAAGGCTGCACCTCCTTTATCTTTTCCCCTCTTTATGGCTGTTACTGCCAAAACTGGTACGGTATTAGCAGCCATAAAATTTTTACTTGGGGGCCTGGTGAGGTTAGTCTGCTAGATGCTTTCAGTAAATGACTTATTGATGATGATGATGATGATGATGATGATGATGATATTTTAGAATTGAATGTTGTATTTTCCATTGTGGGGCATCAGTAATCAAACCAAACCACCAGCAGAAATCTATTGGTTTAAATAGGAATTAGATCTGTGCTTTGAGAAAAGACTGTAGATGAAATCAGTGTTGCACTTCAGATGTAATATGGTTTGTTGCAATTTGAGTCAGGAAGGGGATTTCCTCCTCTGTGACAAATTATGTAAATCACCCAATCTGCAATACTAGAGGTTCAGCAGAGGTTAACTCAGGGGTCAGCAACCTTTTTCAGCAGTGGACCGGTCCACGGTCCCTCAGACCATGTGGTGGGCCAGACTATATGGGGGGGGGATGAAAGAATTCCTATGCCCCACAAATAACCCAGAAATGCATTTTAAATAAAAGGACACATTCTACTCATGTAAAAACACGCTGATTCCCGGACCGTCCGTGGGCCAGATTGAGAAGGCGATTGGGCCGCATCCGGCTCCTGGGCCTTAGTTTGCCTACCCCTGGGTTAATTTGTCCCTGAAACACCAGGTACTACCCATGCTTTGTACCTTAAAGAGACAGAGCTTTATACTCTGCAAATTGCACAGTCTCTCAAGGCCGACACAAAAATCAGGCTGTCATTTCAGTGCATATAGAACGTAAATCAGAAAGGACGTTCTCCACAGCAAAACACTAGAGGCCATTGTCCTCCACTCCACAGCTTTCTGTACTGCTTGAAAGCCAAGTATGTATCACTGAGGATAATGCATTCAAAAACATCAGTCTACAACTGCAGGAGGCGAATGGAGTTAGTCCACATATCTGCCAACACTATTTGAATATGAACAATTCAGTATTCCTCTAAATTATAAGCAAACCACAGATGCAAGAAGGAAGATTAGCACCCCTCACTGCATCGCAGGAATCCTCTACCAACTGGCTTCCAAGCAGGTAAAATTCTGCTTGCAAAGAGGAGCTAAACTCACAGTACATGGGGAAATATGTACTGTCAGGGAATCAGGAGCAGGAGCACTGGGGAGAGAGGATTGGGAGAGCGAAGGGGAAGAATCCGAGGGCAGCGTAGGGGAGTATGACAGTGGCCCGAGAGATTCCATGAGCTTCTCCAGCGAATCAGAAGATTCCCAGAAGGGGGCGCCGATGGTCAGGGCAAGGGGGGTCCCAGGGGGGACGCACCAGAAACAAGGAGCCAGAGGGGAACCCCAAAGCAGCAGTGGAGGATCGGGACCAGTTTCCCCACCACAGCGTAGTGGGGGGGAAGAGTCACATGTGTCAGGGGCAGTGTCTCCTCCAGAGAGGGAGTCAGGGCTGACCACGCCTCCAACGGAGGGGAGGTCAGTTGCAGCTAGCCCCCCCGAAGGGGGAAGCAGTGACAGCAGCAGTGAAACGGTCAGGAGGAAAGCTGCTGGCTGGGCGCACGCGCTAAGTTCAAATGTGCAGGCGCGCGGAACAGCAGGAGACCCGGATGGGGAACCAGCTCCTAAAGCCTGCCGGAGGGAGGGAGAAGGCTCAGGGGAATCAGCCGGAGAAGAGGCTAGAAAGGGCGGAACCCCGGCGGGCAGGCGGACCCAGAGGAGGAAGGAGCAGCGGAGAAGGTGGAGCAAGGCTAGAATCTTAAATTGGTGTCAAGGGGGAGGAGACTCAGACGGAGCATCAGCGGTCTGACACTTGAGACGTAGAGCTGCGCGCTGCGGCTCTGGAAGTGAAACTGAACTTCAATAAAGACTTTTATACTTAACAACGAAGCAGCGTTGGTCCTTTGTGAGCTGGGACCTAGGGTAGCTCTGACATGTACATAGTATGGTTTTCCAACATCTGAACTTCCGAAGAGCACCTGTACCATTTAACATTAAGAAGAAAGTGTCAATGCTTTTTCCTGTCGCTGCCACTGCTAAGAAACCATCTCCACTAAAGCTGCCTCAGCACACAAGAGAGCAGTCCACAGTGGCTGCTGTGCAAAGTCTTCAGGTTTGTTTGTTTCACCAGCACATGCACAAATTATTTCTGTTCTTTTGTATTCTCATACTTTATTCTGCCCAATTGCCTACGTTTTTCACCAGCATGTAAAGGGACAAGGCACAGAAGAAATCAAAGTGTCTAACTTACTTTTAATGAATCATGAAAGAGAATTTGGACAGGTGGTGAGAAAAAGTGTACCTGCTGAAATGTTCTCTCCTGCACAACACTGAAAGGTACAGGAGCTCTTTATTCTTTGGGAATTATTCACCCTACAAGTATGTGTACAGTCACCTTTCATAAACACACCTTTCCATCCATTTCTCAGTACTGGCAAAAAGTCTGCTTCCTGACCATTCCTCCGCTGCTGGGGCAGTTTAGACAACTGTAGGCTCTATCTGCACCATACATTTAAAGCAGTGTAATATCACTTTAAGGAATCATAGCTTCCCCTCAAAAAGTTCTGGAAACTGTAGTTTGTTGAGGATGATAAGAGTTGTTTGAAGACTTTTATCCTCGCAGAGCTACTGTTCTCAGAGTGGTTTAGCAGGCAATCCCTCTTCCTACAGAACTCTGGGAAATGTATCTCTGTGAGGGGAATAGGGCTCTTCTAACACCTCTCGGCACCTAATAAGCTACAGTTCCCAGGATTTGCATTGGCTTAGGCAACAGTGACAGTTTATTTTAATTACTATTAAATGTATATCCCACTTTTTCCTTCAAGGAGCTCAAGGTGACATCCATGGTTTCCCTCCCACCCCATTCCATATTATCCTCACAACTGCTGAGATGGTCTGTGAGACAATGACCAGCCCAAGGTCATTAAGTGAGCTTTGTGGTTGAGTGGGGATTTGAACCCTGGCCTGTTGGGTATGGTTACCAGATGTCCCTGTTTCCCGGGGACAGTCCCTGGATTTACAAATCTGTCCCCAGACTAAATCCATCCCCAGAATGTCCCCGGGTTTCATTTAATGTCCCTGGATTTAAAATATAAATGTGTTGTAGATTTATTAGTAGGGAATGAATGTTGTGTGATTGGTTCAACGGCAAAAGACACATCATATGGGGACTTCCGGTGAAGCAAAATGGCAAGCGCCACAGGAGCAAGCAGCTCCTGAAGCAAGCCAGAGTTAACTGCGCTACCAGGCTGGCTCCGGGCTGCTGAGACTGCCGCTGCCACCGCCACTACCGAAGGGGAACCAGGGATGCTCAGCGCGTCAACAGGGGGAACCGCAGACACACACACCCCGCGACCCAATTTGAGCCGGGAGCGAGAGTGCCCGGCCGACTGCCCAGCACCGCTCTGGGACCAGGAAATACCCTGGAGCTGACGCAGGGAGAAGGAGGAGAGGAGAAGGAGAAAGAAGAGAGAGAAAGAGGAAGGAGAAAAAAGAGGGGAGCCCCGCCCTTGCTGCACCACCACCGCCGCTGAGGAGGAGAGGTAGGAGAGCACCAGGAAGGCAAGGACACGTGGCCGAGCCCAGGCCCGACCCAAGCCTACTCCATGGTGGCTCACGCTCCAACAGGCCAGGGCCCAGAGGAAGGCCATGCGACAGAGGAGACCCCAGAAGAGAAGACATTACTTCTTCTTTTTTTAAAAAAATATATTTTTTAATAACTTTTTTTTTATAAAAAAAAAGTGTCCCCGGATTCTTTGGGAAAAATCTGGTAACCTTACTGTTGGGTCCTGTTGCTGCACTCTAACCAATATTGGCTGCTTAGAATTTCATACATGTCCCCACTAAACTAAACACATTATGGCTACAAGCTTGTGCACAACTGACACTTTGGTCTCAGTAAACATGGGTACATATGTTGAGGTTGGGTAGTTGCTATGCTATTCACGTTTACATACAGTAAGTAAGCTCACAACTTGCGCACATTTAACTTATGTGCATTCGGCTTTATGTGATTGGCCAAAAATAAAACTAAAATTTAAAGGGGTGAGGTTTCAGGAAAAACGACTTTGGCAACCCCACTTACCATTGAGCCCAATGGGTTTTGACTAGACACAATTTTGGCTTTGGTGCAAACCAAAACCACAGAACATAACCCCTGCGTAAATTGTGGGCTTACTGCATTATTGACTTCCATCAACCTCAGGCAGGAGTTCCCACCAAGGTCCCCCAAAGCAAAGGAGGTGATTCTCAAGCTGAGGAGCAGGAAGAAGCAAGTTGGAGTCCTTGCCACAGCCAAGCCTGACCTCAAGACTGGCCACACAGGCCATCAACACATGCAGCACCCAGGACACAGATTAGCCATCCAGGAGTCCAAGGAGCTCAGGTCAGTATATACAGCAGCACTGTTGGTTGGGGACTTGTCTACAGGTTTTTCTGGCCCTAATTGAAATAGCACTAACACCAGTTTTTCATGAATAGAAGTCTTGTGGGGCTGCTTTTTTGTTTTGTCCTACAGGTTGCAGTTATTTGCAGCTGCAGACAAGATCATACAGACATACCATAAAAATTTTTTTGTCAAGTCAATGGAGTGAGCTCCTCTTCTGGGTTCCAGCCAGGGTTCCGCTAAATGCCTATCATGCTCTGCACACCTTTATTAAAATTTCCTCTCTTGTTTTAGGGTTGTTGTTTTTTCCCCTTCCCATGTTTTAAGTTCTTGGCTGTTAGTACCTCTCCAAATTTCGGGGCGTGTGGTGTGGTGTTGGTCTTGCACAAGCCTAATGACGCCTTTTCTTTCTGCATGGATGGCTGCAGAGCCAAGATGTTGATGTAGTGTCACCTTCACAAGAGGGCCTTCTTGGTGGTGGCTGCTCCCAGGCAACTTTGGAACTCCCTGCCTTGAGAAGCCAGGCTGCCTCCCTCCTTGCTTTCATTCCTCTGGCAGGTAAAGACTTCCTTGTTCCAACAGCCCCTTGGGAACGGACTGCTTTTTAATGAGGGGGCTGGTGACATTCTGCTTTTGGGATGCTGTAATTATCTGTATCTGTGTGTGTGTGTGTTTTAGTTCTACGTATTAATGTTCAACTGTCTTTTCCTATGTTTTCCTATGTTCATATTTGTTCCTGTATGCCGCCTTGAGACCCTGTCAGGGGACAAGGCGGGAAATAAATAGATTACTGGAATGAGGCGGCTACATCCTCCCCCGCGTGTCCGTTGAGGCTCGCGCAGCGCCAAGCCAAGCCTGCAGGGGGCGCTGCCCAACCGCCCAGCCCGGAACCCTTCCTCGTTTGCCTCGGGGCCTTTCGACCTTTACCCTCCGATAAGGCGCGGTTGGCTGGGCTGGCGGGGCGGGGTTTGGCGTGGAGGGCGTGGCTTGCTCCCGCCACTCTTAAGCCGTCGGCCCAAAGGGCGCTTGCGACGGCGGTGGAGACTCCTCCCCTCCGTCCCGTCCCCCCGCGCAGGCGCAGTCCGCCTCCTCGCCGCGGCTTCGAGTTACCTCAGGCAAGAGCGAGCGGCAGAAGCCGGGCAGCGCCGCCTGCCTTCCATCCCTCCGAGAGCGGCGAGGGGCTGAGGAGGAGGAGGACGCAGCCCGCCCGCCCGCCTTCTTCCCTCTTCGGACTTCTCTCTCTCTCTCTCTCGCCATGAGTCCCGAGGAGAAGCCTCCGCCGCGCCGCTCCCGGGGCAGCCGGGCGCCCCCTCAGCCGCGGCGCGGAGGCCTCTTGACGGAGATCCGGACGCGCATCCTCACCGAGCCCTTCCAGGAGCGATACTGCCTCAGCCCCGGCCGCGAGCTCGGCAGGTGAGCGGGGGGGGGGGGGGAGCCGCTGCCAGTCCGTGTCGGCAGCGCCGCGCTCAGCCGCACGTGGGGACGGCGCCCTGCTTCTTGCGAGCCAAGGATCTCGGAGCGGGGAGGCGGCAGGGCGGAGGAGGTCCCGCGTCGCAGCGGTGAGAGAGGCAGTGGGGCGCAGTGGTGAGCGCCCGGAGTCGCCCGGGGAGGGAAGTAGCACGACCTCTTCCTACGCGTTTGCAATACCTCGGTCGCCTCCACTTCGGAACTCGCTGCCCGCGGAGACCGAGCAGGCGCCCTGGCTGCGCTCCTTTCGGCCGGCTGAAAACGCCCCTGCCGAGACGAGCCTGCCCAGGTGTCTAGAAAGCGGAGGTAGTTTTAACCTGCATTAGTATTTTAACTTTCGCATGTTTTTTAAATTCGTTTCTGGTCCCCCGTCCCCGACTTCTCGTTTTCCCTTTTTGTCAACGTTTTGAGACTTCTTGCAATCAAGCGGCGTATAAGTTTCATGAGATGAACAATTCCCCTTTCCTTTGCCGTAAAGCTGTGAGTGGGGGGGCGGGGGGGGGCGTCCCTGCCTCTCAGCCCAGCCCACCTCACAGGGTTGTGGGAGTGGAGGGGAGAGCCGTGCTGCTCCACATTGAACTCTTCGGAGAAAAAGGTGGGGTATAAATGCAATAAACAAACAAATAAGATCTGGTGGCTGTCCTGCTACTCTCCTTCTCCTAATCCTTACCTGAGTGATTTCAAGGTGTAAAAGAAAGACTTTGTTTTTCATTGTTTGTGGGGATGGTGGGAGAGAACTGTTCCCACAAATTTCCCTTTGGCCTGTGTCTCTCCCTCTCCTCACCCCCACCCATTTGTGACTTGGCAAAATATATTTCATCCTATATGTGTGGAATCAGGTATCTTGGCTTTGTATGCCCACGAAGACATTGTGCTCTTCCCCCATACACACCCCTCTGCCCTACAAAAGCAGGTTTTCACCCTTTTGGGGCAGTGTTTCCAAGTTTAATGGTGCACATAGGAGTTGCTGGCAGTCTACTTCTATGAGCAAAAGTGGGTATTTTGTGCACTATTGGAAGTGTACTTTATTTTGTAGGGATCAGAGGTGTGAGTTTGCCCAAACTTTTTTCAAAGAGGGCCAGATTTGATGAAGTGAACATAACATGTGTAAGGGCCAACCAAACTTTAGGCCCCCTGCAACCAAAGATTAGGCCCCCAAAATGGACTTTGGACATGCCTGCTTAAGGATACACCACTAGTTGATGTATACTTAACCTTGAAAAATTCAAGGCAACTGATGAGTGAAGGTTTTATACTTCACCCTTGTTTAAAGTACATGAGTTGTGAATCTATCCAGTATGAAGGTATACATTTTTCATACTACAGTACAGGCACAGTACTGATCTTGTAGTCGTACCACAAATTTGTGGTACGACAAGGTTAAAGCACATAAAGCATTTAAAAACCATATTGTCAGGAAAGCATTGTTCAATGTCTGGATAAGATACAAAGACTTACTGGAAAATAAAACCCCAAGGTGGTTGTCACCAATGGAAGCGAAGGCTCAGAAAAAGCTCAATATGGAGGCTAAATGGCCGAAATATTGGGAAATATTGGAACAAGAAGGAAATAAATTGAAATTGCAGAGTTTTGAGAAATTAAAAGATAAAGTGTGAGACTGGCTTCATTACTATCAAATAAGAGAGGCCTATAATTTGGATAAAAAAATTGGCTTCCAGGTGGAAAAATCAAAATTGGAAACAGAATTGTTAGATCCCAAAACTAAGATACTTTCAAGAATGTATAACTTGCTGTTGAAATGGAATACGCAGGATGAAACGGTTAAATCTGCAATGATTAAATGGGCACAAGATATTGGTCATAACATTATGTTTGCTGAATGGGAACAGTTGTGGACCACCGGTATGAAATTTACGGCATGTAATGTCTTAAGAGAGAATATTATGAAAATGATATACAGGTGGTACATGACACGAGTCAAGCTTGCAAAAATATATCATTTGCCCGATAACAAATGTTGGAAATGTAAAGAAAATGAAGGTACATTCTTTCACCTTTGGTGGACGTGCCCAAAGATTAAGGCTTTCTGGGAGATGATCTATAATGAAATGAAAAAGGTATTTAAATATACCTTCCTGAAGAAACCAGAGGCCTTTCTCCTGGGCATAGTCGGCCAATTGGTGCCAAAGAAGGATAGAACTTTCTTCATGTATGCAACAACAGCAGCAAGAATACTCATTGCAAAGTATTGGAAGACACAAGAGTTACCCACCCTGGAAGAGTGGCAGATGAAGGTGATGGACTATATGGAACTAGCGGAAATGACTGGCAGAATCCGAGACCTGGGAGAAGAGTTGGTGGAAGAAGATTGGAAGAAATTTAAAGACTATTTGCAGAAACGCTGTAAAATTAATGAATGTTAAAAATGATGCTAGATTGAAAATAAGTGGCATTAGCAACAAAGTTAATGAGAATATGCAAAAATGAATTGATAAATGGATGAAAATACAGAGTTATAATATGTTAAGATATAGAGTTAAGATAAACGAAAGAGGGTAAGGATTTGCTGATTTGATTATTTAAATGGGAATACAAAAAGGGGAGGTGAGAGGAGGTCAAGGAAACAAGCTAATGAGTTTAAAGTTATAAAAAATGGATTTGTTTTTAACTCTTTTTTATCCGTTTTTTGTATTGTATTTTTATTTTTATTTTTTATGTATTTTTGTATGTTTTCTTTTTTTACCTTTTTCTTTTTCTATGTTTTTTTTTGTATTCTGTAAACCTATGTTTTTCTAAAATTTCAATAAATATTTTATAAAAAAAAAAGTACTGATCTTGTAGTCTTTGGTGTGTGTTTTTTAAATCTAAAAATGCATGTATGTTGTATATGCAGTTTCCTTGTAGAAATACTTGTCATGTGTGTAGAGTAGAGATTTATTCAACCATGTTTACAGTGAATATCACATAAATTTAGCGACACCTGAAAATATTTCAAAAGCAATAAAGGAAATTCAATAATACAGTCAAACCTCTGTTCTGCTTCCAAAATGTTTGACAGCCGTGGTGTGGCTTCCAATTGGTTGCAGGAGCTTCCTGCAGCCAAGCAGAGGCTGTGTTGGACGTTCAGCTTCTGAAAAACATTCAAAAACTGGAACATTTACTTCTGGGTTTTCGACGTTCAGGAGACGAAACGTTCCAAAATGGAGGCATTCGGGGGATGAGGTTTGACTGTATTGGTCAAAAAATAAAGTACTATATCTGCTTTTTTTCTGGTGCATTGCTGCAATACATTTTTGTATTGCAGATATCTGGGCAGTTGATTTATTGGTGATAGCCAATTTTAAATGGTTAGGTGCAAGTCAGGTGAAGCTTAAACTTCTATTAAAATGTTTCTAAAATGCTTAACTTTGATTGTATCGTAACAATGGCCTACTGAGTTAAAGCTTCCAGTCCCAATTGTGTGGTTCTATCTACCCCCCACCCCGCCCCAGAATACAATGGTACCTTGGTTCTCGAACGGTTTAGTTGTCGAACAAATCGGCTCCCGAACGCCGCAAACCTGAAAGTAAGTGTTCCGGTTTGCTGAACGTCCGACTCGCCTTCTGCTTGAGTGCAGGAAGCTCCCGCAGCCAATTGGAAGCCGTGCCTTGGTTTTTGAACAGTTTTGGGAGTCAAACGGATGCCCAGAACAGATTAAGTTTGAGAACCAAGGTACAGTACCACTGTATTTGAGATTAAGAATCTCATCCTCTACTGACTGAGGTATCCCAGATCTTTTGGTTAGCTGATCCTGCCATCTACTCCATTGACTTCCTTGCAAGTTAAGCAATAAAATAAAATACAAATCCTTAGATTGATGATGATAATAATAATTAATTAATTATACCCCACCCATTCAGCTGGGTTTCCCCAGCCACTCTGTGCGGCTCCCAACAGATTAAAAACAGAACAAAACATCAAATGCAGCCATTCTTTCATTTACAAATCAAGCGCACATCTTTGTAAACAAGTGTGGGCCTGCATATATAAAAATGTAACATGAATATCTGCTTTGAGACTCAAAATGAGTTGTGCATCTTATTGGAACATAATATGATCATCAAGGGTGTAGACGTCCTGTCCTTACCAAAATCTTCAGGTTGCAACAAAATACAAAACAAAAAAATTCAGTCAATGAAAAGTAGATGCAGGCTGCACCAATTCTATGTGTGTTTCATTGACAAATAGCAGACTGTGGCTAAACATTAGGCAGGAGATCAGAGACAACTTTGGGCATTAAGTGTATCTGCATAAGGCTTAAATTGGGCTTAATAATAGTAATAATAATAATAATATGGCTGGGACTGTATGTTTGCTGTTCTGAGTTTTCTCCCATGTTAACAGAATTCATATGTGGATCTCTTTAATTTCATATATGAAAATATCCATGGAAATTATTTTTGTTGAATTACTGCGGGATGCTATTCCCTAATCCATAGTGCAGTGGTAGTCCTTAACAAGTGTACTACAGCAAGAATCTGCGTATTAGTCAGTGCTCTGCATAGTGAAATATTTGTTTGTGTTTTTATTTAAATTACTTATAACCTCCTCTTCATAGTTCATATAATTCCAGAGTGTGGAATGTTAAAATACAGTAAATCAATATGTCATTTAAATACAATTTAAAGTGAAAGCTGCTAGTATACTAATAACCTACACTTATTTATTTAAAAAATATTTGGTCTTAATGTGCAAAACAAACCTGTATTGGGGATCATGCTATAACTAGCAGAATGAGAAGGCTTCCTAGCCTGTTGTAATTATAGTTGGATAACATATCTATGGGTAGATGGCTGTACTGAAATATTGGTTCATTTATTGGTATTTTGCTCTTCTTACAGAGATTTGCACAAAATGTTACCCACCCTACTATTATTTAATCCATGATGTTCAGATGACTGTTGTGACTTTTCTCCTTGCAGACAAAATAAGCTGGTGATAGCAAAGTCCACAAAAGTTCTAGTGGCTGCTATTGAAAAAAGGCCTGAGGATTATACTCGGGTTTTTTTGTATTGAAGCACTGATAGAAATTTATGAGAACTTGCAGATGGAAGATAAAGAAATAATTTCTGTGACTTTGTGTGGTAGCTGAGTCCCTGCTTAGTGGTCATCAAGTCTTTTATTGGCAATTGTCCACAATGAAGAGATCAGAAGTAAACACAGTATCTGAACCTAAATAGCATAAAAGTATATTTTTACATGAAATTCTGTTTCCATGAAATTACATTGTTCACAGTTCTCTGAGGTTTGCATTCTATTTTGCCAGCAGGATAACGGTATCAAACTAAAAAATTATGTGATACATTTCTGTATACCATATTTTTCGCTCTAGAAGACGCACCAGACCATAAGACACACCTAGTTTTTGGAAGAGGAAAACAAGAAAAAATATATTCTGAATATCAGAAGCCAGGACAGCAAGAGGGATCTGCCTTATGGGATAGCGCGCAGCGATCCCGCTGGCTGTCCTGGCTTATGGGATAGCCGTGCGCAGCCTCTCCCAGGCAAGGGGAGCCTTCATCCCGCTGCCCGGGAGAGGCTGCACGTGGCTAAGGCTCCCCCAAGAGCTGCACTCACTTTAAAGAGTGTGCGAAGTGTGTGTGTGTGTGTGTGTGTCTCTTGGGGGCTTTTCCCCGAGGAGGGAGAAGGGCAGCCCTTCTCACCCCTCAGGGAAAAGCCCCCAAGAGGCTCCACACGGCTCTTTAAAGAAAGCGCTGAGCAGAGCCTCCCTCCTGCATTCTCTCCATAAGACGCACACACATCTCCCCTTACGTTTTAGGAGGGGAAAAGTGCGTCTTATGGAGCAAAAAATACAGTAATTGATTGAGAAATCACTTTGGACAATAATGGGGAAGGGATAATGAAGGGCAGCCTTCCACAATCTGGAAGGGCCATAACTCAGTGATTGACCATCTGCTTTGCATGCAAAAGGACCTAGGTTCAATCCCTGGCATGTCCCTGATTGGTCTGGAAAAGACTCCTTGTCAACAACCTGGATAGCTTCTGCCAGTTTGTGTTGACAGTATCGAGCTATATGAACCAACAGTCTGACTCAGTAGAGGTTCTGTGTACTTTGCCACACATAAGGATGTGTGTGTGTGTTTTGGTTTGTGAAGCTCAGTAAAGCATAACAACACCTATTATAAATAAAATCTCACTTGAGGTTCATAAAAGATTGCATCCTTGCCATTTGGTGGAGAGTAGCCACCCTTAAATCAAGTAAATAAATAAAAATATTTAACTAACTGACCAATTTTGCTACAGATAACTCAGTTCTGTCTCCACCCCCAACACAAAGCCTGCCCCTCCCTAAAATAAATCCTGGGTATGCCCATGATTATGAGCTAAATTGGGCTGACTTGTAGAAGACACTTCCTATGTTCCTAACCTGATACCTTCCAGATGTGGGAGTAGCCCAAAACATCTGGAGGGCACCAGACTTGGGAGACCTGATCTAGAGTAACTGGATTTGCTAGAGAACATCAGGCTTAGGTCTGGATGGCTTTAATTTCTTAAAGTATATAGAAAACTAAATGCCACTGTCCATAGTGTTCCAACCATTTCTGAAAGTGACTGAAAATGTACCTTGTATTAGATTGGGTACCCTTCTGACCCATCCTAATACTCATGGTAAGTAAATCCATAGCTTTCCCTTCCCTTCCTTAGAAGATGGACAAGGTATGGCTCTCATCACTTACTTTCTGGGTAGCATTTAATGCATTGGTTGATTATAGGGGAAAGAGTGGGAAATATTGAGGGTTATTGTGTATTTTCATGTTTGCATACCTTGCCAAAATCTGCTTTTCCCTCAACCCATGTTATTTCCTTGTATAAATTCCTGTACTTATTCAAGGGAAATAGTAGAAAAGCCAGGCTTAGGTGCTGTACAGACATATATGTAGATTCTCCCAAAGTGATCACAAATAGATAAACCTATAATTTAGCCCAAAATACAATTACTTTACTCAAAAGCAATGAGTCTCATTGCCTTCAAATATTAAAATAATTGTTTTAGTTTTCTAAATCTGCCATAAATTCCATTTGCATCTGCTTAAATCTATGTTGGTAGTAGCTGGCATCTACATTAGGGATACTAGCCCCTTTCCCTATTTACTATGTAATATAAAATAACAGTAGTTTAGTTGCTAGAGCAATAGAGATGACACATGCAAATAGTATGATGCTTAAATATTGAGCAAGGTGAACTTGGTGATTTTTTACAAGTAGCATTGCAGCTTAAAATGATGTGCACTCCACACTTGCCATTTTACTTTCTGTGTCCCAAAGGGGATCAAATGTCAGTATACCTGAATTTTTGGTCAGGAGCCTTTGAGCCAACTTAGGAAGTTCATATATCTCCTAGTGAACCTTGTAATGTTTTGTGGAACTTGCACTGTAGACAGAACTGAGTTAGGTGGGTCGGTCGTCTGACTTGGTATAAGATAGCTTCATATGCTCATTATTTACAAATTACATTAAGCCTGCAACATAAACACATTTAAATTGTGTGTATTGCTTCATGCAATTGGCAAAACACTAACTTTTTTTAACAGGCAGAAAGGGCATGGGGTTCCAGGTAAAATGACTTTGGCAATTCCACCCATCATTGGCTATATGCGATTTTGGCTTTAGGTGTGATCCTTGGATCGTAACCCCCACGTAAGTTGCGGGCTTACTGTATGGCTAAATTGCATGCAACTTACAATAAGCTTCACAGAATATCAAAAAGCTGTAAGATTTAAAATACAATGCAGTATGATAACTTTAATAAATGTTATTAATTGACTATACGTTCAGTATTTTCATTTTAAAATGCAAAAATGTGGATTTTGTTTCATAAATACAATGTTTGAGATAGGAAAGAGAATTAAGGGAATGTATTATTTGTTATGCATATTGAACCTAACTAGAGAATTCACTTCTGTCCTACATCTCATTCATCTTATAATTGCAGCCTCTTAAGTCTGTAGTCTTGCTTCCTAGGGAGTATGTTCCATTGAATTGTTTAGGACTTGCTTTTGAGTAAACATGCTTAGAATTGCCCAGTAAAACAACACAAGTAATGAAACCTTTCATTGAAAAAGGAACTGCTGGCAATAGAGTATGACTTTTACAATGCCCCCCCCCCCCGCAATCCAGAATGTATGGGAAGACTGTGAATATCCCTATATAAATGGTGTGGAATTCTGTAAATCAAATGCAATTCCGTTACTTGCAAATCCTCTTTCTCACTTTCAAAACAATTAGTTTCTTTCCTGAAGTTACTATTAATATGTATAGCACCCACAATAGTGACATGATATTGTAGTTTACTTTAAGAAACTATTATTTGATGTCACATTCTTAGATGTTCACTAGTGGATCCATGACAACCAGAGAGTGGGTAAACATATGACGTAAAAGTATTTTGCTTATTGAGCTTGACTTGTGATCAGTAGGGCCTTTGTTTCTTTTCTTCAAGCCAGGAGGCATGCCAACTTAAACCATGCCTTTGAGGTTGGTAGTCTCAAGAAATGACATTGAGCTCTTTTTAATTCAACTCTGAGTTCCAGTGAAACCATTCAGATTTTTAGGCAATGCTATACTGCAGACATCAGATTTAGCTAATGAAACCATTTAACTTTACCCAGAATTTTCTTTCCCAATTAAAATACATGTTTCATAGCCCATACCCAACCAAGAAACCTTCCTTTTCCTGGGGGAAATACATTTGTATTCCTGTAGTGGTCCAACTTCCTGGTTCCCCTTAGTTTGCCTCTTAAAGTAAATTCTCACGCCCTGCACTTAGACACATTTACTTGAAACTAATTACCATTAATTTTAGTGGAGCTTGTACGTCCAAGTCTGTGTGTGTGCAGGGTTTTTTTTTTAAGCAAGGCAGTCTTGATGAATGATGCTTTTAAAGACTAATTAATAAAACATGAATCTTAAATTTAGTATACATATTAAAAGCATAAGGATTTTTAATGAAAGTTGCAAATTTAAATGGATCAGTACTTTTTCTGCTTATCAGCTCATGTGGACAAATTTGGTATTTCAGACTACGGAGAGTTAATAGGTTGACATTTTTTCAGCTTTTGTGGACTATAAATCTGAGAAGTCTTAATAGTATCCATATCCACATCCAAGGCTTTTTCTCAGTTGGAGCTGTGCTCTGGTACCTCACAGGTGCCAGGCGCCATTGCAGGTTGGCTTCCTGACACTGCCCCGCTCTTTTAGCCAGCTGCCAGGGTGGGAAAGGAGAAGCGAACGGGATGGGAGTTTGAGGGTGGGGAGAGGTCAGTGCAAGTCTGAGCCACCAGGACACAAACCCTTAAGCCCAACCATGGCTCCACCTCAGGGAGGCCATGTGATGGCCTGGCTGTGTGTATGTTGAGGGAACAGCTGCAGTCGCCTGCGGTTCCTGCGCAATGTTTGCCATCTTGCCAAAGGTTGCAGGCAGCTTTACCTGCAGCAATTGCATGTTGATTGCCCTCTTAAAAGACAAAGTCCAGCAACTGGAGGAACGTGTAGCTACGCTCCAAAGAATTTGAGAGCTGGAGCTCTTCTTGGAAGCAACAGAGCACACCGTCTCCACCAAGGAGGAGACAGGGGACTCCCCTGAGAAGGAGGCTAGTTCACCAACACAGGAGCCAGATATATGAAGAAACATGACTCAAAGAAGTAGGAGGCCCAGGGTTCGCTCTGATTGTTTAGAAATACACAATCGCTTTGAGGTCCTCTCCCCTAGCATGGAAGACGAAGAGCAGACTCCATTTGAGGATCTCTCCCTCATTACCGTTGATCAGGTATATGAAGACGAGCAGCAAAGTCAGTCCTCAGGGAATATGCAGGCGACCGTGGAACGGACAGCTCACGGAAGAACCCCAACCAAACCTAAGAGGAGGCGTGTAGTGGTGATAGGGGATTCCCTACTGAGGGGAACAGAAGCAGTGATCTGTGGGCCTGACAAGATGTCTCGGGAAGTGTGCTGTCTCCCCGGGGCTAAGATCCAAGATGTAACTGAACGACTGCAAGGAATCATAAAACCCACTGACAAATACCCCTTCCTCTTGGTTCATGTGGGAACCAATGACACTGCAAGCAATAGCCTCCAGAAGATCAAAAGAGACTACGAGGCTCTGGGCAGGAAATTGAAGCAATTAAATGCACAAATTGTCATCTCATCTGTCCTCCCAGTTGAACGACGTGGCCCAGGGAGAGAGGGAAAAATAGTGGAAGTGAACAACTGGCTTCGCAAATGGTGTAAACAGGAACGGTTTGGATTCTTAGATCACAGACTGCAGTTTCTTGAAGATGGACTTCTGGCAAGCGATGGGCTGCACCTCACAACGGTTGGGAGGAATATTTTTGCCAAAAATCTCAGAAACCTCATCAGGAGGGCTTTAAACTGACTAATGTGGGGGAGGGAGACAGTGCTCCTGAAGGTAGGAGTCTATCAATTGATGAAGATGATCATCCAAATGTCATAGACCGAATGGAGCAAACAGCACGCAGACCTAGTGGTGGGAGGAAAAAATCCTTAAATAAGAGACACGGGGGAATGATTAATGGACTTCAATGTCTGTTCACTAATGCGCAAAGCATGGGAAATAAACAAGATGAGCTTGAGCTCTTGGTACAGCAAACTAAATATGACATAATAGGCATCACTGAAACCTGGTGGGATAAGTCCCATGATTGGAATGTAATAATGGAGGGATACAATCTATTTCAGAGAAACAGACCAGACAAAAAAGGAGGAGGAGTGGCGTTATATGTCAGGGATGTGTATACCTGTGAAGAGATCCAAGATTTAGAACCTCAAAGCCAAAGTGAGAGCATTTGGGTCAAAATTAAGGGAGAGAAGAATAACAGTGACCTCATTGTGGGAGTTTACTATAGATCCCCAAGCCAAACGGAGGACATAGATGATGCCTTCCTGGAACAGATGGCCAAGCATGCAAAAGGAAGGGAGATAGTAGTAATGGGGGACTTCAATTACCCGGATATTTGTTGGATGTCAAACTCAGCCAAGAGCATAAGGTCAAACAGATTCCTCACTGGCCTTGCAGACAACTTCATTGTCCAGAAAGTGGGAGAAGCAACAAGAGGAACAGCCATTTTAGATCTGGTCCTAACCAATGTTGATGACCTGGTTAGTGGGGTAGAAGTGGAAGGATCATTAGGCGCGAGTGATCATGCTCTTCTGAAGTTTACTATACAGCGGAAAGGAGCAGCCAAGCATACTAGGACTCAATTTCTCGACTTTAAGAAAGCCGACTTCATAAAACTTAGGGAAGTGCTGGGTGAGATCCCATGGACAGTAATACTAAAAGGAAAGGGAGTTCATGATGGCTGGGAGTTTGTTAAGAGGGAGATAGTAAAAGCACAACTTCAGGCAATACCAATGAGACGGAAACATGGCATGGAAGGTGCCTAAAGAAGCCAGGGTGGCTATCTAAAGAACTTTTAACTGAGTTAAGATTAAAAAAGGATGTGTACAAAAAATGGAAAAGGGGGGAAACCACCAAAGAGGAATTCAAACAAATAGCCAGCACGTGTAGACACAAAGTCAGAAAAGCTAAAGCACAGAATGAACTCAGGCTTGCTAGAGAGGTTAAAAGCAACAAAAAAGGCTTTTATGGGTATGTTCATAGCAAAAGGAAGAACAAAGAAACAGTGGGGTCACTCAGAGGAGAAGATGGTGAAATGCAAACAGGGGACACAGAAAGGGCTGAACTCCTCAATGCCTTCTTTGCCTCAGTCTTCTCCGATAAAGAAAACAATGCCCGACCTGAAGAATTTGGAGCAAATGATTCAGCAGAGGAAACACAGCCCAGAATAACTAAGGAGATAGTACAAGAATACTTGGCTAGTCTAAATGTATTCAAGTCTCCAGGGCCAGATGAACTGCATCCAAGAGTATTAAAAGAACTGGCAAATGTGATCTCAGAACCACTGGCAGTCATCTTTGAGAATTCCTGGAGAACAGGCGAAGTCCCGGCAGACTGGAGGAGGGCAAATGTTGTCCCTATTTTCAAAAAGGGGAAAAGAGAGGACCCAAATAATTACCGCCCAGTCAGTCTGACATCAATACCAGGGAAGATTCTGGAGCAGATCATTAAGCAAACAGTCTGTGAGCACCTAGAAAGGAATGCTGTGATCACCAATAGCATGGATTTCTGAAAAATAAGTCATGTCAGACTAACCTGATCTCGTTTTTTGACAGAATTACAAGCCTGGTAGATGAAGGGAACGCAGTGGATGTAGCCTACCTTGATTTCAGCAAGGCATTTGACAAGGTGCCCCATGATATTCTTGTAAAGAAGCTGGTAAAATGCAGTCTTGACTATGCTACCACTCAGTGGATTTGTAACTGGCTGACTGACCAAACCCAAAGGGTGCTCATCAATGGTTCCTCTTCATCCTGGAGAAGAGTGACTAGTGGGGTGCCACAGGGTTCTGTCTTGGGCCCGGTCTTATTCAACATCTTTATCAACGACTTGGATGATGGACTCAAGGGCATCCTGATCAAATTTGCAGATGACACCAAACTGGGAGGGGTGGCTAACACCCCAGAGGACAGGATCCCACTTCAAAACGACCTTGACAGATTAGAGAACTGGGCAAAAACAAACAAGATGAATTTTAACAGGGAGAAATGTAAAGTATTGCACTTGGGCAAAAAATAATGAGAGGCACAAATACAAGATGGGTGACACCTGACTTGAGAGCAGTACAATGTGAAAAGGATCTAGGAGTCTTGGTGGACCACAAACTTGACATGAGCCAACAGTGTGACGCGGCAGCTAAAAAAGCCAATGCAATTCTGGGCTGCATCAATAGGAGTATAGCATCTAGATCAAGGGAAGTAATAGTGCCACTGTATTCTGCTCTGGTCAGACCTCACCTGGAGTACTGTGTCCAGTTCTGGGCACCACAGTTCAAGAAGGACACTGACAAGCTGGAACGTGTCCAGATGAGGGCAACCAAAATGGTCAAAGGCCTGGAAACGATGCCTTATGAGGAACGGCTAAGGGAGCTGGGCATGTTTAGCCTGGAGAAGAGGAGGTTAAGGGGTGATATGATAGCCATGTTCAAATATATCAAAGGATTTCACATAGAGGAGGGAGAAAGGTTGTTTTCTGCTGCTCCAGAGAAGCGGACACGGAGCAGTGGATCCAAACTACAAGAAAGAAGATTCCACCTAAACATTAGGAAGAACTTCCTGACAGTAAGAGCTGTTTGACAGTGGAATTTGCTGCCAAGGAGTGTGGTGGAGTCTCCTTCTTTGGAGGTCTTTAAGCAGAGGCTTGACAACCATATGTCAGGAGTGCTCTGATGGTGTTTCCTGCTTGGCAGGGGGTTGGACTCGATGGCCCTTGTGGTCTCTTCCAACTCTATGATTCTATGTTGCCTTTAACCGGGAATGTGCCTCTGGTTTGGACTCAGGCAGTGGCAATGCACGCATTCCCCCCCCCCTTCTTTTCCTCATGGAGGGAGATTTGGGTGCCCCATTCAGCTTTGCTGCTGGGCTCCCTCCCTCCATCTATCACTCGCTCCCCCTTTCTCTCCCCATCTCTCTCTGCTTTTCTTTTTTTTAAACCCAGTGTTTTGGTTAAGTTTTAGTTGCCTTGTTTAATGTATTTTTAATGTATGATATGATTTTAATTTCATATAAACTAGCAGGTTAGTTTACAACAGTTTTAAGTAGTGCACTTTAAGGTGTTGTCTACCTCAGACTCTCAACAGTGGTGCTTAAACTCTAAACGAACTTTGGAGTGGGGGCATTCAGGGACACTGAAGTCTTGTGCAAACTAAACTGGATACTCAAGATGTGTGTGTCTGCTGTCAGTTCTGTAGGCCTATAATACGTGTTAGTTGTTGTGCCAGAAAGATATATGTAATATGAAGGAAAGGGGTGGGGTTAGGGAGAATCCAGAGTTTGTATGCAGAGTGGAAGGAAAGGAGGACCTTTATCTGCCTCCCCACTTCTACCCCCTCTCTGAAGACTGGAGAAGGGACCCACATACTGTATGAATACTAAGTGGGCAGGCAAGGGAAGCTTTGTTTTTTTCAGTCTTCAGGTGAGGACTGGACTATATGTAAAGTGAACGTAAGATTGTAGCTGGAGTTCATTCATTTTCTGCTTTGTAATCTTGTTATACAAAAAAAAAAAAAAAAAGAGGGCTCCCAGACATTCTGTTATTGCGCCCAGAACCTAGTTTTCAGGCTTCATGTGGTGCCTGGCTTATCTACCTGAGTTTCTAACACTCTGCAGATTCACTTATCTGAAAATCTGACTTCCTTATTTTTTATGTGTGCTTTGTTGATCAGCGACAGCCATTTTTGTGAACAAGATCAAACAAATCAATTTATTGATTACTATAGGGTGTGATGGAAATCGTCAACTCATTATGCAAACAGTTGCCTAATGAACAATTTCCAGGGAACACATTGTGTGTGTAATGTGGGGCCTGTGTGTAGTTGAAATTTGCATCCAACTTAACTTTTATTTCTTCTAGGGGGAAATTTGCAGTAGTAAAAAAGTGTGTAAAGAAAGAAACTGAAAAAGAATTTGCAGCAAAATTCATGAGGAAAAGAAGAAAGGGCCAAGATTGCCGGATGGAGATAATTCATGAGATTGCAGTTCTGGAACTGGCACAACGAAATCGTTGGGTTATTAACTTGCATGAAGTATATGAAACACCAACAGAAATTATTTTGGTTTTGGAATAGTAAGTATTAATTTCATTATAATCATGTGGTGGGTTTATAAAATGACAGGATTTATCATTAACATATTTTATTCAAAAGCAATGCCAAATTTTTGTCCCATTTTTGGAGCTCTTGTTAGTTTTTCAAAATGGTGCATAACCAGGTGTGTGTGTGTATTGTCTTAACATTTCATCCATAGCAACTTAATGCTACCAATGACACTGACTTTGCCAGGATTTCAGCAAAATGGAGTGTATAGCTTTAAGGTTCTAAACACTGGAAACCAGTCCATGGCATGGAAAGGATTGGTTGATACTGGTTGATAGCCCATTGACTTCAGTGGGAGTTTACTCTCTGTAGGACTGCGACCTCAGAGCTGAAACCTTGAAGGAAGTTGAAAGGAGAAGTTAGTGGGTCCTCAGTCTGATGAGGCTCCTAACTAGTGTTTGAAGATAACTCACCAAGTAAAGTGTCCTTGGGGTTCTAGAGGTATGAGGTTTACAGCAGTACTATTATCAAATATGTCTTTAAGGATGTTTTATTCTAAGAGAATAATTATAGGCTTCAAAAAGATTCGTCACTAACCAGCAGATTCTTAATGTTCCTGGAACATATTGACTCATTGAAGCATAACTACTATGAATTGTAGAAAGTTCCTATTTTCATGCTTAGATATATGACTGAACTAGGAAAGTAATGCTTGTCTCTGTTTGGTGCAGTTTTTTAGTACAGTAACCATAAGTCCCTGAGAATTTGGAGACTAATATCACAGTGCTCTGCATTGTTTTGTTTGTTCTTTAATTACATCCTGCCTGTCTATGAAATGGTGCTCAAGAATGTTAACAGCAGTAAAATACATAGCAGAATGCACAGTAAGACAGTTACACATGAATAAAAACATCCAATTTATTTTTAATCATTTATTTTTAGTAATCGTAATTGCTGAATAAATAAATGACTGGCTGCAGTATTTGCACACCCCAACTAGGGCTGAGCAATACCTGGTTTTCGACATTGTGATACATCAACCAACGTTCAAAATTAGCTGTGTGCTGTGCTGTTGGGTGAATCGGGTATTTGGCAGGGTAGCACGGTAGCAAAATATGTGGGGGGGTGGTTTCCTTCAGGGCTGCTTGGTCTGGTGGTGGTGTTTAGTCGTTTAGTCGTGTCCGACTCTTCGTGACCCCATGGACCAGAGCACGCCAGGCACTCCTGTCTTTCACTGCCTCCCGCAGTTTGGTCAAACTCATGTTCGTAGCTTCGAGAACACTGTCCAACCATCTCGTCCTCTGTCGTCCCCTTCTCCTTGTGCCCTCCATCTTTCCCAACATCAGGGTCTTTTCCAGGGAGTCTTCTCTTCTCATGAGGTGGCCAAAGTACTGGAGCCTCAGCTTCATGATCTGTCCTTCCAGTGAGCACTCAGGGCTGATTTCCTTAAGAATGGATAGGTTTGTTCTTCTTGCAGTCCATGGGACTCTCAAGAGTCTCCCCAAGCACCATAATTCAAAAGCATCAATTCTTCGGCGATCAGCCTTCTTTATGGTCCAGCCAGGTCTGGTAGCGGGCAGCAAAAAATAATAATAGTGCCTAGACATTTTCTTTTGGCGCTCACAGTTTTGGGACTGGATCAGTAAAAGAGAAGCTAGTCCTGATGCTGTGGAATTATTTTTTTGATTCTGTCTATATTCAGATGACTTTTCTCAAAATCATAACACTAACTGAGCCAAGCCATGGATTAACCTTGGGGTAGCACAGCAGCAGAAAGAGTAGGGAAGGAGCAAAGCACCCATTATTTTTCATCTTGAGTACCAGTACACTTGCTCTTTCATGCTTAGTCATGGTTTTGCTTAGCAATTCATTTGGACTAGGTCACTGAATGGCTAGGTAGGTTACCAGAATACTGAAAAGCTGTTTATTTACCAGTTAGACCTATTTAAGGCAAGCATACACATTTCGCATACTCTGTGAACAATAAGGCTATTGGAGTGAATTGTTGGGTATTATTTCTCTTCTCTAGAAAAGTTTAAATATATCTGTTTTTCCTCAGTGCTGCTGGAGGAGAAATATTTGACCAGTGTGTAGCTGAAAGAGATGATGCCTTCAAGGAAAAAGAGGTTAAGCGTCTCATGAGGCAAATTTTAGAAGGTGTTTCATTTTTGCATCGAAATAATGTAGTTCACCTTGACTTGAAGGTAAGATGTGGTTTAGAAGTATGGAGGCAATATGAAGAACCAAATTTGTAGTTCAGAGTGGGGGACCATTTCCAGAACCTGCCCCACCCTATGGCCCATTTTAGACAGGTAGGTGGTCACCCAGCTGTCAGTTTACATTGTGTCAGCTGCACACATCTAAATTTGGGCAGATAATTAAAAGGCAGCAAGCATTTCAAAGAGCAGACACAGGCTTACCTATTATCTTGGTGCTGTAGCAAATTTGAAGCCATTAGGACTGCTGTGGATTTCTTAATAGATTCTGCTAATACTACCTTTATTCATTTATTTTCAGCCCCAGAATATTCTGCTAACCAGTGAATCACCACTGGGAGATGTTAGAATAGTTGACTTTGGCCTCTCCAGAGTAATGAAGAATAGTGAAGAACTAAGAGAAATTATGGGAACACCTGAGTATGTGGGTAAGTTCTTAGCAAGAAACTAATGTGATAATGGGCAAGCAGTAATGGGGTAATCCAAATATTTGGATTAAAGTATCATTCATAGTTTCAAAAATGCATGTTCTCTTCAAAGACCTGGTAATTAAGTTGTGGCAGTGATTCAGAATATCCAAGAACACACTTTAAGAAACATATACAGAATTAGTGCAAGCTACCTTTATTAGTTCTCAAGCTTCTGATACCATCATTGGTAAAAGCTACAGAAGTAGGTTGATGATTCTATACTACTGGCATCTATATCTTAAATTGTTCACATTTTTAGTAGAATGTATAGCAACCAGCTCTATTTTCCCCCCTACAATAGCTCCAGAAATTCTGAGTTATGATCCAATCAGCACTGCAACAGATATGTGGTAAGGAGAGCTCTTTATTGAATAGTTGTTTTGTAAACTGCAAGTTTTCCTCTTAAGAAGCTTATGTGTGTAATTTTTTTATTTTAGGAGCATTGGAGTGCTAGCATATGTTATGCTCACAGGAGTATCACCTTTCTTGGGAAATGATAAACAGGAAACATTCTTAAATATATCTCAGATGAATGTTAATTACTCTGAGGATTTTGACCTTATATCTGAATTTGCTGTGGATTTCATCAAATCTCTTCTGGTTAAAAAGCCTGAGTAAGTTATATTTAAAAGTTTTTTGCTTCATTGCTTTAAGCCATACAAGGCACAAATAAAATTCAGTTCAGTTGAAACACTGCTGGTTTATGAAACCATGGTTATGGAAGCCAGGTATGTGCATTAGTCCCGTGGGCTACTTCCATAACATGCTGGCTTGTGCATGATGATCTTGGCTTATTTTTAAATCTTGAGTTCTGAAATGGGGAACTCTGGTTTAATGGCAGCTAGCTAACTAGGGTATTAAACCAGGATCCTAATATTAATAAACCATGGTCTATGAAGGTGGCAGCATTAACATTCAAGCCAGGCCAATGACGGTGATTAATTTTTTTGCAGATTACCCACAGTAGCATGGGCCACATTGTTCCTGATACAGCATAGATCTCTATCATTCGACAATTTCTCACTTTTTTATGTACTATAAGGTCTGAGTTCTTCATAAAAGTATGCTTCCATAAATTTATAGAGGTGTTCTATGAATTTTAAACATTGAAGTAATCAATGTCTTTGAATTAAAGAAGTTTCCCCGCCTTTTAAAATCCCCCCGAAATAAACAAAATTTAATTACACATTACTCCATAAGTTCTTCTAGTAATGTAGCAGTATTTCTTCTACTGCGGGAGCTAATGCAGCATAGCAAGTGAAAAACATCCATTTACTGCTGACCTGCTAGCTATTTGAATAATTAGGAAACCCTTGAATTTACAAGCAAGTTGGAGGCCCCACCTCTTCACATGCTTGGCTTTGAAAAGCCACTCAGGCATCCACAGACTACTGTTCTAAACATGTTCTATAGGTTGCTGGCTAATTGCAGTTACAATGTATTTCAGAAAATTGTCTCTGATTTTTGCATCAGAAGTGAATTTAGCTATTCTTCAGTAGTTTTGAAGCCTAAACTAGAAAACTTGCTCAAAGGATATAACTGCTATGATACTGGTAAAGTAGCTGAACTCTTTGGAGAGGAACGTTCAAAATATTTAGAATTCTTGAAGATTGTACATTTCTACAGATTTATATACAGTACTACTTGTGACTTCATGTGACCATTCCAAAGTGAACACTACTGAAAATCCATTTCAGCTTTTAAAACCCACTTGTGGACATTAGGAAATTAACATTAGGAAAATCCAAAATCTTTACATTGAAGTAGAAATATTCTGAAATTTGTGAAGGGGCTCTCAAGATCCACTTGCTCTCTAGTGATCTAAAATGTGAGCCACATAAAACAGTTGTCAGATGGAGGCAACAAAATTGTATCTAGATGCAGTTGTCTACCGTTGCTCACCACGTAGCTTGGTTGCTGCTATGTGGTTTGTCATCACACTTCTGTAAAAGATTTATGTGGAAGACTTGCAACAGTTTGGCCAGTCCAGCTGACAAGTTGCTGCACAAATACCTTTCTCTGCCTGATAGATGCAATTTTGAGCAGCCAGCTGCCTAACTAACTATTTTGTATGAGGTGGACCTGAGCCTGCCCTCTGTACAAAACATACTATAAGCAAGTAATTAATGCAACATCTTTTTCACTGCATGGGGACTATTATGAAAAAGGTTAAACATGGCTTTGACAAGATGGAACTGCCCAATTTGCATCTGAATGCATGTTAAGCACAGATCAGTTTAATGATGAATCTCTAGTGGGAGGAAACTGTTGACATAATGGATAATGTGTTCTGAACTGGATTTTTAGCATTTCATCCTTTTGGCCAGTCTTTTTGAGCAAGTGTTCCCTCTTTTCTGTCTAGGGAACGGGCAACAGCAGATGAATGTTTGGTACATTCTTGGCTAGCACAAATGGATGTTCCTGATACTATATACTGGATAAAGAACACAGAGGAAGCAAACACTGTTGTTGTAAATGAAGAAGCTTTTACTTCTGAAAATTCTACAGATGGAGAAAAAACAGAAGAGTCATTAGTGTCAGAAGAGCTGATTGTAGTAGCTTCATATACACTGGGCCAATGTAGGCAATCGGAAAAAGATAAAATTGTTGAACAGAAGACCATTTCCAAGCGCTTTAAATTTGAAGAACCATTGCTGCAAGAAATACCTGGAGAATTTATTTACTGAATTGCAACTTGTTTCTGCTCTTTTGAGACCTTGAAACATTAACTTGGGAGACCAATTTATGTATTGCCAAATGTACGTTTATATGCAAATACATTTCTTGATAAAGTAGGATTCAAAAGTCAATGAGAAAACTGTGCCAAACATCTTAATTTTTGTGGAAGTGGTATCTGTATGCTTACCTTAATTGGTCAGGCAGCATTGCAGGATGACACCAACCACCCCACCATGATCTGGCAGCGGACTGTGTCTTGAGGGGTTTTCTCCAACTGGCATGATGAAAATTGAGTCGTTGCACTGGCAGGGGAAGCAGATCGCAGCCTTCCCAAAATTGGCCAGTCGTGGCAGGCTGCTTGGCTACCTCTGGGGTACTTCACTTGGGCCAGTTTTCCACCTCCTTGGTATGGCACCAAAAAGAATTTGGATATGCAGCCACAGAGTTGGGCATGTGTGCTTGCTTTTTCATCTTCCTGGGCTGCCGACTTGGCTTAACATCCAGTTTCCAGATTACGTGGCTGGGCCACAGGAGTATGTGTTGGGAACAACTTACGCCTTTCCTATCCTCTAGAATCAAAGCCTGTTGTCTAGATCTGTTAGTCATCCAGCTGGGCAAAAATGACCTGGGCCCATGGAAAGGCGCATAGACCTGATTTTGGCCATCATGGATAACCTCAAGGGTCTAAATGAACTATACCCTAAAATGGCCATATGCTGGTCTGTGTTGCTAAAGGCACGTCAGTGGTGGCATATTCTGGAACTTGCTAAGATTACCAAGGCAAGGAAGGTGGTGAACTGTGCAGTGGTGCACAGAATTGAGGAGACTGGTGGAAGGGTGATTTGGCACCCCGGCATCACTTTTGACAAGGATGTGCTTTTCAGGCATGATGGTGTGCACCTGTCAGGCATGGGTAATGATGTCTCAAATGCTCTCAAAATATCATTGAGGGCCTTAGGTCCTGGTTGCAGATGTAGGGGGTTTTGCAACCAGCCAAGTTTGGCTTGAGTGGCGGTTTAGGCATTGGGTAAGCCTTTGTCTTTGGTAGAGAGGGGGGTGTAGTCTCTGCCTGCTCCTCCAGTATTCAGGGGTGTCCCCTTAAAAGGGATCTGGTAGGAGTCGCATCTCTCCAGAAGCCCAGGCTGGGGCTAGGGCCATAGCATCCTCAAGGCGGCAGCCCTGCAGGGGATTCCTACTTGATGTGTGTCATAGGACCTCTTTGCCTAGGGTTGACCCCTAACAGGTATACCCCAGCAGGCGTGCTGGTAATTCAGTGGTTATACCCCATGCATATGCTAAACCTCTACATCTGTAACCAGTAAAGTTGTGGCCTAATTTCACCCTAAGCAATGTTGTCCTGTTTATTTGGGTGATGGGTATGCGGGGAGGGGTGCCTGTGCCATGCAAGTTAAATGCCCTTACAGAAAAGAGCAGAAAGCAGTAGTTCTTTTTTCTTCTTCTGTTGGTATGTGTAAAGCTTTTGTACTATATCCTGTGTTTTAACTATTCATGGTTGGGGTTGTGTCCCAGTGCAAGTTACCATTGATAAGTATCCCACTTGTTTAGACAAGCTGATAAACATTGATTTTCACCAAGTGCAGCAAAGTACCAAAATGCAGTTATGCCCAAATTCTAAGTTGCTATTAGACGTAGCTATAGACTAATCCAAAGTCCTGAACCACTCTGCTGGGCAGGATTTGGATGTGGCAGACATGTCCCTCTGCTGGGCTTTGCTGGGCCTACTGAAATGGTGGGTGGTACAACTGCAGGCTGTAGCCAGTAGTGGAACCTCCAAAATGGGCTGGCTCTCGGGTAGGGAGGGAGTGGAGCTGGTGAAAATAAGCACAACTGCCCCTCCCATTACTTCTCCCCTGGCCAGCATGAGCCGCAGAGCTTTGGATGCGGTGGTAGCACCACTCTTCCACTCTCTGTCTGAGAGTTAGGATTGCTCCACAAGCTGGTTTCTTTTCTTCATGCTGGTTTAAGTCTTCTATCGCAAAGCATAAACTTTTATCATTGTTTCCAGCACAAATTAAAAAGGCAAATTTTCAAGTGATGTGTGTGTCTGTCCCATTACCTTTCAGTTTACATTGTACAGTAGTAAACTTGGTAAAATATTTGAGTTTTTAAATGTACTTCTAACAAGGCCAGCTTGATCTTGGTTGGCTGCTTGGAGACTTTGCTGTACTCTGTTAAATTAACTTGCTGTGCCTTAAGGTTGGCTTTGTGCAGTTCACAAATCGTTGCAAGTTTGTATAATGATGTGGAAGTCTAATGTAAGTTATAAGCAAAATTTAAGTAACTCTGTATTGGAAAAAGTAGCTAATACGTAGGGATGCCAATTAATTCCACAAGCGTAATACTGTCAATCTGAAATGCTACAGTACAAAAATTAACCTTATGAAAAATGTAAATAAGTGCCTGTATAAAGTAGGAAGGGGAAATTCTCCAAATGTAGAAAAAGGGATTCTGGGCTCTGGTTCCTGTAGCTCCAGTTCATAACGTTCTGAAATGAGTTGTCCTTTGTCATAAGCTATGGTGCTTTTCTTATAGGAACTACTGAGTTTCTGAGAAGCAGCACATGGGCTTAGCTGGATCAACTGCAAATTACCACCTCTAGGTATCAGATACCTGGGATGACAGAGTTAAATTAGATTATGATCAACTCCTTCTAAGTACTCTATAGTTATCTAAGGGGAAGATGAAATGAGATCCAAAGCAAAATGAGTCAGACTAATTTAAGTTACAGAGTAATGTAAAGAAGTGCTGTGCCTTTAAATATTTCTGAAAACTCTTGGCAGATGTATGCTTACTGTGTGCCTTTAAACACACAAGATCGGTTGGCAAATGTGAAACCATTTGCTTTAATGTAATAAACTGGTTTTTCCTGTTCTTTGATTATGTTTTTTAGCACTTACCTACTGTAACATTACATTTAAAAAAAATGTAATAAACTCCACAAGTCTTAGGGAGCCCTTAGCTCAAGTGGTTTTCTGTTCCTCATAAGTGCTAAAGCAAAGTAGCTGGAATCCCAAAGCTTTGCCATCAAGTATTGTAACTGGGGCATTAATGGCTTCATTGCCTGTTCTTTGCCTTTCGAAAACCATTGCCACCTTCTAATAGCTGACTGTAGCATTTGTTTCAGCAGTGGCCAGTGTCTACTAAAAAGCAAATGTTACACTGTACAGGTAGGAGACAGCCCTTTTATTTTCCATGAAGTTCAGTTGAAGTCTGAGAGTAGTCCAGAACAACTGTGAAACAGGTTGAGGTTTGCAACTGCTGCCACAAGTCAATAGGGAAATCTGTTTTCATTTAGTGTGGTGCTATATCAGGAGAGGGTTACTTTGTCGTAATTGCTTTTCTTCTGTCAACACACCAGTAGGAATTCAGATAAAAGCTGCATTTCTTTCCTTGAACTGGCTAGAATTCAACTTGTTTCCCTGACTTCAGCATTTTATTTTAAATTGTGTTAGCATATTGAATATTCAACAAAGCTGAATCAGTTTATTTGCTCTACACAAGTACTGCCTTCTCTTTGTAGCTAGAAATTATTTTGTGACCATTGAGCTTAATCAGCTCATGATGCAAGGAATAACACAATTGAAAAGTGCTACTAATGGAAGTAGATGAATGACAGTGAAATGTCCACCTGCCATCCATTCCTTCAACATCAGTCTCATTAACAATGAGAGCAATATCTAGTCATTTGGAAAATGTATTTGACATCTTTAATTGTTCACACTCTGTAATATATTCAAATATTAAGGTGGTTAATAAATGAGTTCACCTTTGTGAAACTTTTAACCACCCCCCCAAGGCAGCATCTTTTGTTGGCAGCTTTTTTTTTTAACGTTAAAGGGATAGTGGCATGTACCATATTTTTCGCCCTATAGGACGCACCATCCCATAAGGCGCACCTAGTTTTTTTGGGGGGGGGAATAAAGGAGGAAAAATTATTTTCCCCCCCCCAACCCCAGCCCCCAGAACAGGCAACTCTGCAAGTGGCGGGAGCCCAGCGCCGGTGTGCGAGAGGTGCGCGAAGCCTGGACGCGCTGAGCTCAGCGTCCCCAGGCTTCAGCATGCAGGCAACTCTCGCACCGACCCCTCTCGCTCTCCAGGCTTCAGCGAAAGGCTGCATTCGCCCCATAGGACGCACACACATTTCCCCTTCATTTTTGGAGGGGAAAAGGTGCGTCCTATAGGGCGAAAAATACGGTACTTTATGAAATAGCATGTGCTTTGTGAATTAGTGTAGGATTAAGGTGGCATGCACTCTTGAAGTAGCAATATGTTGGCAACAAATCAGCTAGCTAATTTTTTTGAGTTAGGCTTTGCTTCCAGGGGCCATTTGTGTAGGATGGTGCTACACAGTCCTTAATGTTACTTATAAAGCAAGTGTGGGGAGCTTTTGGTCTTCCAAACCCAGAAAGCATGGCCTAATGGCCAGGGGTGATGAGAATTGAATCTTCCGCAACACTTGGAGAGCCAAAGGTGTATAACTCGTCTGTTAAATGCACATCAGCCTCCAGAACAGATATGAGTCTTATTCTGTCCTGTGTTCAAAAGGCTTTTATTATGTAACCAGAACCTAAAAGGCCAGAACCGGTTGTGCACAGGGAAAACCTCTACTATGCTACCTTGATAAAGTTGAAGAAACCTGTTGGATCCTGGCTACAGGAAGCAATATTGCTGAGGATAGCTTTTTTTCAAAAGCATGTTGAAAGCTAAAAGATTTGGGTATGCCCTATGTGGTAGAATATCCTTCTACATAAGAGCAGACCCTTGTGGATGTCCGGACCAAGCCTTTTGGCTCCCAACTAGCATTTAAAACTTTTACTTGTGACAACACAAATCACACACACACACACCCGAAGTCTTGAACTTTTTGATTTTTACATCTCCTGCTAAGAAGCATCCTTCTGTGACGATAGGAAGACTGGAACACTTTGGCCGTTACGGAGCTGCAGTGTGACTTCTTGCAGATGCCAGCTATCCAACCACAGAAAGATAAGGGAAGAAATCCAGTAATTAGTATTTACTTAGAATAAGTTTGCTAATGTAGTATTTTCTTAACATCACAATGACATTAAAAGGCTTGGGAAATGCTACCATTAAGGAACTAGGGCTGGGCGATAACAGCTTTTCAACATCGTGATGTATCATCAGTCAAACATTGCGATATAGTGATACGTTGCAATGTTGAAAAGCAGAGGGAGGAACGAGCTTCATTGGCCCCAGCCCTGTGAAGCACCAGGCTGAAACACTGTAACGTTACCATATTATCCATTCAGAATTTGCTTCCAAACTGATAGAAGAAATGATCTTGGTGGAAGCACCTAATAGCAATTCAGCTGACACCTTGGCTTAATTTATGCGTGTAGATCAGTCTACTGGCAAGGCAACTGCATCTATGGCAGAACTGCAACCTGTTTCACAAAGGTAACTTTTTGTAAATGGCACTTAGTCCATACTTTATGCACTTAATAATCTCCTAGTACACACCTGTTAAGAGTGAAGTCCTTCTCTGAACAGACATGAAGATAACCAGCTGACTTTGTTCCAGATACTGGTATCCTTAACTGTAAATGCAAAAGTCAAATTCTTATGATTTTTTGTTAAATACATCCCCCACCCACCCACAGAGAAGTAAGTCAAACAAAGCAAAATTCATATTTAATAACTTATAACTCACAACAGAATTTTAATTATCCATTGTCTTGAAGTTCCAAATTATATCAGGATGACAACCATGCAGGCATTTAACTAAGCACAACAAGCCATTTATCCTTTGCACATTCATACAAATAATTCCTTATTAGGTCACACATAAGCTTAAGTCTTTACTGCAGAAGAATGGGCGAATCCAATCTAGGTTTTTAGTAGCTGTTGAAAGCTCTGCTTGTTCCATTAGAACAGTTTGGGAGACCTGTGACCTTCCAGAAGTTAAGACTCCCAACTCCCATCATCCCCAGCCAACATGGCCAACCACTGATGATGGGAGTTGTAGTCTGGAAATATCTGAAGGGCCACTGATCCTTCCCCCTCCCCCCCCCCCCGGTGTAGTACAATCTGCACTCAATTTGGTTATTATCTTGCTAGACTGCTAGTTGTGCTTTCTTGTGTGTGACTAGGGATTCTGTCTAAGGGTACTTATTCCCATTTGTGGACACATCCAACAGAGACTATATTAGTATAATACAAACTGCCTTGCCGGACCATTGGCCTGCCTAACCCAATACCATGTAAGTCAAATGGCACAGCTCTCCAAGACCTGCAGAAGATAATCTAATAATAGAAAGCCTGCTTCAACAACAACAAGATGATGATGTTGGAGATTGAATCTGGGACATTTTGCATGAAAAGTATATATTCTGGTACTAAGCTACAAACCAGTCCCCAGCACTGAAGCACTACTTCATCATATGCACATTCAGCTCTCTGCTGCTGGGCAAATTCTTTGATAAATCCAGACTTTTAAGTTAAGCTGGTGTATAAGATCTGCACCAAGTTGATGTGGTTACTATTTATTAGACAAGGCTGATTTAAAGCAGATATGTTATGAGAAAATGTGTAGATTGAAATAGTAGTGTCTTAATGGTATATGGAATCCTAGCCTATTAACATTGCAGCATAGTAATTTTATGCTGAGATAGCTGATGGCACGGCAGACAACATCTTCAAACATATTCTAAGAAATCCTGTGGTCAAGCTATAATGTAGAGCACTCCTCCCCATTGCTTCTCTTCTCTCACATCAGGTCTTAATTCAGCCGGTATTACCTGAGCTCTTGACATGTCAACACAATTGGTCTTGTCAGTCAGCCTGATGTAATGTACTTTAAGAGGAGGAGCACCAAGTGCCTCCAGGGCGGCGGAGTCTTTATGAAGCTGCTCAAGAGCCTGCCGATAGTACTGTGTTCTGGCAAAATTCTCTGGAGCAAAGAGAAAAGACACAATTAGGTTACTGTATTAATATTAAACAGAAATGGAATAATGGTGTCTAATTGCCTTGACAGGTACCAAAGCCACAGTGGCCATGGCACTGTGCCCTTTCTACTTTTATCTACAGATAACCTAAATTTGAAGGTTTCCTTGTTATTTCAAAATATATAATCAAAGGCGACAGATGACTGCAGTTATACTTACTCATTCCAAATGTGTAAGGCCTGTTTAAAACGTATGTACATGGCCTACACAAGTAACACTGATACTGGGAGCTATGCCTGGAACAGCCAGCGTTATCCAAAAACCACTGGGGAGTCTGAGAAAACCAGCCTCTTGTGCAGGTGAAGATAATTCTACTGGTACAAATCATGACTATATTCCACCCACTGCCAACAGCAGTCCCAGCCACAAAGTGCATTAGTCTTTTCTAATAATTTTTACAGACAGGTCTGTGTAATGTCACATTTCTAAGATACTGAAGAAAAGGTGTAAAATGTGACATTTAGTGCAAAATTAAGCTTCTCAAGAGTGTTTGCTTTTCTTTTTTTAGTACAAGTTTCTGGTTACAGCTGTGAATGCTTCCTTGAAAGAGTGTGGGCAATGACTGTTGAAATTTCAGAAGCACAAATGAAAGCCAGTAGTTGAATAATATTTCCAGAGGATAAGAGCAGCATTTTAACACTGCATAAGATTGTCTGCTGCTCCCAGTGATGGGAAAATTCAATAAATTATACAAAATAGTAAACATTGCAGAATATGCAAAATAAGAGAAATTACATAAAGTTGCTTAATTTTTACAAGTTGAGCTCAACATTTGGGGCACAAAATTTAGGTTTCATGGTTGTAGACTTTTGTTTGTTTTTAGCACTGTTGTATACAGAGCATAAAATTGACTTGAAAGTTTAAGGGGTCAAGTCATATCATTCCCACTACCACCCCTGTCTCTAAATAGTAACATAGGAAACCATCTTATACCAAATCAGACCTTAGTCCAACAAACTTAGTGTTGTCTACACAGGTTTGCAGAAGCTCTCCCAAGATTTCAGAAAGGAGTTTTTCCTGTCATTCCTGCAAGTGACGGGGATTGCATCTGGGTTGCTTTGCACTCCACCATTCGGCCACACCCCTTCCCATTGATGATTATATATAGCAGGGAACCTGCAGCCCTCCAGATATTGTTGGACCACAACTCCCACCCTATACACCCCTGCCCACTGGCCATGCTGGCTAGACCTGATGGGGGTTGGAGTCCAACAACATCTGAAGGCCATAGATCCCTTACCCCTGTTTTAGATGTACTGAAGATGACAGACAGGGATACTACTTCGGAATACTACTTTATGTACAATTGTCTTGCAAGCAGAAAACTAGCACTAAAGGGAGGAACGTTCTCTAGTAACTACTGGTTTTCTATTCACAGTATTTTTAGCATGCTAGAAATTCAAATATGTGATTTGCAACTTGCATTCTACCAACCCAATGCTCTTCCATCTCATTCTGCTGAACGTGTGGATCAGGGTTAACTTGCTAACTGTGATGAAACTTACTTTGTATGTAGTAATACATAAGAGCACTTCCCCCACCAGACACAACCGCCAGATAAAGAGCCATTTGCTGAAGTTTTCTCAAGGATGCTGGCATGTTTTGTTCCCTAAGGGGAAAGAAGGATCAGAAACAGATTTATTGTATATTAGCAAAACAAGGGAATGTTGCCAAAGCCCTTTCAATATTCCAGCAAAATAGGCCTGAATGAAAGCCCTACATGCCTCATTCAAGCATTTTTGAGGGCCCCATGGTTCACTCAGATGATATCTAGATGAGAACTGAGCAGGGGCTGCTCACCTCAGCCTGAATATGTTTATCTGTTTCTTTTAGGGATGCTGCTGCTTCACTAATTGCCAAGCAGAAAATAATTCGTTTGGTGCGGCCAGCAGCCAGAAAAGCAGCATATTGTTCTGCAGGTTCCCATTAGGTGCTAAATAAAACACAGGGGAGTATTATTCAGGTTTATGGGGGGCTAGTGAAATGTCACCCTGAAGTAAAGAAAGTAAACCTTATGAGTGAATTTTGCTAAGAAGGTGTGGGGAGGGATAAATAAGCCACGTGTCCAGTAACCCCACAGTTGCCACACTTTAGCAGCTTTCACTTGTGTGTGCACAGACACAAGGCAGAAGTGAAAAACAGGAAGGTTTTGCAATGGTCTCTCCCCTCATCCTTTTAGTCTTCTGTCCTGCCCTTTTCATGTGGACCACATATTTGTCATTTTGTTCTGTCATGCAGACAAATGACAAATACACAGTGAAAGTAAAAGGGCATGAGTCTGACTAGCAGAGAATACCATTAAACAGCTGAGTACAGGAAGTTACAGCTGTTCCTTTGTTTAACAGCTTACTGTGTTATTTGTATGAAAGGCTCTTATCCACCTCTGTGCAGTATGTAAACAAGGAGGACTTGGATAACTAGGAAAGTTGTAAATATTTTCAGTGATTTATGCGTATAAATCACAGGAATCCAAGTAGCAGAGTGAACAAGGCACACTGTCCTTTATTTAGGTCTCCTTTAAGCAGAGACCTGTGGCCCACCAGGTGCTGCTAGACTACATCTCCCATCAACCCCAGGCAACGTGAGCAATGGTCAGAGATGGGAGTTGTGGTCCAGCAACATCTGGAGGGCCACAGGTTCTGCCAACCCCGCCTTTCAGGGTAAATGCATGCTGTTTATAAGTAATCATTTACGAAAAAAAAAAAAACCCGCCATAAGCACAGCATAATTGAAACAGATTTATAAACTACCATCTCCAGATGAATCATAGTACCATTCTGCATCTGAGGCTATGTGGACAGTCCCAATTAAATCGGAAAGAGTCGCAGGATCAGCCACACCTATGTGACTGCAATAGTTATGACACTTCACAGCAGAAGCTTCGTCTGCATAAACCGCACTGAGATGGAATTAACTGCAACTCTCATTAGCTTTGATGGGGCTTGCCTAAAAATATTCTCAATAGATCATGCCCCATGTTCCAAATAACAGTGGTCTGTTGAAGGGGGACAGCTATTTACAGGAGATAAGTCCCTCAAGTCAGATGTTTCTTCATCTGGTGAGTTCTACCTTAAGTGAGTGCAATAAGAGGAAACACTAGTACATAAACATACCGTATTTTTCTCTCTATAACACGCAGATTTTTTTCTCCTAAAAAGGAAGGGGAAATGTCTGTGCGTGTTATTGAGCGAATGTGTGGTCCCTGGAGCTGACTAGGGCGAGCGCAGGAACAAAAATCAGGCAAAAATCAAATCGCGTTTCGGAGAAGGGAAACCTGAAAAGAGGAAGTTGCTGCTTTCCTGCATTCTGCCTCAGGGTCTTACTGCCCACCCGCTTGTGTTTCGTTGCTGTGTTTGCTCAAACGGAACAAAGAGCAGGCAAATCCCCTCCCCTCCAGGCAAGCAGAGGGGAAAGCAGAGCGTCCTCGCAGGCAGCCAGAAAACATGCAGGTGGGAGAGAGGGGGAGAGAGAGAGAGAGAGAGAGAGAGAGAGAGAGAGAGAGAGAGAGAGAGAGAGAGAGAGAGCTGGGGCTTGGGTGGTGGTGGGGGGGGGAACTTTTGCCTTTCTTTCCTCCCTCCCGTTAAATCCCTCTCCTGCATTCTTAGCCAGCTGCTTCTCTGCACACCCCTCTCATGCTCCTTGTCCCTTCTGTGTTTTTCCTTCCCTCCCCACTTAAAATGTAGTTACAAAGCATGGATCCACATGGATCCTCAGGATCTTTGCATTGGGTCACCCCAAATTCACCATCAGATCACATAGCATGTCCATGGCTACAGCCTGCCCCCCAAAAATCACACACCCACTGTTGCTTGGGGCTGCAATGGTGCAAAAACGTGGTTAAAAAGCATGGATCCACATGGATCCTCAGGATCTTTGCATTGGGTCACCCCAAATTCACCATCAGATCACATAGCATGTCCATGGCTACAGCCTGCACCAAAAAAATCACGCACCCACTGTTGCCTGGGGCCACAATGGTGCAAAAACGTGGTTACAAAGCATGGATCCACAGGGATTCTCAGGATTTTTGCATTGGGTCACCCCAAATTCACCATCAGATCACATGTCTGTGGCCACAGCATGAAGCACAAAAATGATACATCCACTGTTTCATTCAGAATTCCCCCCCCCCCTTGTTTTCCTCCTCTAAAAACGATGTGTGTGTTATGGTCAGGTGCGTGTTATAGAGCGAAAAATACGGTAACAATCCTTTCTCCTTCAGAATATCTTGGGGGAATGAAGGATACAAAAGCACCCCCAACTAGAATTTAACTTTCTTTTGTGTGCAGCAAGCGGCAGGGTGTACAAAAGGACAGAAGCCTATCATGATGATGTGCCTACCTTTTTACATTCCTCCTTTACAGGTTGTTTGATCTTCTTAGTCAAGAACAGCTAACCTGAAATAAAAAACAGGATTTTTCAGCTCCTCTGCAACAGTAATATCTCTGTTTCCTGTAGAAGAAGAAGTACGAGCAGGTGACAAGACCTAACTACTACTTTGGGAGCCAGAAAACATCTCTGCTTATGGATCTTGTAGTCAAGATCACGTGTGTATTCTGAAACATCTGTGCCTCATTTTTTATTCTGGCTTATTCCCTCTTCCAGTCTCCCTTCTCTATCTTGTCATTTTTTGTCTTAGAAAGTTATATCTTATTCCTTCATAATTGACTCATGTAGGATGGAGTCGGCAAAACATTTTCTTGAAGGGGAACAGAGGCACAGAAGAAGGAAACAATTGAGCACAGAGAAAAGTAATGGTGGCTTTGTGTGATAAGGAACCGCGGCCTTATCCTTCCCTCAGAAGGTTGTGGACTCTTTAAAGCAGAGGTTGGATGGCTAGCTGTCATGGATGCTGAGATTCCTGTAATGCAGGGGGTTGGACTAGATGACCCTTGGGTTCCTTCCAACTCTACAATTCTTTGATTCTAAGTGGCATTCCTCACACCCAAGAAGATTCTGGTGAAGTTGGAAACAAGACATGAACTTAAGGAATCCTAATGTCATCGTAACAACTACATGCTAAAAAATATATATATATTTGAACTGCCCTCTCTGTAAGTATCCTTTCCCTTGATGGAAACGGGTGCTTCCCACAGGTTTTCCTGCAGCCTTTGTGGTACATCTTTAACCCTTCTCCTCCTCATGCCTCTCTTCTCTACAGAAAGGCATCTGAGAAAAGAGTTCTTGCAGAGAAGTGCTAGAAATCCCTTAGGAAAGCAATCTCTGGAAAACACTCATTCAAGGGTCCGTCTCCTTTTTTACTTGGTTCCACAAAAAAACAGAGCAACGCCCACATCCCAAATATCCTGTTTGTGTTTTGGCGTCCTGACTTCCTTCAAGGATGCTGACTGAATTCTTGCCTTCCCTCAGGCTACCTCACCTCTTCAAATCAGCCCCACCCAGATTATTTTGGCATCTTTGAAAGCAGTGTCTCTAAAGTGGATTTCAGCCTATGCTGGGCTACTGGAAAGCTTCATGAAAGCTTTCTTAGAAAGTAAGGCTTCAGCAGAACTGCTGTCAAACATCTTATTAAATGTCACAATGGAAACTAATGGCCACTGATGTAGAAAATGGAAAACCATTTCCTTTCTTTAGTCTATATTGGTATCTTTCTCAGGTGACACTATTTGCATGTCTAACTTTGCTTGCTCATAAGAGAGTCATAAGAGAGTGCCTGAGACATCCTCACCTCCTAGTAGGACGCCACATACTTGGTATGTTGCTTTCAGAAACAAGGCCTAGAAGTGCCATACCACATTTGTTTCTGAGTAAAATCAAAGGTTAGGAGTTGATAAACATTACTTGCTGGGGACTATTGAAAACTTTGCGAAAAACAATGAAATCTCTCACTGAGTGAAATATACTCAGAGTCGCAAAGTGATTTCATGCTCTTTATTCAGCTCATAGTGGTGAGGAGGAATGAATGAATGTCCCCTCAAAGTATCTGCTTTATATACATTATTTACACAATGGGCTGCACATGATTGGCTAATTCCGGAATTCTACTGTAAGCCAATCAGGTTGTGGATTCGCTTCTATCTGGAGAATGATTGGGTGGTTCCTGCCAACCAATCATACTGCTGCATTGTTCTAGGACCAGTCAGACTGCTGCATTCTGAATCCTATTGTTCTAGGACCAATCAGACTGCTGCGTTTTGGATCTTAACATTACAGGTTATTTTTGCCCATCTTACATATTGTTGCATGTCATCCCAATCTCTGCTTGGTGTGAGATTCCAGGGGTTCCAGACACCCAGGGTTTGTGTGTCCTTTGGGAATGAGGCACAGCAGAGACTGTGGTAGTTTTATGATATATGGTTTATTTACACATATATACCACCAGAGTCTAGGACGCGGGTGGCGCTGTGGGTTAAACCACAGAGCCTAGGACTTGCCGATCAGAAGGTCGGCGGTTCGAATCCCCGTGACGGGGTGAGCTCCCGTTGCTCGGTCCCTGCTCCTGCCAACCTAGCAGTCCGAAAGCACGTTGAAAGCGCAAGTAGATAAATAGGTACCTCTCCGGCGGGAAGGTAAATGGCGTTTCCGTGTGCTGCTCTGGTTTGCCAGAAGCGGCTTAGTCATGCTGGCCACATGACCCGGAAGCTGTATGCCGGCTCCCTCGACCAATAAAGCGAGATGAGCACCACAACCCCAGAGTCAGCTACGACTGTCCCTTTACCTTTACCACCAGAGTCTACAATGGAGGGGTTCACAGCATTAACACCCCCAAGGGGGCCTTGCCTGTCCCATAGCCACAGCCTTGGATTCCAGCAGAAATCAGGCATGGCTCTCTCTCAGCTGCCTAACCTTCAGCCTTGCTTCTACCTTCAACTACACACAACTCAACTCTCCAACTCTGGCCTTTCTGGTTCCCATTCTTTCCCCATTTAAAAGGCAGCTGCAGGAGAAAAGGATTTGGATCAGCACCTGGAGGGAATTCTTTAAAAATCCTTTCTCCTCGTGCTGATTACTGGATTTGTATGGAGGGAAATTTGCAGGCATTAAAAAACAACCACCACCTGCTTGAAGGGCCCCTCAGTATTTTATGTGATTGGGCCAAAGTCATGGGGTGGGGGCTATGCTCGCTGCCCCTGCTAAGCAATATGCCATGCTAAGCACTACAGGGGATTGGAGTAGATCAGAGAAACAAAGAAGGTGCAAGCAGGCAGTGGAGAACATTCACAGGCTCCTCCTTGCAAGAGAGAGGCAGCTCTTAAACCATAGTCCTAGATTTAATTATTGTGTCGTTGCACCCAAGGATCCTTAGCAGGTTCAGCAAAACAGAATGGCCAACAACCATAAGTGACAGACATTTCCATGTGCATGTTCTCTCACCTTCCCACCTTTCATTTGCCATTTCATGGCACCCTGTTTTTCAATTCCACTCGTTCACACCATGTCGGTGGTACCTTTAGCATTTGGTTAAGATTAGCACTTACCCTTTCTGCCATGCACGCATATAATGCTCCCCAAACATACTTCCCCAAGTAGAAAAAGAAACTGAATATATAAAACTGGTTATTAATATTCACTCGGTCTATTTAGGTTTGTGCTGAATGTCCATCAGTTTTGATATTTGCGTAAGAATTAACCATTCAAAGCAGCCAAGCAAATTATCAGGCATGGTGGGTGGGAGGAGACCCTCACTATGTAAAACATTCACCTAGTTTTGATGCCCTTTCTGCCCCGTCAGCTGATCCTTCTTGATGCCATTTTTACTCTTTCTTCGCCACACCATGATTTGATCCAAACTGGTTTTCTGTTCACTGACGGACTTACTGCATCATGCTGGCATGAACAAAAATCATGTGCATTGCCCTGGTGCTGAGGAAAAGCAGGAAGAAAAAGGTGACATCCAGGAGGATGTGTTTGCAAGCCTGATAAGACAGGAGGCACTTTTCAACTCTCGTCAAAACTGATACAAAATGAGGCTGCATTGAAACATTTAGTCTTGTTCATTCATTTCTAATGTTATATAATAATATTTGATATTTATCTAGTTTCAGCTTCTGACTATATTTAAAGTCCTGCAGGAATATTTTTTTAAAAAACGCAATAGATGTAGCATGATGCTATTCAATCATTTAATAACAAATTCTACCATCTTGTGGTATTATTTTTCAGAATGGCACCTATGTTAAAACAACTGACCCTATGATTGCTCTTTGAGAACCATATTTCATCTACATACACCTGGATCTTAGTTGTCATTCTGGGGTTTGTTTTTGGGGGCTGTTGCAGTTTGGTGCTGCTTTGTCTTTTTAATCATCAGCTGTTCAGAACACTTGGAGATAAACACTGTTCTATATATACACATTAAAACTTTCTCATTTTAAATGAAATCCTCCTGTAAAGCGCTGGGCCTCTCACTTTTTTATTTCTCATAAAAGAAGCAACATTTCTAATGGTTCAGAGCTTGGTCATAGATGATCTGCTTAAGCCCAAATCCAGCATAAAAAGATAAATCGGTAATTTCCTCAACGTGGGTGAGTGCAGTTCTTATGAAGTGTTTTAGGTTTCTCATAAAATAAAAGTACTTTAAGTGCAGGTGAGAAGCAAGGATGAGCAAAGGAATGCAAATTCCTGTTACATAATACTACTCTGAATTTTATTGCTGCTTGAAGGGGGAGGAAAATGAAAAGGTTATAATAGTGGGGTGTGTTATAAAGAACAACAGTGCAATTATATCACTGTTGCTGCTTTAGAGCACTGAAGTTAATTCTAGTCACTGGTGAATCAATCACAATCTTCATGCTTCTCCAGACAGGCAAAGTGAAGCAAGCAAGTCCATCCCAGCACTCTGGAAGGCTAACAGGTTTCTTTTATGTCCCTTGTTCCTGGTTACTTCTATTTCAAACATCATCTCATTACCGGACCAGGTTATAAGAACTGCTTTATCTACTTATCAGCCTAACCACAAAAACACATGTGTGCTGGTATTGGAAGGCTATATGGAGCACGTGGTCACAATGGGAAATGGCACAAAACCAAGGATCTACATAGTTATTGGGGGCAACACATTATGTCTGAGGCAGAGATATTCATGGGACTGAACTCTATGACATACACAGGGAATGGCCAATATATGTAGGGATACAATGAATAAAACATATTATAGAAACTGGCTTTCACTGCTTATTAACAATTCCCAAACCATGCACTGATTCATCTAGTCTTCCATTTGTTAGGTGGAAATTCACCCATGGGGTGAATAAAATAATCAGCTGAGTGCCTAAATTCAAAACGGGGAGCGAAACACATTCTCCAGCAGGAGAGAGTTCCCAGTAGCAAAGTTGAAACTCACAGAAGTTAAGCAGCAGCACAGGGTTAGGAATATAGGTTGTTAGAACTATTTTCGTACGTCATTTAGTTGAATACAGCACTCCCTGTTTTCTACCCCTCTTGCAATGAGCAGAAGTATGTTTAAAACATTTTATTTACAAAACATTCCAAAGGTCAGATTCATGCATTTATTCAGCAGCAACAAGGAGAACGCAGGCAAAATACTCTTGGGCAGTGCTTTTTTCCCTGGGGGGACGCAGGGGTACACATACCCCTAAACATTTTGTGAATCTAACTTTGGCCTCATTGAGGGGCAGTATTTCAATATGAGTAGGAAAATGAGAGTACCCTTAAACATTTTTTAAGAAACAAAGCACTGCTCTTGGGTATAAAATACAGAAAGATAACTTCAAACATATTCTAAGCTTGGAGCAGGCTTAAGATACATCCTCCCTGGCAGGTTACATGGCATGGAGAAACAGGAAACAGGAAGAGAAAAGCTTCACTTCCTCATCAGAAAAAGGGTGGCGTGACCTAGCTGAATCTAGAAACCCATCTCTATTACCTTAACCCCCTCATGAACTAACTAGCGCTCATGCATGGTTGATTTTGACTGAAATTTCCCACACCATTGCTGCCAGATAGGTTTTCCAATTGAATTATGACCAGCAGGAGGAATACTGAGTTGCCAAAGGTCATCTGCTTAAGAGGACTGGCAACTTACATGAGAAGCATATAATAAAAAGTAATTATGCAACACTTAAAAAACAACAACGAAGAGACAGAAGCATATTAAAATATTGTAGTATTGTTGTTGTTGTTTAGTCGTTTAGTCGTGTCCGCCTCTTTGTGACCCCATGGACCAGAGCACGCCAGGCACTTCTGTCTTCCACTGCCTCCCGCAGTTTGGTCAAACTCATGCTGGTAGCTTCGAGAACACTGTCCCACCATCTCGTCCTCTGTCGTCCCCTTCTCCTTGTGCCCTCCATCTTTCCCAACATCAGGGTCTTTTCCAGGGAGTCTTCTCTTCTCATGAGGTGGCCAAAGTATTGGAACCTCAGCTTCACCTCGGCTGCAGATTAAAAGGTGTTGAAACACAGACACACATCTTTGATGTCCGTCATCAGTATTTGACCACTTTATAGGATTTTTAACTTCTTGAATGTGGTCCATGGTTATTTATGCCCCCCTTTCCGCCAAGGGGCTCAGGACAGGGTCCCTGGTTCTCTCCTCACCCCATTTTACCCTTGCAGCAAGCCTGCAAGGGAGGTTGGACTGAGAGACAGGGACCATCCCAAGGCCACTGAGCTTTGAGGGCCCCAAATAATGTACACATTGCTCTGAATGCATCACGTGAAGCGTGAGGGTGGTGGGGAGGCGGCCTGGATCTAAAGACATGATATGTTGATCTGATTTTTCTGCTGCAGGCTTAATTCACTCCAAGGGATTTACATTTTGGTTGTGTGCCTGCATTTAGATAGCTAAAGGGGTAAAGTAAATCTAGCAGCTTATTTGCTTTAAAAAAATAAAGAAAAGAAGCACATACTCTTAATTGCCTTCAGGTCAAACAATACAGGGCATCAGGACATCTTTTGGATTTAGCTGAAGCATAGAAAAGTCCTCCTTGGCTCTGCTCTAATTATTCCCAATACTGTCAAGGTCCCTGCAGTGAACTACAACCTTGTAACCAGCTTGACAGCAAATACTCTTCTACATTTATTAATACTCCACATTATTTGCAGAATGACATGTTCCAAAGCCGGGACCTCACCTGCCCTCACCTGCCCCTGTGAAAGGGTGTCAGATAGTTGCCCCGGCTCCCTGATGATAACACACAAATATGTGTTTCCAACAAGCTGCTGTCATATCATTTTAGAATTCAATCTTCAATGTGCCACAGCTCCTGCCAAGTGGCTTGAAAACCCAAGGCTCTTCCTTGCTTTTTAATTTCCTCTCAAAGCAAAGGAGCTGCGTGTGTATCTCTGTGTTATTCTTATAACAGAAACCCCACTCTTACAGAAACTTACATCAACAAAATAGGCTAATCAAATTCAGAAGCTGTTCCCCCTTGCTCTCCTCTTGGAACTGAGATGCTTCCCCCCCCCCCTTTCTCACACCTCTTCTCCTTCTTTCTGCTTTGTGGTCCTTGGGTTATTTTTAGCTATTAATAATGGGTCAACTATGTACATATTCAACCCAAACAACATTTCGTTAAGCAAATAGAGGGAGAAAAATCAATAAAGGGAAGCATTTGGCAGCTCAGTATACAGGAAATTATTTGCATTCTCAGCTTCAGATCAATAATCTTCTTTCCTCCACTGGTCCAACAGGAAATTATAACCTTTCTGAACATTATCTGGAAAGCTATCTTCACCAGTAATTTAGCACTTTTTTAACCTTGGAAAACGTAACAGAGTATTCTGGTGTTGACTTAGTTTAAATACCTTTTATTTTCTGTTCCACCAAGTATCTATTTCTGCCTTGTTGGCAGCAGGTCTGTACTTGTCATGCTGGCGGGTTTGCATATATTTGTTCTAAACAGGGATACCTCAAGGCTGTCCTCACCATATGGGGGCCCATCACTCCCTCCCCATAAACAGCACCTGGTATCTCCTGACTATGAAAAGTGAATCTCTCTTCCCCTCTGTAGAAGCTTTATAGTAAAATTGGCATAAATTATTATTTCTAAATAATATTTATTTCTAAAAAATAAAAATGCACACAAACAGGCATACATTGCTCAAGATTTGAAAAATGATTTAAACCAAGAACCCAAATATACATTGAGCTGTTTTTCCACCTTAAGACCCAGTCCTGATTTTTATCTTACTATGAGATTGTTTGAAGCTCCACACTCTCCAAAGTAATATGGCGTTTCAGGGCAGTCTTTGAAAGGGTCAAGGTCCTTGTCAATTTCACAAACTTACACTATTGTTACAAGGATGCAAATTTAGCATGAAGGAACATAGTTTCATGTTTCCAAGTTGGGGTGGGAGGAGATACTCTGCAGTCTAAACTGCACCGGGGGGAGCTAAACTAAGTGTTAAATGTGTGATTGTGTGTGTGTAAAGATAATGGTAAAGGTAAAGGTAAAGGGACCCCTGACCATTAGGTCCAGTCGTGACCGACTCTGGGGTTGCGGCACTCATCTCGCTTTACTGGCCGAGGGAGCCGGCGTACAGCTTGCGGGTCATGTGGCCAGCATGACTAAGCCACTTCTGGCGAACCAGAGCAGCACACAGAAACGCCGTTTACCTTCCCGCCAGAGTGGTATCTATTTATCTACTTGTGCTTGATGTGCTTTCGAACTGCTAGGTTGGCAGGAGCTGGGACTGAGCAATGGGAACTCACCCCGTCGTGGGGATTCGAACCGCCAACCTTCTGATCGGCAAGTCCTAGGCTCTGTGGTTTAACCCACAGCGCCACCCGTGTCCCTGTGTGTGTGTGTGTGTGTGTATTCAAATCTGAGATTCCCCACCCGCAGACTGAAGTAGTACAGCCCAAGAAGAAATTGAGCACCTTAATCTCTTTTCATCTCTCTCTGTTATCTAAAACTGCCTTCACCCCATTTTTGCTGACCCAAGCCTGGGAGTCCTCCTAAGCCAGTGTCCGAGGAGCATCCCTGCAACAGAAAGGAAATGCCTTCTCATACTTCCAGGGCTGGGCTACCCCCAGACTGCTCCCAAGTAGAGCTTCTGCCTCTGAAAAACATGTTTATCATTTGGGAAGTCTTTCCACTGCACAAATACCCTGCCAGAAGATTAGATGAATTAATTGTTCGGCATGTGTGCCGGTCTCCTGTGTGCTGGGTTGGCTCTCTTACCATTCCAGGTGCGCTCCCTGGGTGAACGGTGCCAACTCAGAGAGCAGCTTGGGAGGGGCTGGGAAGGCTTTGCTCCCCTGCCGACTCACAGGACTCAAGAGTAGGAGCTGACTTGCTTTGCAGCCACTGGCCCCAGTCTAGGTCACTTCCTGTTGCCAGAAGAGTTGTCAGGATTTTTATCAGTCCTGATCCTGATCTTGACCCTTGTGCAGCATTAGCAAGTGAAGAAACATCTCCATCCTATGAGGAGCTTCATCTGCTGCCGCTCAAGCTGCTTGTTAAATAGGCACAGAAGCAGGCCCAAGTAGCCCTTTGCTGGTCAGCAGACAGCCCCAGCATTGTGGCCCAGCCACACCCTTTAAGCTCCTTCTTTCATTTGGGACTTCCAGCCTGTAAGGTTTTAAAACTGCCCTGCCATGTGCTTCCCGTGACTGGAGTGGAACATTTTTCACAGCTCCCTGTCACATGAAAACAGGTCTCAGCTTCTTTTTCTTCTGGCATATCTGTTGTGCCTTTGACATCTGTACAGGAGGCAAATAAAGCTTTTCCTGCAATGCAGGTAAAAGTTATAACATACCACCCATCAAGTTTGTGCTGCCTAACATACAGTTATTACATGGGGGGGTGAGTAGGAAGTGCTAGTTGTATCCTGAAACAATCTACTTCAGAACAGTGCCACTGTTGTAAATGAAACTCCGGAAAATGTCATTTGAAGACCATAGGTAGAACTTTTCTGAAAGGAGAGACACAACACACCTTATTCCTTTGCAAATGGGAAGCAATTGCAATGCATAACTAAGAGATTTCAAAAGCCACAAAATGATTGATCTAATATTGTTATGCGCAGGAAACTCTGCTCCTGTCCCACCTAAGGCTGAGTAAACCTTGACTGGAGTCTTGAGGTGGTGAAGGGTGTGTAGAATCACAGAGCTGGAAGGGACCCATGGGTCATTGAGCCCAATCCCCTGTATGCAGGAATCTCATGTGACTAATTCTCATCAGCTGGGCAGGAGAAGAACATTCAACACAGGCTGCTTGTTAGACAGCAATGTTCAAACTGTTGCCAGGGGTTAAAATGTAACTGCCTTTTTAAAGGCTCCTCAAACTCCACCCTGGCATGTGTGAACTAGTAAAAGAACTGATCTTTTTCTTTTTCCAAGTGCTGATAAGTCTAAAAGTTGTCTGTAGCTTCAAAACACAAACTGTGCCCTTTAACTTTCTTCTGAAAACTCATCCAGGGGAGCCCAACATTGGTCATGTTTATAAACAGGAAATACAATTGTGCATGGAAAAAAGTTAAGTTTCATCCCCAAAAATGATGCACAGTGCCAGCCTGCTGGCTAGATCTACTTCCCCATCCCTGCATTAGCAACACCATTTGAGGTGACCGAATCCATGGGCACAGCCACTACACACAACAGCTCACCAGTAGAACTGCTCACCAGCCAAAACTGTGCCAGTCTGACCAGTGACACAGTCTTTTGCCAGATAACCAAATTGGGGTTCTAAAATACTCAGAAGTTTTACCTTGATTCTTGACCCTCCAGTTTTGTTGTTCTTTTGGCTCCATCCTCAATTCTACTGCAAGGTGTTGTTTTTTAACCCTATGCAACACAGGATGATAACTGCCACTTGAAGCAATGTGCAGCTGGATCCTGAGCAATTTTATTTGGAAGGGCCACCAAGCACAAAGGGGCTTGCTTCCAAGTAACTGGGAATAGGACCTCAGCCTTCACAAGGTATCTCTAGTTGCATGTTTGCAATACAGCAAACCTGCAACCTACACACCTTCAACTTGTGCACATTCACATTTATGAGCTTGGCAAAATACCTCCCTACCTGCATACCAGACAATTGCCTGGTGAAAGCCTTTGGCAATCCCACCCACCATTGCACCCAATGTGTTTTGACTATACACCATGATGGCTTTAGATGTGATCCCAGAATGTAACTCCCACATAAATTGCAGGATGACTGCACTCTAACTGCAAGTCACATGTGTACATTGTGGTTCACAGCAATCACAATTAATTGTGTGCCATGGCCAATGAAGTTATCATGGGAGACTACCCCAACTTAGGAAAAACATGTTCACAGACACCTGGCCCTCAGTCTGGGCGGCTTGTCTCTTTAATTGGTTTGTGCAGCTTTTTGATACTGACTGAAGAGAAAAAGCAGCCAATAATACCACACTGCTACAAATCACTTAATTTGGGCACATGTGAGAAGAACCTTAACTTTCAACATCAGTTCATTATCCATGACTCTGTGTTTTAAGGAACTAAAAGTCCTATCTACTGCTGTTGGAGATTGCTTATTAAAAATGAACAAGAATGTTTTAATTAGTGCCGTGGTCATAATAGTGAAGAAGAAGAAGAAATACTCATTTTCCTTCACTAAGCAGCTATTACAAAGGTGACAATAAGTGCTGATAACCTGATAGGACGAAAGCATCGGATCAGTAACTCATTAGTCTTAAAATTGGTTAATATATTTTGTGATGGACTGAAGAAATAATTGAATTGGGCAGCGGTGGTGGCAGGGGATACCTAGATCATATCTACTACTGATGGCAGCATCTTTGATTAACCCAAATATTCCCAGATATGACACTTCAATAAAGTGGACAGTTCAATAAAATGCTCTTCCGTTAAGTGGATTTTGTGTGTGTGTGTGTGTGTGTCTGAAATTTAAATCAGCTGGCCGCTGTGGGAACAGGATGCTGGACTAGATGGGTCATTGACCTGATCCAGTAGATGATTCATACATTCTTAAATAACAGGGTTTTCAGATTGAAGCAAAGGAAAAACAGAATTAAGACATTATAGATTAAATTGTCTATTCCTTCCACACCAACTGTCTTAAAGCCTATTTAGGAGGTGGGTGCTGTTGAGGGGGGGGAATACTAAAGACAGGAGGCATGACCTCCCATGCCAATGTAAGCAGGAATAAACCTTTCAAAAGTGTTGGCCTTGCCAAGAGATGCATGTGTGCCTTTAAGGCTATGCTTCAGGCAGAAAATGTCTTGGGACAGCACAGATTAAGTGTTTGCTTCAACAAGTAAGAACAAATTATTCTGCCTTGGAGCCTAAGCAACATTAATCTATTGGGTACTTTTTTCTTCTTTTCTCCTGAAAACTAGAATACACTGGGTGAGTCTAATACATTGGCTTGCAAGGGTATTATTTCCTAGTTTAAAGTATCTCAAAACATCAACTTTGAAAGCCAGAGTTTTGCCTTGTTTGTTCTATGAGGAGGGGAAAGTGGTTCTCTTTAAGCTTGTCATTGAAAGACCTTTTGTCATCTACAAGGTGTCCCTGTGCACTTATGGTGCTTTCCCTTTCATAAGAAAGCAGGAATCATGAATTGGGCAGCAGCACCGTGGGCGGGGGGAGAATACTGGGAAGGGCACACAAGGGGCAACGTGCATGGAGGGCATTTAGAAAGAACCATCTCCTCACCTGAGGGATGCCTGCCTTCTCTCCTACTTTGGTGCTTACTATGGCAAGGGGACGCAGGTGGTGCTGTGGTCTAAACCACAGAGCCTAGGGCTTGCAGATCAGAAGGTTGGTGGTTCGAATCCCTGCCACGGGTTGAGCTCCCATTGCTCGGTCGCTGCTCCTGCCAACCTAGCAGTTCGAAAGCACATCAAAGTACAAGTAGATAAATAGATACTGCTCCGGCGGGAGGTAAACGGCGTTTCCGTGCACTGCTCTGGTTCGCCAGAAGCGGCTTAGTCATGCTGGCCACATGACCCGGAAGCCGTCTGCGGACAAACGCCGGCTCCCTTGGCCAGTAAAGCGAGATGAGCGCCGCAATCCCAGAGTCCTCTGCCACTGGACTTAGTGGTCAGCGGTCCCTTTACCTTTATGGCAAGCCTACACGTTCATTGCCCCTTAAAAGCATATTTGCTTGTTCAGTGAGAAATTATTTTTTTACAGTACACCTTGGGGTGTGGAGAACCCCCTGATATGCATTTGTCCTAGTAAATAATGCTGCCTGCATCTAGACGCCAAAGTTTCTGCACACCCACCACAGCCCAAGGGTTGAGGGGTGCTCTACATTTTCCTGTCTGTTTGCTTAACTTTTCAGTTGGTATTCTGTTAATGTTGTCAATATTATTTTATAGATATAAAAGTCATGTTGATTTGTTAATCATATAACATTTGCTGTAATTGTGATATTTAGCTTATTTTTTAGTTGCTGCTTGGTTAATAGTGTTTGACAGATTGTATTTGTTTTACTGATTATTTGTTAATTATTTTATATGACATATGCTGTGTTATGTTCTATTGCATTTTTATGTTATTGTTATATATGGTTTGAAAGCCGCTTTGGGATTCATCTAAATGAAACGCGGCATAGAAATACAATAAATTAAATTACATTTTAAAATGAAGGCAAAATGACAGGTTTCCTCTCTTTCTGCACTAGTGCCTTTGCCCCTTTTCATCTTTGTTCTATAGGCCAACATAGCCAGAATAACGGGAAGGAGAAGTCAGACCATTAGACCAGGACAGACGACTCGTCCACCCAGCTCAGTGCTGCCTGCCCTGGCAGGGGCTGCTGGGGTCTCAGACAGAGGCCTTTTCCAGCCCCACCTGGAGATGCCAGGGACAGGACCTGGGACCTTATTGCACGGAAAGCATGTGCTCTACTACTCAGCTAGAGTTGTTCCCCTAGTAAATTACACACATTGTAGCAATTGTTACCTTTGAGGTCTCTAAACCCTTTTATTGGAGCACCAAAATACCTTTAACAGATTCACTATATAATGCATTGTACCAGATGGTCCTATCCAACAAGCAAAAACTTTGAGGGAAATTGCACTTGGGACCAGTTCTGATGTCTGATGCTCAAGAAATTGTAGATTTTCTGAAGCAATCCTGTGACCATAGAAACGGATGGTCTATGTACCTTTTCCAAGAACATTTCTCTGGGTAGAATTTGGCACCTCACAGGACAGTTCACCAGCAGACATGTGGATATGCTAAAGAGATCACTTAAAAAAAAAGCCACACTGCAGGTGCCCATTAGCCCACTGACAGAATAGGCAAGTGAGCCATAAAATAACAGAGGGAAATGAACCAGGAGCCATAAGACAAATAGATCTGGGAGATACTTTCCTAAACACAAATTCAGTAATAAGTTAAAGTGGGCTGCAAGCTTTTGGCAGAGGCAAATATTAATTGGTGATGCTACAGGCTTAGAGTACAGACGTTGCTTTTTTAAAAGGAACTTTGGTTCTGATACATTATTATATTAGGAGATGTGTCTTTCTTTCCTTCTAAGAGTGAGAAGTATTTGCTTAGAATGAGTTCTCTTTTGCTATTTTCTACAGCCCTGTTATGCTGTCTGTACCGGCTTAGAGTGTGGAAGAGGGCTGCACGCATAGCCTCTTCAGCCTCCTCTTCCACTGAATATTTAGGAACCTTCTCCATGCCTTTAGGCAAAGGGGGGGGCATTAAGGTTGGGCTTGCATGCACCCTCCCTCCCCACTTTAAGGGGGAAAGTAAGTTTCTGAAAATCATGTAGTTTCTCCTACATATGGTCCCCACATGAAAAGGGCCAATATCCCATAATGTCAAACCTGCATTGAAATCTTGGTAATAATATGCACATTTATTGAAATCTGATTCAGAAGATCAATAAAGTAAAAATGCTTTAAACCAGCTGACAACTGTAAAATGTATGACATCAAAACCAACCTATTGGTTCTCTGTGAAACAGCAGTGTAGCATGGTTTGCTGGCGCCTGAGGCAGGCTGGCATGGGCACACGCCACAGGGGGCAGGGGGCAGAGGGTGAAAGGAGCCCACCAAGCCAGCCACCAGCGCACACGCGCCCAACTGTAGCCAAGCGGGGCCATGCTGCGCCACCTGCGTGCCAGTGCCGGGGGGAGCCCAGCCAGCCACCATCACCCCTGGACCACCCCAGCTCACAAAGCAGCTTGGGGCTGGCAGGGCAAAGCAAGGGAGAGTCTGGGATCAAAGGGTGCATGGCTGTTGTGTTCTTCTCACACCACCCTGCCACCCTTGCGTCGCTGTGCGAGGCTGGGATCTGATCTGAACAATCTGCCTGGTGAATCCTCTGGAAGGGCAAGGAGGAGCCAGATGCACAGCACCCTCCCCCCCCCCAGAAAAATGCACCCAGGACGGTCAACCCGGCAGCCCCCACCCCCTGCTGTGAAATAAAACAAACATTTGCCTCACTTATTTGAAATTGTGATCTTCCACTGTGTTGAAGAGAGGAATAAACTTGAAACCTAAAGTTCTGAAGGGGTGGGACAGAATCTCTCACTAACAGTGAACCCCAATCTAGCCCATTTTAAGATCTTGGCAAATGTGCTGAATGATGTGCTGATGGGCTGAAACATCTGTTTCTTCATCAGACAAAATGTTTAAAAGCAGCTTTTCCTAAATGGGGAATTTGAATGCCATCCTTTGCAACTTGCTAGGCCACTTGGCACAACCACAATGCAAATATTTAAACAGCAGTGCAACTCCAGCCTTTAATCAGTAAGAGATAGCAATAGAGAAAGTAATACAAAAGTAAAACGAAGCAGAGATAATTGCTCCCATTTTAATCAGTTTCCCACTCCTTTGCAAAGAGATGTGAATTCTCACCAATGAAGGGACAAAAATGTTTATGACTAGCATAAGGTCCTTCATTTTGATTCAAGGGTAAATAGTACTGCTTATACGCAGAAAACAAAAAGGTACAGTAAGCAGCTATCATGGAGAAGTAAAATATCTCAAGCTCGTCGTTAAGGGGATCTCTCCAAGAACAAAGAATAAAAATTAAAAATGATTATTCTTAATGTTAACTCTGAGACGCTCAGTCTGTTTTCTGCCATGAGATCAAGAACCACTTGGATGTGGTTCCTAAACCAGAAGGAGGAACTTCAGGGCAAGGGGAAAACCAACCTGGACCCATCCATCAGCCAGACAAGGAACAGCTGGAGGAATCTCCACGACCAGAAAGAATACTCAGCTCCAATCTCCAGTTAGTAACCCTGCGGCTACAGAGCAGAAGGGAAGCTCTCTCTGGCCCACTCCACAATCCAGGGGACCAAGAACAACTGAGAGGTAGCACCTGCCCCCTGCCTCCCAGGAAAAACTTCATGGCAAGGGGAGGACTAACCTGGCCCCATCCACTGGTCAACGAAAGAGCAGCTGCAGGAAGCTGGCCTCCTCTCCTGTCTGCTAGAAAGATTAGTCTGTCCCAAGCCACATGAGGGAAGGACACTCTGGTCCCATCCATTTCCTTAAGGAAGAAGAGCCATTCAAGTAGCAAGAGCAGCACGTGAAGGTCAACCTAGCCAAATGGGTATCTGGCCATTTATCATTTGTAAAGGCTGATAGCAAGGCAGTCTTCCATTATTTTTTTCAATTGGTGGGAGTTGCTTTTGGAAACAGGACTGGTCTGAAATGTGCAATAAATATATACTAAATAAATTCTAAAATTACATATATACAAAGTCATTGTGTCCTGCTAATTATGAGTTTGCACTTAATACATTTGTCCTGAGCAGGACTTAGGGTGCACTCAGATGTGGGGAGTATGGACCTCGTTTGCCTTATTATAATGCTAGAGCATCTGCTTTACTCCAAAGCAGATGTTAACATTTTGACTTGGTAGAGCTGCAATTTTGAACCTTGCTGTTTTCATCACCCTAGGACTTGTACAGCACTTTAAAAAGTATTCCATGCAATGCTTGGGTCAGCCCTCAAAATGTGATGGAAAGACTTCTGCTCATGTGCAGTTATGTTTGAGATTAGGCAGAATATTTTTCATGTTTCTGGAAGGAAATGGCCTAAATTCACTGACAAACTCACAAAAAAGCTATCTAGAAATAATAGTGGCAGCATTTCCCCCCCATCCCTCTACATTTAAGACAATGCCAAAGTAGAGGGTGCCATATGTAGGAATTTTCAGAAACTTATTCCCCCCCCCCAACATATTTAAGGTGTGTATCAATACAGAAGAATTGGAACTCATATAAATATCAAACTAACTTATTTTTTCTCCATTTAATCTACATGGAAAATTTATAAGTACAAGTAATTTAAAATATGCTTCAAAGATGGGGAAATAATGATCATACAATGCGATGTTAATTTATTTGTTGCACACAGCCATCACCTCTTCCAGACTCAATATGAACTACATATTCACTCAAAAAACCCCCAAAAATTTCAGCAGCTTCTTAGTGAATTCTGAACCAGATTTTTCTATACAGCTGGAGCTGTTTCATAAAGATGGTTCACAGGCATTAAGCAACTGAACCTGAAAATGGCTTGGGAATAATTACTATCAGCCAGAGGCACTTTCCATCAGCGCTCCTGGAAACGGCTTATTTTAGCTCTGTGGCTTTGCTTCTCAAAAGACCCGTTGCAGGAGGGGGCTTCCACCAGTTTACAGCTTTGAGGATCACGTGACATAAAGCAAGTACCTGCATCAATGGAACATTTCACAGCACATGGCAGTACATCAACAACTTGACAGACTTGCCTGAACGGTTCCCTTTCTTTGCCTCTGTGTTTTCACCTTTGTTGACTGCACTTTAGAAAAAAGGCTTTGAGCAGTTCTGGCGCAGAAGAAACTCCACTGATCTGGACTGAAGTTGCCCCTGCCCTTTGCCTGCTGTATGCAACTCTCCCCAGATTCTGAAGCTAAAAGGTTTGAAATTGTGGTTGCAAACCATGGTTAACATTATTAGCCATAATTAGCATGGTGCAGACCTAATATTTCCCTGTGATTAATGCTGACGAGAAACAAGGAGGGAATTTGCACAGGAAAGAAGAAGAGAGGAGGAAGGCCACCTCGGATTTGGTCATAAAATCAGCAGCCCTGTGATATCTGCACCAGGCAAGAGTTGGTGCTTCTTGCTGCTGTTCTCAGAGGATAAAAGGCAGATAGAAAGGCAAAGAACAAAAATTAAAAAGTTATTCAGGCAACTTAAAACTTCATCAAATATATAACTGGAATTTTAAAAACAGCAGCACTAAAAAATACTTCTGGTGGTTCCCTCACTGCAAGAAGTGAAGTTACAGGGAACCAGGCAGAGGGCCTTCTCAGCAGTGGGGGCCACCCTGTGGAACGCCCTCCCACCAGATGTCAAGGAGATAAAGAAAAACACAGCCTTTAGAAGACTTTGAAGGCATCCCTGTATCGGGAAGTGTTTAATGTGTTGGAAGCTGCCCAGAGTGGCTGGGGCAACCCAGCCAGATGGGTGGGATATATTATTATTATTATTATTATTATTATTATTATTATTATACCAACTAGTTCCTAGGAGCTTTCCATTTTACAACTATTTGGATTCATATGACTAGGAGATTGGACTCGAGGGCAAATAAACAGGGAAAGAGGAAGAGGTGTCGGGCTCACACAGGGACAAATATGACCCCTTTATAGGGCCAGTTGTTCAGCCATCAGCTCTGGATGCAGCCTCAACATCCCACTGTTTTAACTCTGCTCCCTTTCTCAGGCAGCTATTGAGTGTTTCTCAGAATAGGCTTCTCTGGGCTTTTGTTTCTGGAAGATTCTGCTAGTCTCCCATTACATATTGACCTGGACTTTCTTACCTGGACTTTATGCTAGCTGAGATCATTCTGCAAGTCAAGATGATCCCAATAAGCTTTCACCTGGAACACCCCTATTCTCCTCACAGAGCTAAAAGCTCTTTGCTGCTGAGGCCACTTGTTCCTCCAGTGAGGGTGCTGCATTTAGGAGCACCCCCAGACATTCAAAGTCTGCACTTGCTCTTTCAAAGCAAGTGCAAGTGCAATACAAGTACAACAGACCAGCTACTTAATTCCCAGACAATGGGACCCAGCAACCCACAGGATCTCTGTCATGTTGGGATTTACAATTAGTTTATCAGCCCTAGTCCAGCCCACCACTGAATTCAAGCACAGCTCCAGGACCTGCTATCAACAAGAAATAGAGCACTGTGTCACCTGCATATTAATGGTACCTTGCTCACCTGATCATCATTCCCAGAGGCTTCATATAGATGTTAAACAGTATAGAGGACAAGGCATAACCTTGTGGGACCTCTCAACACAAATGCCATAGGACCAACCAGTGGTCTCCCAATTCTGCCTTCCAGAACCAGTCTACTATGCACCAGTCTCCAACACCCAATTGACAGGTCCAGTCTAAACACTGAAAGATGAAGGAGAAGCAACAAGATTGCACTCTCCCGATAAAGGTCATCCCTCAGAGCGACCAAGGTCATTTGATCCATGGCATGCTATAGCCACACTGTGTTTTGAACTGGGTATGTAAATGAAGGAACTAAACGAAATAAATCCCATATGCTGAAAATTGCCAAGATCCATCCAGTCCAAAACATGCCTATTGGATCAGACAGAACAGTTTTGCATCGAAGCATCTTGGTGACAGCAGTAACAGCAGGTGACTTTAGTTTCACGGTTGACTGGTCAAGTCATATGAGGCCTGACTATGCTCCATTTGCTACACATTTAATTAAAGAAACTAAGTTACATCACAACTGAAACATCCTGGACAGAGAACATAAACATCCTCAATTAAATATAATCCTTTTCAAGTAAATGGCTGTGGCAGACGGCTAAAGAGATGCAATACCGGATACAGAAATGCAGCATTAGTACATTCAGTAAGTGCCTAGCTATACAGCTGACATGGTATAAACAATCATATTCAAGGAAGAGGAAATTATTCACTGCAGAAGAACACCGTGCTGACTGTTCAGCCAAGACCAGCCACTAGAAAGTAGTTGGCGCAGTTTCATAACACACACAACATTTGTGCAAGCAGGAACATGTTAGATATACGTTAGGTGAATTTTTGAGATGTGTTTATGCAAGACAGTAATATCTTAGCACTTTGAGTTTACAAGGGGTTCCCTTGAGCAATTTTTTTCAAAGTCAAAGCCAAAATAAAGCTTTTTTTAAAGCTTCAGAAATATATACTTTGAGTTCCTCAGCTCACCATGTACCAACTTAACAGTGCAAGACAGGAAGACCAGTAAAAGATGGCATCAGAATTTATTCTAATGGATCAACACTTGATGCCTTCGCATCTCCTTTCGATTCAAGTAGATGAAAGGCTGCTCAGCTAGACCAATCCAGAACATAGGAGAAACATCTGTACATTACTCCCAAAATGTGGGAGCTGGTTCTCTGTTGCAATAATATTTAGAAGCTTGGACTACCAAGTTTACCATTCATAAATGCTTATGGTCTAAATTTAACTAGATGGAACATACAGGTGTGAAAGTGGGCTGCATCACTCCAGAGGCCATGGGAGAACAAACAGGTCTGGGCTTACCAAAGTGGCCTCCTGCAGACACACACGTGCCCATAGAGGCCTTTGACATTAGGTTCGTAAGAAGCATTCTGTTGATTGAAGAGGTTGTATGTCTGGATGGACGTTCCCAGAGGGTGCTGCTTGGGGAGTGTTTTTCAGCCCCATGGAGCCTTCAATGTGGGGTTCCACAGGGCTCAATTTTACTCTCTACACTGTCTATCATCTGCATGAAACTGCTGAGTGGGGTTATCCAGAGGTTTGGAGTACGTTGTCAGCAATATGCTGATGATACACAGCTCTAATTCTCATTTACATCTGCAGGTGAGGCAGTGGATGTGCTGAACCAACAAACTGAAGTTCAATCCAGATAAGACTGAGGCACTGTCAGTGGGCAGTTTCCTAAACCAGACGGCTGGGAGGTTGCCTGCTCTTGATGGGGGTTCATTCCCTCTGAAGGAGCAGGTATGTAGCTTGAGGAAACTCCTGGATCCTTTGCTGTCACTTGACACTTAGGTGGCCTCAGTGGCCCAGAGTGCCTTCCATCAGCTTTGGCTAGTGGCCCAGCTACGCTCTTAGCTGGACAGGCACAGCCTAACTACTGCTATCTACGCTCTGGTAACCTCTAGGCTAGATTACTGCAACATGTTCTATGTGGGGCTGCCTCTGAAGATGGTTTTGAAACTTCAGCTAGTGCAGAATTCAGCAGCCAGGGGCAAGACGGCTTGAGCATATTACACTGATCCTGGTCCAACTGCATTGGCTACCAATTAGTTCCCGGGCCAATTCAAAATGCTGGCTTTGGCCAATAATAATAATAATAATAATAATAATAATAATAATAATAATAAATTTTATTTATATCCCGCCCTCCCCAGCCGAAGCCGGGCTCAGGGCAGCTAACAACAATCAAATAATCAAACAATCAAATAATCCAACATTCTAAAAACATTTCATTATAAAAATTAATTAAAATCAAATTAATGGCAACCGTTAAGCAAAATTCTGTGCAGGTTGCCAGAGGAGGGAGTCAGGCTGCGCCCTGTCCAAAGGCCTGGCGGAACAGCTCTGTCTTGCAGGCCCTGCGGAAAGATGTCAGGTCCCACAGGGCCCTAGTCTCTTGTGACAGAGCGTTCCACCAGATTGGAGCTGCTGCCGAGAAAGCCCTGGCTCTAGTTGAGGCCAGCCTAACCTCTCTGAGGCCTGGGACCTTCAGGATGTTTTTATTTGCAGACCGTAGGTTCCTCTGTGGGGCATACCAGGAGAGGCGGTCCCGTAGGTACGAGGGTCCTAGGCCGTATAGGGCTTTAAAGGTTAAAAGCAGCACCTTAAACCTGATCCTGTACTCCACCGGGAGCCAGTGCAGCTGGTATAGTACCAGATGAATGTGATCTCGCAGCAAAGACCCCATAAGGAGTCTCGCCGCGGCATTCTGCACCCGCTGGAGTTTCTGGGTTAGTCTCAAGGGCAGCCCCACGTAGAGCGAGTTACAATAATCCAGTTTGGAGGTGACCGTCACGTGGATCACAGTGGCTAGGTCAGGGCGAGAGAGATAAGGGGCCAACTGCTTAGCTTGGCGGAGATGAAAAAATGCCGCCTTTGTTATAGCTGTAATCTGCGCCTCCATAGAGAGGGAGGTATCGAAGATTACACCCAAACTTTTAACAGACGGTGCTGGCACTAATTGCACCCCCGCAAGAGATGGGAGTTGCCCCCTCAATCCCATATCGTCCCGTCCCAGCCAGAGGACCTCTGTCTTCGAAGGATTTAACTTCAACTGGCTCCCACGTAACCATCCAACCACAGCTTCCAAACATCTGGTCAGTGTGTCTGGGACCGAGTCAGGATGGCCATCCATCAACAGATAGAGTTGGGTGTCATCGGCATACTGATGGCAACCCAGCCCAAAACTCCGGACAAGCTGGGCGAGGGAGCGCATAAAGATGTTAAAAAGCATCGGGGAGAGTATCGCACCCTGGGGCACTCCACACACCAAGGAGTGGCGCGATGACAATTCCCCCCCAAGCGCCACCCTCTGTCCCCGACCAGAGAGAAACGAGCGCAGCCATTGAAGGCCTGTGCTGCGCTCGTTTCTCTCTGGTCGGGGACAGAGGGCCTTAAACAGCTCAGGACCACATTACTTCAAGGACCGCCTCTCTCCATATGAACCTACCAAGATCATATTTTGATGCCTTTCTGCATGTGCCTCCTCCATGAGAAGTCTGAAAGGTAGCAATATGAGAACGGGCCTTTTCTGCAGTAACTCCCCATTTGTAGAATGCTCTCCCCAGGGAGGTTCAGCTGGCGCCTTCATTATACACTTTCATAGACACCAGGTGAAAATCTTCCTCTTTAACGAGGCGTTTAGCTAATTGACATCTGAAGCACTTTTAAATTTGTTGTGGAAGGGGGGATTCTTGGGTTGCCTTTGTATTATGTATTATTATTATTTGTATTATGTATTATTATGTATTATGTATTTTGTGCTCTTTATTTTAGTAATTTTATGTTGTGAACTGCCCTGAGATCTGTGGGTATAGGGCAGTATACAAATTTAATAAACTGGCAGTTTTGTATTATATTTCATCTTACCACCATTTTAGGTGGTTGTGTTTTTACTTGTTTGTAAGTTGCCTTTAAAGAGTTTTGTTCACAAAGGCGGCCTTCAATTTTCTAAAAATAAAAACAAATCATTCTAGAACAAAGCAAATGCAAGCCACACTTAAATACCTGTTTTCATACCATTCTTTTTTCCACCTCACTTCCCTTTCTCCTTGTTTGACTCTATCAAAACAAAGCATTTCTCCATATGCTGACAATTCAGCAGTCATAAATACCTAGAACACTGGTAACCTTCGGCTGATTCATATTATACAGCCTTTTAATATATGCTTGTGGGAAGTCAGGGTTATTGTTTTGCCATTTTGTTTTAATTATTTAGTTGTGTTTTTATCTTGTATTTTAATCTGTGAACTGCCCTGAGATCCTATGATGATGAGATCCTATGACATATGTGTGTGTGTGTACACACACACACAGAGGAAATGACTTCTACAGGGCTATATTGAAAGACTGATGAGCTCTAATACCTTCCTACTCAAGTCCTGATTCTGTGATACAGTGCAATATTATGAAAATAGATTTACTTCTTCTCAACTGCAGCATATTGGTGTTTGAGTGGAGCCTCTCAACATCATTTCTTCTTCAATGATACCTGTTGTTAAGGGCTCTGCCACTCCACAGCTTAAGATTATTGTAATTAATTAGGATCGGAGTACAAGTTACTGCAGGGGCATGCATGCATGTTTACTCATTAGTAATTCCCAATGAACATGGGGATTCCCCGCAACGGGGTGAGCTCCCGTTGCTCAGTCCCAGCTCCTCCCAACCAACAGCTTGAAAACACGTCAAAGTGCAAGTAGATAAATAGGTACCGCTCCGGCGGGAAGGTAAATGGCGTTTCCATGCGCTGCTCTGGTTCGCCAGAAGCGGCTTAGACATGCTGGCTACATGACCGGCTCCCTCGGCCAGTAAAGTGAGATGAGCGTCACAACCTCAGAGTCGTCCTCAACTGGGCCTAATGGTCAGGGGTCCCTTTACCTTTACCTAATATCTCTTTCTAAGCAATCAGTCTGCACAGAGGGCTTAACAGTTTGGGCAATAAAGGAAGGAAGGAAGGATGGAAGGCGACCACATGCCAGTTGTTGTTTTTTTCAAATTTATTAGAACACTATGAACATTTTTAGAAAGAAAGATAAAAATCAAATGTTATCATGGAATTTAAGCATGCAAAGTTAATTTCTCTTATCTTCCACATCCAAATGTTTGATTCCAAGTATCATACAATTCAAGATCTTTGGAGGACACACTGGGGCGCACAGTTTTTAAAGCATTGTCAAAATCTTGAAAAACTATAGATCGTACTTGCTCAGGTGCAATGGTTGTAATATCGATAGACTGAAGGCTGCGGATAGGGCCTAGAGAAGCCTCTCTACAAAGCTGAGTCATATCAGCTCCAGAAAACCCATCTGATTTTTTAACAATGAGATCAATTTCCTCCTCCGTTAGGGAGCAATTTTCCTTTGACATCAGACAAGTCACTATCTGCTTTCTAGCAGAAGTGTCAGGAAGTGGGATGTACAATCTCTTCACCAGTCTCCTTCGGGCAGCCTCATCAATTTCTTGTGGCCGGTTGGTTGCTCCCACAACTAATATGCGGTCTTCAGAAGAGGTCGTTGCTCCATCTAACTGGACCAAGAATTCAGTTTTTATTCTTCTAGAAGACTCGTGTTCCCCATCTGCGCGCTGGGACAGGAGAGAATCAATTTCATCAATGAAGATTACTGCTGGCTGCTGGAATCGTGCAACAGCAAACAATGCGCGGACCATCTTTTCTCCCTCACCTACCCACTTGGAGGTCAATGAAGAGGCACTAATGCTAAAAAATGTAGCCCCAGACTGACATGCAATACATTTGCCAATGAGCGTCTTCCCTGTCCCAGGAGGACCAAACAGAAGAATTCCTTTTGGAGGACTCCTTAAACCAGTGAAAATGTCAGGTCTCAACATAGGCCACACTATTATCTCCTTGATAGTTGCTTTTGCGAATTCGACCCCAGCAATGTCATCCCAATTCACTGGAGGCCCATGATCCATGATCTCTTGCATAATAAGTTCAATCATTTTCGGCTCTATATTCTTTAGCCGTTCATCCGTTGGACAAGTCACCTCTGCAGACCCGTAAGATTTGCACTGCGTCCCTGTGTTTTCATTCCCGTCTTGTTTTGGTGTTGGAGGGACAAACTTTCCGAATACACCCCGAGATCTTGAAAGACCCAAAGTCTTTTTTGTGCTACTGCTAGATGGGAATGGTGCACGCTCTGATTGGTGCTGGTGCTTCTTCTGCTGGTCCACCCAGAGCTGTTCTTTTGCAGTTTTGAAACCAGATGCTTTGTTCTCATTGTTTTTGCTTCCACTCCATGCAAAGGTCTTCCCTTCTGTATTAACTGGCTTATTAAGAATGAAACCAGAAGATGTAGTGCTACTTTCTTCATTCGACACAAGAAATGCTTTCCTTTTCCCCAGGTTGCCCATCTCTGAAGGGAAAGCAGACTGAGTGGAAGATGAAGAATTCTGCTTCAAACCAGAGTTACTCATGAGTGTCAGAGAACTACTAAACACTGATTCACCATCTCTAAACAATGGAGTCACACAAGAGGTAATGTCAGACCCTTCACTTATAGGCACCGGCAAAAAAGAATGTGCAGCTCTGGCCTTGGCTGAGGAAAGCATACCAAACTGATGAGGTTTCAAAGCTGGGGCTCGGCCAAGGATATGTAGTTCCTGACTTGTACCGTCTGATGAGCCATCCCTATGTACAGATTTGCCATCACCACTGCAGTGAGTGAGTTTAGGAAGACCTGAAGCAACAGAGGCGGTGGCTTCCTTGTCACTCCGAAACATTTCACTGTTCTGCATCATCTCCTGCACACACTTCAGTTCCATCACATTAGCTGTCGTCAAAGCAGATTGCCACTTGTCATTTTCATTTTGCTGACTTCTTGCCAGTGTCAAAATGTTTTCCGCACAGTTATTCAAGCCAATCTCTAGATTGTCAGAGTCAAGAATCGCAGAGTATTTGTCTGCATATTTTTTGAATAGGTTGGCAGCGCAAACTTGGGAGATCTCAGAGTTTGCCCATGCATACTGAATGCGTAAAATCTGTGCACGATATGCATCTGCCTTCTGCCCTGGTGTAGAGGTGTCAGAGGTATAAGCAAAGTGATTCATCTGCCATTCGCTCAGGTGTATATCATCACTGGGACTACTGGGCTGCATGCTCTACAGAGAAATAGGACAAAAAAATATGGTGATGAGAAAGAGAAAGTTACCTTTTAACATAAGCTCTAGCTAAAGAAGGCAGTCAAATGACTGTACTTTGTTACCTCATTACCCTTTATTTAAGCATTGTGAGGTATCTGACAAATATTTTACACAGCCAGGAAAACAATCTCACAGCTCTTGATTTTAAATGTTATCCTATGGTTTGAAGACTTAGCAAAGGCACAAATCCATGTGACAATCAAATCTCCTGTTGCTCGCTGCATCCGTTTCTGTGCATACAAAAATATCTTTCCTACAGGTAATCCTGATGCCCCCTGCCTGTTCTGGTGCTTAAATTATCTCTTAGGACAGACGAAGCTGCAAAAACTATGCTTAGATCACACAGTCACCTGGCACTGCCAATTTATTCACAAAAACGCACATCTGGAGCCATTTACAGCTATTGGACCCAGAAAGTGACCTCGCAAGTACTTTCCCAATAATACCAATACAGTGGTACCTTGGTTTACAACCACAATCCGTTTCGGAGGTCCGTCTGTAAACCAAAACAGGTCGTAACCCAAGGCACGCTTTCGCCAATGGGGCCTCCCCCCAAAATGCATCGTAATCCAAAAAAAAATTCGCAAACTGGGACACGCATTTCTGGGTTTGAATTGGTCGTAATCCAAAATGGTTGTAAACTAGGCTGTTCGCAAACCGAGGTACCACTGTATGGTGAATATGGAAACTCTGTGCGAGTCCCTGCCAGCTTCACAGACCGGCAGAGACTGAAGCATCTTACGCATCAGGATTGTACAGGAAGCAGTGGCACAGGAATATTACCGTATTTTTTGCACCATAACACTCACTTTTTCCCTCCTAAAAAGTAAGGGGAAATGTCTGTGCGTGTTATGGAGGGAATGCCTACGGGTGGCATGCCTATGGATTTTACTCCTCTAAAAACTACGTGCGTGTTATGGTCGGGTGCATGTTATAGAGCAAAAAATATGGTACTTGAAATCTGCATCTTGAAACTGGCAGGGCAGACCTTGAGAGACATATTGTTTCTAACTGCCTGTTAAGAGATAATTGAACCACTATTCTTAAACTGTGCATGAACCAATTCCTTAGTTATTCTTTAATTTCTTGTTCTGAGTACATTATAACCTCATATTAGAAACTATTGTTTCTATTAACTACTGTGCAGCGCTATCGTTACTCATGTTTTGATGCTCAGTGATATTTTTTAAGGTCAGCATGTCAGTGGTGATGTAGCCCATATCTTCTCCTTAGCTACGGATCACCAGGGGGCAGCCCCAGGATCCTTCAGAGCCAAACCTTAAATCACTAAAATGGGGCAAAGCAACAACAAAGAATGCTTTGAGTCTGAAGTGTATGCATTTGGATCAGGGGTTGTCCACCTGGCGTTTCAGGATTCTAGGTGGGCAGTAGGGGGTTCTACAGCACAAGCTGAATCCTCCTTCCATCGAGCACTGGTGGGCAGTAAGGAAATTTTACCATCAAGAAAGATGCATTAGTGGGTGGTAGGTATTAAAAGGTTGACTACCCCAATTTTTAGGGATGCGGGTGGCGCTGTGGGTTAAAGCACAGAGCCTAGGACTTGCCAATCAGAAGGTTGACGGTTCGAATCCCCATGACGGGGTGAGCTCCCATTACTCAGTCCCTGCTCCTGCCAACGTAGCAGTTCAAAAGTACGTCAAAGTGCAAGTAGATAAATAGGTACCGCTCTGGCAGGAAGGTAAACGGTGTTTCCGTGTGCTGCTCTGGTTCGCCAGAAGCGGCTTAGTCATGCTGGCCACATGACCCGGAAGCTGTACGCCGGCTCCGTCGGCCAATAAAGCGAGACGAGTGCCGCAACCCCAGAGTCGGCCACGACTGGACCTAATGGTCAGGGGTCCCTTTACCTTTACCTTACCCCGATTTAGATACAGTAGTAACTTCTCCAGCAAAGCAGCCAATGAAGACCTGAACAGAAAGGATATGCTTTTGTTATGCCATCACTGTGTCAACTGTATTGTTTGGGATGGCACTAGCAAGCCTGAAGACCAGCCAAGTGACTTACGGGTGCTGAATGAGCTAATGCAGCATCCTGACACTTGCAAACAGTTCCGAGTGGTTATATGAATGCCACTGCTATTCAGAACATGCAGATGCAGACATTTTCCTGGCTGCACCCAAAATACACACTAAGGACAAAAAGCACTCATTAAAATTTTAATTCATAAAATGAAAGCTATAGGATTAATTATAGCTATTTAAAGGGAGTGGATGGGATTCTGGAGAGCTAGCCTTGTGGAGTTTGCACAAAGTGACTTTTCTAGCTTTAAGTACCAAGTAGTCTGCTTTTCTGATAGCCAAATCCTATAGGATTGCTTAGTTCCTTCTTTTTATGTGCTCAATAGCAGTTCCTTTACACAGCTGCTACTAGACAAGAGGTATCTTTGCAGTTTTGCTTTATGGACAATTGATCAATGATTATTATACAATGCATATGTACCAGAATACTTCCTTTCCTGTCTTTCCAGAGAAGGATATATACTTGTATTATTCTCAAGAATATATGCGTAATTCTGCAGATCAGGCCAGATAGCAAAGCTATACATTTTGTTTTCCTTTATTTTCACAACTGTTACTGTTATTTCAAACTTAATGAATAATGATTTTGAAAAGCAGCCAGATGATGATATCCAATAAAAAGTGAGTATTATTTCATTCAAGAAAAATAAATAACTTTCCAGAGATTATTAGTCTCTCTAGTGCAACACATGTGTAACTTTATGCTATGTATTCTTGTGGTTTTATGCTGTAAACCACCCTGTGGTTCTTGGATGAAGGACGGTATATAAATTTAATAAATAAAGATAATACAAATAATCATCATTTGCTCTGGGCATTCCATCTCTATCTTCAATTAAGATTCTGCTTTGAGGGTAGCCAAGGGTGCTAACAGGATTTTCTAAACCCCCTACATCCTCCCGGCCCCCTGCAATCTATTGGCAGGAATGGCTTCTTAGGTACATATGTTAACTTAGCCTAGCCTACCTCACAGGGCTGTTGTTATTGCTATTAATTTGGCATTCCTGGATGAAATAATGTGGACACAGAGAAAAGCACATACCCCAGTATCTTCCTCTGTCCAGCCAGGCTAACAGCAACCTTGAGGAACATATCCTGTTTTCTGCTGCTCTGGGAGGGCTCCCTCCTCAGTCTCAGGTGCAGCAGGCAACGTTTGCTCCTTAGCAACAGTGATTAAGTGACCTTACACCTGCTGAGTGCTAAAGGCTTAGCTAACTCCGTGCTCTTTCTTCGGAAATGTCCAAATGACAAAGAGAAAGAAAGAAAGAAAGAAAGAAAGAAAGAAAGAAAGAAAGAGGAGCATCTGGGGCCCCTGCTGGCTTAGGGCCCGGTATCTGTGTACCCCCATTGACAGCAATATCACATTTTCCAAGCACGACATGCACCTGGGGGGCAGAGCGCTGACTCTTCTTTTATATAGCTTGGTTAAGTTATGAAATGGGTGGGTGCAAATGATACAGGTCTTCACTAGTTAAGAGACTGGGAATCTGCGGCTCACCAGGTGCATTGAATACAACTCCCACCATTGCTGATCATGGGCCATGTTGGCTGGGCTGATGGAGTGTGGATTCAACGCAACCTGAGGAGCCACACACTCCCCAGCCCCACTCTAGACATAATGGTAATAAATAACACGGCTATACCTGTACAACTGAGAGAGTTGTCACACTGTACAAAACTTTGCTTTACGTTATCAGGATAACAAAGAGCACCTATTTGATGCAGATTATTTCCCCCTGAACACAATCCATAGGGTTAAAAAGTGTTTCCCCTCACCTTATCAAATTGGCAGTGTGAGTTTTTAAGCTGCTGCAAATATAGTGAATGCAAATATACAGTCAGTTGGTAGTGTTTACGTTTGCTTGCTCCCTCCTTCCATTCTTGGGGCACTGCAATTGTTTATGCAATCCCTAATCTCAAAATGAAAGAAGAGGTGAACCAAGAGCTGCACATTAGTCAAAGGTCCACTTAGATTAACCCCACGCTCAAAGTTAACTAACCAAGAACTGAAAGCAAGATGAATGGCTCCAAAAGAGCTCAAGAAAACAGGCACTTTTCAGACACTTAGCAATTTTGTGAAACTCTCCCTCCCTCGTAGGTGCTTGCCTCTTGCTTTTCCACAGTGCCAGGTTGAGAAAGTACTGTTCTCCCAGGCTTTTTTTAAACATTAGCACCACTGAATGCTGTTATTAATTTGTTTGTCTCCATTTTATTTGAGATAGCTTCGCCTTCTGACAATGGTTGCTATTGTATTTTATTCCCTGTGCTGGTTATGGATTTTGTTCTGGTATTTTAGCCTTTTAAAATTTCAACATTTCCTGTATATCACCAAGAGAGCAGAGTTATAGGGCAAGAAATAAATGCAATAGTTCATAGTTATGCATCAGAAGTTTTACTTAAACCCTAGCAAACAAAAAGGTTTATTTAACTAACTTTGCACACAATAAAATACAATTAAATGGAAGGTAGCGTCTCCTAGAAGGAAAAATATAAGAACTCCTAATCCCTTTGACATTAGACAACTGCAATGTGGCACCGCGATAAAGAAGGAAAACATGCTTTTCAACTATTATCTGATAAAATCAGGAAGACTAAACAGTAATGAATTGTCATGAATTGCTTTTAATAAGATGCTCCCTGATAAGCGAATTAAAACACCTTTGAGAAGTCAAAAGTATCTTGCATTTTTTTATTTGTTCATCACCACAATCTGCAACTGAAGAAAGAACCCAAACATTTCAGCTCAACATGTTAGCTTTTAATACCAAGTGAATAATCATAACACAAAACACAGTAGGTTTAATATAACCAAGAGACTGACTGTTGCGGTTTGGAGCTACAATAGTGCCACCTGCTGGACAAATGCAAGGTGGAAGTTCCTTACAAACCTCACATTTTGATTTAGGGTCAGTTTCTTCACACATGCTTCCCAACCTCACTCCAAGGACCTCAGGGTTAGACTGGAACAACTATTGACCAGTCACAAACACCCCGTGGGGGGGGGGAATATGGACAGCTTGCTTAGGCTACATAAATAAATAAATAAATAAGTCAGCAAGCATGTGTGGACTGGCTTGAAGATTTCCTATTTACTGAGTACTTCAGATGAACCAAACTGACTGCTGTACTGACACCGCAGGGAAGCTGTGCAAGTGTACTTTGTCTAAGGTTGAGAGAACACCAGCAAAAATACTTTGAATCTGGATATGAGCCCCTTCCTCATAATTTTATGATTACCAACAGCTCTGTATCATGAACATTAGCCATTTGCTTAAACTAAGTAATAGTTTATGATAATATATATTATAATAATGATATAAAGCGCTTTGTTGTAAAGACTGCACTGTATAGCCAAGCATAGACTAGGGCAAGTTTCCAACTCCAGTAACCAGAGGCTTACACTTTGTTTCAGAGGAAACAATCGTGTTAAATTAATATGACAAACTCAAGCTGTAGGATTTTTTTTGCATGTTGCATTCACAAACTAATTCCCCAGCCCAATCCATTATGTCTCATGATGACCTACATCACCCCCCACCCAAAAAACCCACTGAGGTTGCATGCATGGATTTCTTGGATAACTAACTAGGCTGAACAGATGTACTATTACAATAACAACACATTTTCAAACCTAGAAACAGAAACCTGCCTACATAACATTTTAATAAACTACCGTATTTTTTGCTCTATAAGACTCACTTTTTCCCTCCTAAAGAGTAAGGGGAAATGTGTGTGCATCTTATGGAGCGAATGCAGGCTGCACAGCTATCCCAGAAGCCAGAACAGCAAGAGGGATTGCTGCTTTCACTGCCCAGCGATCCCTCTTGCTGTTCTGGCTTCTGAGATTCAGAATATTTTTTTTCTTGTTTTCCTCCTCCAAAAACTAGATGCGTCTTGTGGTCTGGTGCGTCTTATAGAGCGAAAAATACGGTACTCTATGGCAAACTGACAAACCACTACTGGATTCTGCGCATCCAGTCCAGGAGCAGCCTGCATTTTATTGTCCATTTTATTTACAAACATCTTTGCATCACACTGTTTGCAATCTCATCAGGTTAACGCCTGCTTTTGTTTTATTCCTTAGAACAAAAGGAATAGTCTCTCTCACCCACATCCAAGCACAGGTTGTCTAGTCACATTCTGATTGTCTTAGTCTTGATGGTGTGTGAGAGAGAGAGAAAAAGAGAAGAGAAAGCTCCCCCCACCAAGTACCCACCTTCAGTCTCCCCCAGCCCCCAAATCAAGTTAAGGAGCAAATAAGGACATCTGGGACAGGAAGCCAGGGCTGCCACCACCACACAGTTCTCCGAAGCTGGTTTGATGTCAGTTAAGTCATCCATGTTTGTGCTATTTGCATGTGGTACACAACAGGTTACTATATGGAGAGGGTGGATACATGTTAGGCTGATTGGATGGTTAGACTGGCCCCCAGGCGCTTCCTATGTGGCCCCCAGTGCAGCCTCTGGTCCCATCTCACCTCCACTCTGCACTTCAGCACATTCTGCAGTCCAAGGCAATTCGCCACCAGTCACCCTACTCCCCAGGATGTATGAGGACCAAGACTAATTTTGCCAGCTCATGTGCTTCAGGTACTCAATTTCAAGCATCAAGCAAAGAAACAAAGGGGATTGAGCAGCTCAGGTGCAGAAAAAGAGGACTCTGCCAAAGCATCTGTTGCTGTTCACACTCAAAGGGAAGCGGGGAACAAGGTGAAAAAGCCTTTTGACTGCGGCTTGGCTCATCTCTCCTTTCAACCATTTACCCATTTTAAACTCTGATCCCTGTTAAATATGACACCACACAGCACTTTGCTTGCATAGCACTTGAAGCAATGACTTCAAAGGCACATCCCAGGAAGCTTATCCACCAGGGTACTGTACTATGGTTCAGAGTGTCCCTGCACCAATATAATTCCAAGAAATAAAGGATGAATATTGTAACTACTGGATTGCAAAATGATTAACTAACATGCATTATGGGATTCAATAATTGGGACTAAAAAACGAAACAAAAAAAACTTTAAGCCCACAATGTTTAAAGATGTCACAGCCAGAATTCCAAACCCCTAATAAGAGGAATTAAAAGTTAATGCCGTACTCTCGTATCAGTATTATCAGCTATCTCCCCATCAATCATTTAAAAGCCAAGCCAGCAACACACCATCTAGGCTATCAGGTGAGGAAAGCTATCCAGTGACCCTCCCTACCCCACCCCCCCAATCTTTCTCCTGCAACAGATTGTATTCATAAGTCCCTTTGGTCCACAGGCAGATGTTCAGTGCAGTTCAATCAGTATGCCTGCATTAGTATTCCCACAAGCATGTTTGCCCTTTCGTGTTTATGCATTAAAGTGCTATTTAAAAGCTGCCCATGTTCCTTTTAATGAATATTCAAGGATAGTCTACAGCCTCTGGCAAAGTGGGAGTGTCATACATAAATCCAGCAGTTTTCTCTCTCACACACCCAAAGAAAACCTTTAAAAAAAGGGAGGGTGCCTACAAAGCTTGGCATTTCCACAACAAAGACAGAAGTGAGGACAAGGAATTGGATCTGCAAAAACTCACAAGAAATCCAGCTGCACTATTTAAGCATGCAGACCCATAGCAACAGCGGCTAGCTAGCGGCTTGGGCACCCAGGGTGGCACATGTGGCCTGAGCTCGGGGGCAAGCGGCAAGCTGCATGGAGCCTCCCTGCCGCCTCCCCCTCAGCTGTAGGGCAGCCGAGCCTGGGGGAGACGGCGGGTGCTCCTCCCCCAGGCTCGGCTGCCCTACTGCTGAGGGGGAGACAGTGGGCAGACGCAAGCCCCACACTGTCATTTCAGGCAGCGTGGAGCCTGCAGGCACCTGAGCCACTGCGTCACTTCCAGCAGAAATGCGTGGCTCAGAGGCGCTGCTGGCCCAGCAGTAAGTGCCGCCCCCTGTGGTGTGGCACCCAGTGTCCCCCCCCCCCCAGCCATAATACTATATGCCCTCTGATCCCTCACATCAGCTCTATGGAGCCACAGGACAAAAGTGCATTGACACACAGTTTGCTTTAATTGAAAAATTAGTACTAGATTAGATTCCAGAGCCCAGGATGGTCTGAGTCCCTGCTTCCTTCTGCACACTCCTCTGTAAGCAATTGCTGATATAATAATCCAAGAAATGCCAAAAGAAAAAAAAAGAATGTTGGCTTAGGATATTTTGGCTATTGCACTACTTTTAACCAGCTTTCATAATTACTGGAGAATGAAATTTTAAAAAAAATACTTGGCAATTCAAACTGCATAAACAATACACTGAAAGGCTGGTCTTAAGCTGTTGGGCTGGAATGTAGTACTGGGTCACGGCCAGTGTTAGAAACTCAGATACAGAAGCTAATCGCCAAATGGCACGTTAAACCTAGGTTACAGTCATCCCAGCGGAATGCCTAGGCACCTTTTTTGCAGTGGGATTGATTGATTATATTTCTATACTGCTTTTTTTAAAAAAATATCTCAAAGCAGTTTACAACACATGAAAACATCAAATAAAACAAAGTAAAGCATCAAGGAAAATATTTCAGATTCTTCTCTAAGTGACATTTTGCTTTTCCCATATTTATTTCCCTACTTAATTTATATAGCTGCCCTACAACAGAAGAACTAGAAGCCTAGACAGCATCTTAAAAAGTAGAGACATCACCTTGCCAACAAAGGTCCGTATAGTAAAAGCTATGGTTTTCCCAGTAGTGATGTATGGAAGTGAAAGCTGGACCATAAAGAAGGCTGATCGTCGAAGAATTGATGGTTTTGAATTATGGTGCTGGATAATTCCCATGGACTGTAAGAAGAACAAACCTATCCATTCTTAAGGAAATCAGCCCTGAGTGCTCACTGGAAGGACAGATCGTGAAGCTGAGGCTCCAATACTTTGGCCACCTCAAGGAGAAGGGGACGACGGAGAATGAGATGGTTGGACAGTGTTCGCGAGGTTACCAGCATGAGTTTGGCGAAACTGTGGGAGGCAGTGGAAGACAGGAGTGCCTGGCATGCTCTGGTCCATGGGGTCACGAAGAGTCGGACACGACTAAATGACTAAACAACAACAACAACAGAAGAAGAACTCTAGGAAGCCAGTGTGGTATTGTGGTTGGAATGTTGGACTAGGACCCAGCTGATCAGGGTTCAGATCCCAACTCAGTCGTAAAGCTCACTGGGTGACTTTGAGCCAGTCACAGTCTCTTAACCTACCTCACAGTGTCATTGTAGGGATTAAATGAGGGGGGGTGAACCATGTACTCCTTGGAGGAAAAGGTGGGATATAAATGCAATAAATAAGCTCTTTTGCTTCCCTGCTTAAGACACCTGGAGGGGCCGGCCAGAGGGAGATGTCCCGTCGCCAGCCTGGCATCCAGAGATCTCCATGGGGCTGCAAAACACGCCTGGGGAATTTCTAACACTTCCTGATCGAAGATGGTTCAAAACCGCAGCCATGCCACCATACAAAAAATCTATCTCCACCTTTCAGCAATGCCAGTTGCAGAAACCTGAAGGTATTTTGAGCTTGGGAATAAGGGTGTTCAACCTCCTTAGAAATGAAACTATTTTGAAATGTCCTTTAAGTGCTTTCAAAGTCTCCCAATGGAACGGGGCATTTTCATCAGCTAGCAGTGCACATTTTCCATTTGTAGCTCAAAACAATATTGGTTTTGTTTCTTCTTGCAATGGCACATCTGTACATTGCTAGTAGGAAGTTGCCTCATGTTTATGATTATTCCACGTGGCCTTTTCATCAGAGGAGCCTACTGTTCCAAAAACAACCATTAAATCACCACTTTGAGAGTCCCAAGGGCTATAATTCATTTACTAGGTGAACTGCTTTCTCCCGCTCCCTGGTCATCCTTTGGCCAGAAGGATCCCCTTCTGACAGATGAACGACCAACTAGAACTGCTTTTTTAATGTGCATGTGATTTTATACTATTTTATTTTGTTCTGAGCTTTTAAATTTTGTAACTCGTGTTTTTATCTTGTTACAAGTCACTGACTGTAATAAAACGACTATACTCTACTCTCGCTCCCTCTCTTTTAAAGCTACAAATCAAAACACAGTCCTTTTCAATGCTTCACCCACTTTACGAACTATAAGCCCCGCAGGTTGTTATTTTTCAGAAATAAAGCTCCCCTTGTCAACTACAGCAACCTACTCCTGCTGGTTAATCACAAACCAAAATTGGAACAATTATAGAATTATACACACATAGATTATTTTAACTCTCTCTCTCTCCACTATTATCTTTGGGATGAAAAATGAAAGCATTTGCACCAGTTTTTAGTACTAGGATCTACTTATTTAGAAAGCATGCCCTCCTAAAAGGGTTGCAATCCAGAAAAAGTGGATGCTTAATCCCACTGGCTCCTTAAGGGTGTTTTACGGGACTAATAGCTAATCATTAGATGGATAGACTAAAACTCTGGATGCTTCATTGCTAGGGTACAATTTTTATTGTGAGGATAAAATTAGTAGGTGTGAAAGAAACCTACAAAGTAATGCTGAAAATCTGTTTAATTGCTCAGTAAACAAATAATGTAAAAAAAAAAGTTGATTTATCTGTTGACAATGCTAGTGTACAACTTTCTGTAGATTATTAATAGTACAGTAGTACCTCAGGTTAAGTACTTAATTCGTTCCGAAGGTCCGTTCTTAACCTGAAACTGTTCTTAACCTGAAGCACCACTTTAGCTAATGGGGCCACCTGCTGCCACCGCACTGCCGGAGCACGATTTCTGTTCTCATCCTGAAGCAAAGTTCTTAACCTGAAGCAATATTTCTGGGTTAGCGGAGTCTGTAACCTGAAGTGTATGTAACCTGAGGTACCACTGTAGTTATTAAATTTGTATACTGCCCTTCATCCAAAAGATCGCAGGGTGGTTCACAACATAAAGACAAAATGAGAACACAAAATATATAATAAAACAGAAACAAACCAATATTCCCCCTCCCAGAAATACATTTAAAAGGCCATAGAATGTTCAATCTATAACCTGGTTATAGAAAAACATTTTTGCCTGGCGCCTAAAGATATGTACAGTGGTACCTCAGGTTACATACACTTCAGGTTACATATGCTTCAGGTTACACACTCCGTTAACCCAGAAATAGTGCTTCAGGTTGAGAACAGAAATCGTGTGGTGGCAGCAGCAGGAGGCCCCATTAGCTAAAGTGGTGCTTCAGGTTAAGAATGGTTTAAGGTTAAGAACGGACCTCCGAAACGAGTTAAGTACTTAACCTGAGGTACCACTGTAATGAAAGCACCAGACGAGCCTAGAGAGGGAAGAGGAATCCTCAAACAGTGAGTCACCCCAGAAAAGGTGCATTCTCATGTTTCCAACCTCCAGACCTCTTGTGGAAGTGGCACACAAAGAAGGGCCATAGATGGTGATCACAGGGTCATGGGCACAGCTGAGGAGGCAGCTGGCCCCCTAAATCAAGTAAATAAATAAAAATACTTAACTAAAGTAGAAACAATAAGAATATTTGAAATTGAAATGGTCACTGAGGTCACTTGGATGATGCTGTTGGGCATTCTAGTGATGCAACTGGCAACCCGACTGAGCGTGGCTTTGGCTCTACACCCCCTTATGTTGGAGAAGACCAGGCTTCCTCAAACTCAGCCCTCCAGATGTTTTAAGACTACAATTCCCACCATCCCTGACCCCTGGTCCTGCCAGCTAGGGATCATGGGAGTTGTAGGCCAAAAAACATCTGGAGGGCCGAGGTTGAGGAAGCCTGGAGAAGAACATTCAAGACTTCAAGATGAAAGACAAGCAGTTCTCAAGCTTTTATAAGTTGCAAGACTCTGAAGCTGAACTATGGTATACCATGTGGAAGGAGAAGAAACTCAGCAAAGAGCAGTTAAAAGAGCTGAATGTAGCAGACCTAGTAAAAGAGGCGCAAATCTTTTACCAGGCCACAATAAAAGCTCTACTCATCTCTCTTGCTCAGCCAGGCACCACTTGTACCATAGCATTCAGCGCCTTGTGGAGAGTAAAGACCTGGTTAAGGTTGACAATGACAGGGGAGCATCTCAATGGGCTTTGCTTACTGAGAGTGCACAGAAAAACTGCACTGGGGAAAAAGGAGGGATTTGAGAAGGAAGTGCTGAAAAGATTTTCAGCAAGTCCAAGAAAACTTGCTTTAGTTTTGATTTTTTAAAAATATGAAAAGGGCACGTTCTTTGTAATTTTGCAAAATATACTCGTTAATTGCATGAAATGTACTTCCTGATGTTATTTTTTTATTTAACTTCCTAATTCTCAAATGACTGAAGATTCTGACAGATTTTTCTGAATTTTGTTGTTGTTTAGTCGTTTAGTCATGTCTGACTCTTCGTGACCCCATGGACCAGAGCACGCCAGGCACTTCTGTCCTCCACCGCCTCCCGCAGTTTGATCAAACTCATGCTGGTAGCTTCAAGAACACCATCCAACCATCTCATCCTCTGTCATCCCCTTCACCTTGTGCCCTCCATCTTTCCCAACATCAGGGTCTTTTCCAGGGAGTCTTCTCTTCTCATGAGGTGGCCAAAGTATCGGAGCCTCAGCTTCACAACCTGTCCTTCCAGTGAGCACGCAGGGCTGATTTCCTTAAGAATGGATAGGTTTGATCTTCTTGCAGTCCATGGGACTCTCAAGAGTCTCCTCCAGCACCATAGTTCAAAAGCATCAATTCTTCGGCGATCAGCCTTCTTTATGGTCCAGCTCTCACTTCCATACCTCACTACTGGATTTTTTTTTTCTGAATACTTGGGCTCAAAAGAAAGTACAGTGGTACCTCTGGTTGCGAATGGGATCCATTCCGGAGCCCCGTTCGCAACATGAGCAGAACGCAACCCGCGTATGCGTGTGCGCGGGTCGCTGCTTCTGCGTATGCCGTCATTTTGAGCATCTGCGCATGCGTGAGCGGTGAAACCCGGAAGTAACCCTTTCCGGTACTTCCGGGTCGCCGCGGGACGCAACCTGAAAAGACGTAACCTGAACCGAACGTAACAAGAGGTATGACTGTAATTTAAAACAACTGTGGTTGAAACATTTCATTCCGAATCTGCTAGACAAAGCCAGACAGGGGATGGTGACAGGTGGATGTCCTGCCTGCCCCCAACATAAATCCTGACTATGCCCAAGTACAGGGTCCTGATCGGTTCATGTGGAGGTATTGCAGTCTTGAGCCATTTCAGGTTTAATAGGTCAAAACCAGAACTTTGAATTGGGTCTGGAAACTGACCAGCAGCCAGAGCAGCAGGGCCAGGATCGGTGATATATGCTTAAACCATCTTGCCCCACTGACCAACCTGGCCGCCGAATTCTGCACCAGCTCAAGTTTCTGAACCGTCTTCAGAGGAAGCCCCACAAATAACACACAGCATATATTTCTCCCAGTCTAGCAAAGGTGATCCTTGTGTGGAAAAAGATTTCCACATATGGATCTTGACTGACTTTCACATAACCTTCAAGGGGTAATGATCTATTTCATTCAGCACCCAAGAGTGCAAATGCAGGAAAATGAACATTTCACACTGCTTTATAGCATCACATCATTAGTCTACCAAGCCTTTATTTGGAATAGCAATGGCTCTTCAAGTCTTCCCTAGCCCTCCTATCTGTGACGACAGGTTATTGAACCTGACACATTATGTGTGTGAAGTCTGCACTCTAGCACTCTGCACACCCAGATAAAGCCCCCACAAACACAAAAGCCAAAATTATATAAATAGCAGGGTGGATAAAAACTCATGTGTTTTCATGTGTTTTCTAAAACTCAGTCTAAGTTGCTTTTTTAAAAACCGTTTAATCACATCAGTTAGCAAACATGGATACATATGCGATAATGTTATTGTTTTAGTTAAATAAATTGTTTAAATTTTTATTAAGGAAATGATTATTTTTCTCCTTCCAATAAAGTACAGCAGAAAAGTTGTCCAAATATAAACAGTTAACTTATTAAACCTCACAATAATTTCATAATTATGTATTTCTAATAGTATAACCAAATCAGCCATTTTTTATATAACTGTAAAAACTACTCTGAAAATTTATTATTCCAAAAATGAAACCTTCATCTGGTTGCAAATATTAAGATTATACCAGCAAGAATGAGTCTTGCTGTAAAAAAATGATTTAAATCAAGTCTTACTGACTAGTGATTTAAATCAAGCCCACACTGGCCACAGTCCACAGAACATATTGGAAATCCCTTATGGCAGCCACTGGCTTCTAAGGCCTATCCGTCCTTTATATTTTGTACCTGGCAAGCCTGATCTCAAGCTCTCCACTTTTAAGCTGCAAGTGGTACCTACAGTTTCAGCTCATCATCCTTCACTTGTGTGTAAAACTGAGTGAATAAGCAAAGTGTAAGCTGGACACTGCTGAAATCAACACACCTGCATCTACAGGAATTTGGTCCGAGATCTGCCTAGTGCGGCACAGTGGCAGCGTTCTTCTCTGCCCTCCCCCACCTCACTGCCATGGGCCTATTACAGATGAAGGGAAATATATTTTCCATAACCACAGAGGAAATGTAAACATTCTGTTTGGTTGCAATGAAGTATGGAAAAAGGGAGTACTGTACAAGAGAGGAAAATTCAAGTCTGTTTTAGTCTATTCCATGACTTCCCTACCGCTACAAAATTTACAGATCCTCCCCCCCCCCCCCAAAAAAATCTTATACTATATATTTTATAGTTGTCTGTCTATTTTTTTGCTCTCTATGCATATTTATGCATGGCTTTCAAATATTAATTGTTGTAACAGAAACATCTTGCATAAAAGAATCTGATAATGCACAACATTGCCTTCACTAACCAAGGATTGATGGCCTTTGTAGTGGCTGGAATTTGGCATTTTAGAGAACTAGTGGGTCGAACACTCTAGAAAGTGCTTGTACCAGAACCTCCTTTGAACACTTCAGGCTTTGGCAAATAAACTGAGAACTTCAACAGCCTTTAGTATAGCTCCTCCTAAAAGCAGGTAGAATGGTGCTTCTCCATTCTGACTTGGTGACCGCTGGAGGTGTTGCAGTTGAGCATCCTCATACAACATAACTAAAAGGTGTTTCACTTTGCCTTTAAAACCAGGGAACAGCAATGGCTGCTCTACATTTGCCAGACAACTTTGGCTTTATGTCAATTTATTTTCTGGAAATGATTCCTGGCATTTTAGAAATACTGAAACATCTCATTTAAGGAACAGAGTTCTATGGGGGAGGCAAGAGAATCACAGTCACTAATAGCAACTTCACATGTTACTGTGATTATGCATGTGTGAAACGGGGAGCCACAGATAAGAGAGTGCAGGGTGGGGACCAAAGGTGGACAAACTACCCCAGAAGGAGCACAATGTGTCCCCCACCAGAGGTACTACCCCTCCCCCAGCACCCCATGGTAATTAAAAGGAATCATTATACCATACTTACTCGAGTCTAATGCGCCATCAAATCTAACGCGCACCTCAATTTTCAGAACCTTGAAACCAAAAAAGGTATTTGTTGGTGCATGTAAATGTGCCATTTCGCAACGTAATTTGGCCAAAAAATGTGAGCATTAGATTTGAGTAAATACAGTAATATGTACACAGAGTGGTAGTCAGAAATAAACAACCATGATTTTTAAAAAAACCATTATAAATTGTGTGCAAAATCCCTTGTCTTGCTACATTAAGACTTGTCAATTCCCAGTCCCACCACACATACACACAAATGACTGTGACTAACCCAAGAATCCAATATTGCAATTTTAGGAGACAGCTCATAGAGAGCAAATCAGCATGTTGAAATTGGGGGGAGCGAACTCATTGTTGGGAAGGAATCAAAAAGGCAACCCCACCAGCAGCCCTTTATTCAGTGGGTTCTCACTGTATGGAATAAATTGGAGAGAAATGAGAAAAACCAGGGCCTAATACAGTATATGTGTAGTACCTCCACCTACCAGCCTTATAATCCATGAAAACAGGAGCGGGGTTTTTTTCTGTTAGGAGCCACATGCTGTGCTGTGAGACAGAGAAAACCATACTGGATTAACTAATCTGAAATAAAGACCACCTTACTTTGTGTTTCGCCATGGTCAGCTCCGATCAGAATACTCAAACCTATGCAGGGCTACTCAGAAGCCCAACTGTGGCTCCTAGAAGTTGTCAGCACGCGACACCAGTCACACTCAGGAATGGCTTTGACTGGCTGGCTAAACCAAGTGAGGGTTCCTGATGGGTCTCAAACACTCAGTGAGTTACGGATGAAAGCATGTAAAGACCGGCTCCAGCCGGTGGGTAAGAACAATAGTGGATCCAATGGTCAAGAAGGCGGTTTCTGTGCGTGCTGTAGAAGGAAGTGAGGGACAGGTGCCGCTTGTCCACCTGGGAAGGTAGCCAAATGGGGAGAAGCAAAACTCTGATCCCAAACCTCTGCTACCTAGAAAAGGCAAAGGAATAAACCCTGTACGAATTTGGAGTGGAGTCCCTAAGACAGTTGGATGGTGCTTTGTATTCTTCTTCCAGCAACTCCTGCAGCCAAGCTGGTGCCAAACATATTGCTCCGCTTTCATTTGGACCACATCAGCGAGGCAGGGAGGCAGCAGTTACAAGCTGTGATTCTCCAGTGGTTTGGCTTCACCCCTAGAAGCACACCCCACTGTCTCTTGAGACAGACAGATTCCAACAAAGTACGTATCACACTCCTGTCTACCAATTCTCCCTTGTAAATGTCCTCACTCATCACCCACCCCAACTACTTAAGTATTATAAATCAAATACGGTATCAGAAACCCCATGTTAGTTTCTTAACATGTTTACGTATTTTATTTAATTTGTATACTGTCCTTCATCTGAAGATCACAGGGCAATAATAGTATCATAGAATTTTACAGTTGGAAGAGACCTGAATGGCCATTCAGTCCAACCCCTTGCAATTCTGGAATAAAACATGTACAGCTGCAATAGAAATTATTCAACCCCCATTGCAAATAAGGTTTATTATCCAAATTTAGACTTTCAGCTGTCTGCAATGAGCAAATCAAACAAAAGCAATTGAAATAGCTCAACACAACAGGTGCTTAAATTGGTTCCCCCAAATTCAGCTGAAAATGCAACTTATACTGGCTTCTCCAGTCTATTATCCAACCCCCTGAACAGAATCCCTCACAATAGCACAAATACAACAAGTGTAGTCTAAAGCACACCTGATGCACATAATCAAGGGCTCCATTAGTTGCACCAGGTGTGCTTGAGCTGGAACACATGAAATACCTGAACTGGCTAGGGGTTTGCTGAGTGTCAAATTTGGTTACATGTTAGAAATATGGCTAAGTCAAGAGAATGGTCCAAGGTAAGAGAAGAGATCATCGCCCTTCACAAACAAGGAGCAGGATACAAGAAGACAGTGAAGGCACTGGATGTTCCTAAAGACACCTTGGAAGTTCAAAGTTCCAACTTGAACGTTGCAAATTCAAAGTTAATGGAACAGTGGTTACACTACCTGGACAGGGCAGAAAAAGGAAGCTATCCACGGCAGCAACCTGATTTCTGATAAGGCTCCAAAAGAGCTGCAGCAAGACTTGGTGGCAGCAGACACCGAGGTTTCAGTGAGCACAGTAAGGCGCATACTAAACGCAGAAGGTTTCTGTGCCAGAACTCCAAACACACACACCACTACCGACCCATGGGACATTTGGGGAGTAAATGTGGACTACTGGAGAGCTTTGGATTCACTGGATCCAAAGCCCAGCAGATCACCTGAGAGCCCTGACCTTCTGCCTCCTTGAGTGTGCCAGTCTAGAACTAGTACAACAGGCAAATCAACAACCATTCTCTCACCTTTTGTCCTGGCCACCAAAAGTATAACTTTGGATGCAGCAATGGATCTGCCCCACTGCTGGAAGTGGGGCTTGGGGCTTTCTGTGTCCATCACTTCCTGTCCAGTACAAACCCTATGCATGTCTCTTCGGACGAAAGTCTCAATGAGGTCATTGGTTATAGTTTTGGAGCCTTTACAATCTTCACTAATTTTCCTAACTGAAAACTGTGGCTCTGAGGTGCTTGGACACACCTGCCCAATTTGTTCAATGTTGCATCATACTGTTGTCATTTTAAAGATCATTATTCGAAGGAGACCAGCACATACTTTCGTTTTTATAACCAAATAAATATTGTGGATGCGGGTGGCGCTGTGGTCTAAACCACGGAACCTAGGGCTTGCCAATCAGAAGGTCGGCGGTTCGAATCCCCACGACGGGGTGAGCTCCCGTTGCTCGGTCCCTGCTCCTGCCAACCTAGCAGTTCGAAAGCATGTCAAAGTGCAAGTAGATAAATAGGTGCTGCTCCAGCAAGAAGGTAAACGGCATTTTCATGCGCTGCTCTGGTTTGCCAGAAGCGGCTTAGTCCTGCTGGCCACATGACCCGGAAGCTGTACACCGGCTCCCTCGGCCAGTAAAGCGAGATGAGCGCTGCAACCCCAGAGTCGTCCACGGTCAGGGGTCCCTTTACCTTTAAAAGTTGTGAGATGCTCAGATTCAGAGTATTACTTTTACAGACTTCACCAGAAACGATCCTGCTCTTTATCATGCTCTCCCAAGAAAGAAAAGCGGGGAGGTTGGAATAAAAAAAACCAAGGAAGCGTAATTGCTAGAGGCGGAGCTAGCTGCTCCAGCACCCTAAGGGGCACACATGCTGTGTACACAGGGACGGGGCTAGCCGCCCAGGTCGGGGGGGGAGGTCGAGTGTTCCGGGGATGCCACCCACGGCGAGGGTCCCAGGGGGACAGCACAGCGATGTCAACCCCCCTCAGGGATGACACCTGGGGCGGACCACACCAACTGCACCCCTTCCTCCACCAGTGCTAATTGCTACCCTGAATTATCCATTAAACTCATGCCTCACAACTGTGGACTTCTTGCAGTGAGTGCTCCTTTACAGGATTTACTCAAATTAAATCCTACCAATCCCTAGTAAGCTTGTTTAGTTTTGCAATTTGAGGCTGGAAGGCAATTTCTGCTTACCTGGGAGCAAGCCCCATCCTCAGTTACTTCTGAGTAAACCTGTATAGGATTCTGCCTAGACTAAAAATGTCCTTCAATATATACAACTGGGAATGACATATATACACAGAAGGGCATTTTTTTAGTTTAGGCAGAATCCTACACAGGTAACTCTGTGCATGCTGTGTGTGTGTGTGTGTGTGTGTGTGTGTGTACTGTATAATGTATCTAGATTCAGGTAGATGGCCATGTTGCTCTGACACAGTCTATACACACACACACACACACACACACACACACAGAGTGGTATCTCGGGTTACATACGCTTCAGGTTACAGACTCCGCTAACCCAGAAATAGTACCTTGGGTTAAGAACTTTGCTTCAGGATGAGAACAGAAATCATGCAGTGGCAGCGGGAGGCCCCATTAGCTAAAGTGGTGCTTCTGGTTAAGAACAGTTTCAGGTTAAGAACGGACCTCCGGAACGAATTAAGTACGTAACCCGAGGTACCAATGTGTGTGCATATATAGTCCAGCAGCACCTTAGAGACCGACTAAGTTTGTTCTTGGTATAAGCTTTCCTGTGCACGCACACTTCTTCAGATACACATACACACACTGAACGACATTTTTAGTTTATGAAGAACTTTATGCAGGTTTATTCAGAAGTAAGCGAAGCTGGGGCTTGCTCCCTGGTAAGCAGAAATTCTTCCAGCCTCAGACCACAATACTAAGTAAGCACATTTAGCAGGGAGGATTATCCATGTATGTATGTATGTATGTCTACGAGTCGTGTGTGAGAGATTAACAGCATTTAGTTCCAAGTGAAGCCCAGCCAAGCTCGCCCAGCAGAACGGAAGCATAGCCGAGTTTACAAATATACTGTGAGGCGCCGCGGGACACGAAGGGCGGCATGCTAATTAAATATAAATCATACCCGTCCAATTTTTCGCCTTTTAAAACAGTCTCTTCTAAAAACAGAAGGCAGGCACAAACCTGGGGCGGAGAGACGCTGCTCCCCTCAGGGCCGAGAGAGGCGTCCTGGCCGAAGCCGCGCGGGAAACGGGCGAGTCACGCTGCCCTCCGGGGCGCCGCCATCTTGCGGCTCCTCCCCGCCGAGGAGGAGCAGAGGCCGGCTTCCTTGGCCCCGGGGCGCGCGGGCGAGAGAGGGCCGGGCCGGGGCGGGGCGAGGCCGGGGAAGCCGCCTGCGCCAGCCAGGCCTCGGCGCCCCGGAGCCGGGCAGCGCCGCGGGGCTTCGGAGGGAGCCTGCCCCCCACGGGTAACTTTGTCCAAGAATGAATTTGTTGTTTTCGTTTTTATTTCGAAAAAAAACGAGCAGACGCAGATCATTGCGGGGCCGCTTTTAACGAGAGGCTGGTGCCGCTGTGAGTGTCAGGACGTTTTAATAGCTCGCGCATACTTTTTATGCCAGCAGCAGCCTTGCTTCAGCAGGAGTACGGAAAAGTGGAAGGCGTGCTTTGCATAATCCACTAGACCACAGCGACTCTCATATCTGTGTATACCATATAGATAGATAGATAGATAGATAGATAGATAGATAGATAGATAGATATATTTGCATTGTGCATGCTTTGCCTTTGCATTATCCGGGTGAGAAAAGCAGGCACGTTCAGGGGACGGAGCGTGTCAGGAGAAGTTGCACCCCAAAGGTGAACTTGCGTTGCAAGGAATTGCACATTGCATTGCCGGCTTCAGTTTCAGGCTGCCTTCGCCGGCGATTCCCACGTTGGACACCGGGCACCAACCAGCGCCTGCTGGCCCTTCTTATCCCCTCCCCGCCGCTTCACGGTCTCTTTCCGCCCTGCCTTTTTCTTGCTATGCCCGCCTCTGGCCTCCGCCGGCCCCGAATTGCCAGTTAGGGAGGCGGCGCCTCGCGGCAGCGGCAGGAGGGAGCTTCCCCGGAGTTGTGCAAGCGGCTGTGAGCAGCGCCAGGAGGCCAAGCAGGTTTTGTGAGTGCACCCCACACAGTGGAGCTGGCGCTTGAGTTGTGTAAGCAGTATCTGCAGAAAGACAGAGGAGAGAAGGGTAAGCTCAAACCACCCTTCTTTCTCATGTGGAATGAATTTTAAAAAGTGGGGAAGGAGGAGATAATGTTGCTTTGGGTCCATTGTTGATGGGACTCTGTGATGCCCCCCCCCCCGGGATGGTGCTAGGTGGGCGGTCATCCCTGCTAGCAAGTACCATATCCCTGTCGTTTTGGATTTTTCAGCTGCTGGTGGTAACTTTGGTTATTCTGAATGCTGGAAGGTTCAGGAAAGATAAAAGACAGTGCTTCCCCAAACAGGACAAAGGCAAACTGCAGAACTCCCTCCTGCAAGAAGCAGGGATGGTCATCAACCTGGATGGCTTTAAAAAAGAAGGAGACAAATCCATGGAGAGAGGAGGGCTATCAGCAGTTACTGGTGAGATGGCTCTGCTCTGCCTCCACAGTTAGAGGCAGCAAGGCTTCCAAAAAGCAGTTGCTGGAAACCTCTGGAGGGGAGAGATGCGCTGGTGCTCATGTTCTGCTCGCTGGTCACTCGGAGAACAAGATGTTGGACTAGAGGAGCCATTGGCCTGATATACAGGAGGCTCGTCTTCTCTTCTTATGTCCCATCCATACTTCCCTCAAAGTGCTTACTGCTGTAATTTGGGGGGGGGGGCGCAAGTGGAATGTGAGAGGGCTTTTTGAGTATGCTGTGTTTTATTACAGCTGTTGAAATATGCCCTCTGAACAATTTAGAAAAGGACAAATGCTTTATGTTTATGGACCCTGTAAGCCAAATTTTAAAAGGGCAACAAGCCCTTAAAGCGGGAGTGGGGAGGGGGGAAGCAATGTGCAATGTTTAAAAGAAGCACCAAGTAAATTCCTTGCACATTTGAAGGGTGCACCTTGAGTAAATAAGGGGGGGGGAGAGAAGTAAGGTAAATAAAGGACACAAAAATGGTACAAAGTGTGTCACTTTAGATATTAAGGTGAGTAAACTTTGTAACTTTGACGGGCTATCTACAACTTGGTTTTAAGAGGAGTTGAGCTCTCAAAAATTCAGTTGCAGATGCTGAATTATATCCTGTAGGTCAGGCATTCCTTCGGCCCTTCAGATGTTTTGGACTACAATTCCCATCATCTCTGACCACTGGTCCTGTTAGCTAGGGATCATGGGAGTTGTAGGCCAAAACATCTGGAAGGCCGCAAGTTGGGGGTGCATGCTGTAGGTCATTTCAACCAAGTGTAAAATGGGGGTGACTTAAGCTCCAATTGCAGAGTTTAAGTCAAAATTCTGAGGTCCGATGAGAAGTATTCTGCAGGTATGAATGGTTAGCTGCTGTTAAAGCAGTTCTAAAAGTGTGGAGCACAGTTTGAAGTAGATGCAGGTGTTTTTAATACAACAGATTTTCATGCTGAAAAGCCTTCTAGTGAAGAAATACAGGAATTAAGAAAGGTGAGCTATATCCTGCCCTCTGCTTCCAAGCTGTGAATGCCATTGCTTCTATAGATAAACCAGCACACACACATCACACACGAAAGGGAGGTGTAAGCTGGCTTGGAGGAACCTGTGGGTTTGCAAGAGAACAGTAAATTGTTAGGGGCAGACAAAAACCTAAATAGCCCCACCAAGAACTGAACAAGCAGAGGTACCCTTCCATGGAATGCTGATTGACAGTGTGGAACCAGGTGTAGGAATGGCATGGAGTGACTAGAATCCTGAGAAGCAGCATTGCATGCCAAAGCACCCAAGGCACAAAGTTCCCAGGAGAACAACAGGTTCAACTAGGCCACAACTTTATTGGTTACAGATGTGAGCGGTTTGGCTTAGGCATTGGGGTGAAGCCAAGCTATATCTTGACTCCTGCCCATCTGCAGAGAGTCCACTGAAGGGTCCACCAATAAGGGGTGCCCTATGACTTACATTAAATAGGGGGTCCCCATAGGGGCTGTGACATGGCCCTAGCCCACGTCCAGACTTCAGATAGGATTCACACCCTGGATCCCTTTAACAGGATACCCTTACTGAGGAGGGGCAGGCGAAGGCAGCAACCTCCCCTCCAACCAAACAAAGGTTTACCCAATGCCTAAACTTACCAAAGTTGTGACAATTGCTACTAGGTAGTCAAAAACCAAATGGCCGGTGCCAATTTGCCAAGTGGAAAAAATTCCTACCCAGCCTCAACAACATGGCGACCAACAATTGCCCATAGCAAGGTCATATGAGCAAAGCATGAAAAGAGGGTGGGTGGGTTGGGTGATTCGACGAAGGGGTGAGAAAGGGGGCCGGCCAGCTGTGCCGCGATTAAATTGCCCGTGGCCACACCCACCCTGCCAGCTGAATGGCTGGGGCTGTCCCCCAGCAATGGTGACGCGGCTGGAGTGATGTGGGGGAGAGGCGGCGTCCCTCCGCCCGTTTGGCTGGGGAACTGTTGAGACCCGGCTGTCTGGCCCCAATGCCTCCAAATGCGTAAAAGGTGAACCGACTTCCATACTGGAACACTTTGCTGCAGGCCTCACTTACCTTTGTAGAAAAATCAGTCTGCAAGACTGTAATATGATCCAGAAATAGACTCCAGGGTGGGTCTGACTTGATTCTCAGAGGCTTGAGTTGCGTGATCTTTGCCTTCTCTCAGTCATGAGAATGATTGTCATTTGTTTGTTTGAGGGGAAATAAAACAGCTGCACTTGGCTGAAATTGTGATGTTGTCATCAAAACCTCCCCTCTATTCTTTACTCTGGGTGATCCAACTCCCATTTACAGGGTCCTGTGGGAATTGTTGTATGTTCATGTCAACGTGAAGGGTGTAAAAAGATGCACTGGTCAGGGGTTTCTGCAATACGCAAGCTTTCCTACCCTGTGTACATGGACAGATATATATGCGAGGTGCCAAATGGCTCCTTAAACCACGGTTGCAGCTGCCAAAACAGAATGTCTAGTTGCCATTTGGGGACAAGACAGCTCTTAAGTCTTATTTTGCAAATGATTGACAGACTGTGCTTAAGTCTCAGTTAAACATTTGGCTAGTTCAGATGACAACTTTGAGCTAGGTTAACAGCTTTGAGAACTTAAAGAAGACAAGTCACTTGATCTAGGAATAATCTACACACAGTATATATTGGCCTATTCCAACCTCTTTTTCTTAATGGTGACTGCTCCTGCTCAGGCTGCACAGAAAAAACATTTTTTGTTCCTGAAATTCGTTTTGATTATGCAGATAAAATATAACTGATAGAATTTTACAGGATGTTGTATGAGTGTGTGAAAAGCGTCCTGATCCAATGATCCCCAGGCATGAAGCTCCAGATGGTGGGGACGTCAGGTGCCATCCTGGCGCCCAGGCAAGTTCACTTGGACGCAAGTGGTTGCTAGCCAGGTGCAAAATGCTCCTGGTGCCTGGCTAATTTCAAACACTGCTTGGATTGCCATGTTTTTGTTTATAAGGATATAAGGAGAAGGGCTGGAAAAGATCTTTGGACATCAGTCAGCCCAGCTAATATTGGGCTATAGAAGGCATGACTTGGTATAAGCAGATTCATCTATTTATTTCCCTTTCCCTACATGTGTCAGGAATCCCAGTGTGTTTGTCAGCAAGGAAATGAGGCACTCTTATGGCCCTTCTGGCATTATGTTTGCACACCTGTTTTCTGACACTGGTCTTGGTATTTTTATTAGTAAAAGTCATGTGAGAACCAACACTCCGTCAGACTGCAGTTGCAGCAGCAGGGGTCAGAGTGACTCATGCTGCAACCTAACACCAAATAGTTTTTGGCCATCCTTTCCAAACTGCTCCCATGAACACATCCTTCAATTCATGGCGATGGTTGATATGTTTTCCAGCTCTGACATGAATTGCAGGACAGTCAAATTTTACCGGTGTTCCAGTGTACAAGTTTGTGGCTTAAGTCTGGCATTTTTAGTTGTGGGGTTGAATTCTGAAGTCCCTCAGATGGCAGAAGCTGGGGCTGGGAATATATAACTTAGAGAAAATGTCAATTGAGGGTCCACAGCTTAGGTATGCTTTGCAGGAGTGGAGCAGAACTCTGCCTGAGAGCCTCTAAATATGGACAATACTTCTATAGAAGGACAGTCAGATTGATTCAGGACAAGTTGTATCCGTTCATATAAAAGCATGCCCAGGGTTCCTTTTATACTAAGTGTCTCTGCCAGGATCTGTGGCTCATAGTGGCATTGCGTACAAATTGTATTTTGTGTGTGCAAGGGCTTTTTCCAGCCGGAACACTCCTGAATGCAGTTCTGGAGCGGCAACATTTTTTTCAGTGCTTTTTAAGGTAGTCTATGCGGCACACTCCCTAAAAAAAGCTCAACACTAGTGTGTGGCCTGCCAAGCATTTAAAAACAAACTCACTCTTGATCTTTAATCCCAAGCATCTAGCCTTCATGGATGTTTATAAAGAAACTGTTGCATTCCTGTGATCTGTCCCTTGAAGGCAAATCATTCTAATACTGCAGAAAGGGGTTTAAACATTCGGTGTATTGTAACTATTTCACAGTTGTTATCTGAACAATTGGAGTTGGCAACGTGAAGGCTTTCAGTCATATCGGCTTCAAGTACAGCCTGCCCTGGAATCTTTTTAAATGACTCACAAGGTATAGCAGACAAGAACTCACCTTTTGTTGCACTGAAGATCATGTTCCAAAGATGCACCAGACTTGTCACCTATGAGGTCATAGTCACATTGTGGTCACATAGTCCATAGTTAAAGGGGAAAGGTTTTTTGTGACCAATGCAAGACACCCAAACTACCAAAATTAAGTGCATCTGATTTGTTCCTAGGATTATTATTTTTTTGTCAGATCACTAAACGAGAAAGCAAAACTCTCAGTACCATAAAGGGTAAGTAGCCTATTCCGTATTTGGGGGGGGGGGGGCGGTCCTTCAACTAACTTTAGAAGAAGAAAAATAGAAAAGTTTTGTGTTATCTTGCATGTCATGCTTCTGGTTTCCCCCCTCACATGTAAAATGCCATTTAAAAGTTGCTAGAGAATGAAACTGTGGGAAGTTAAATTTAAAACAATTTAGAACAGATTAACTATTTATGGAAATGGGTCTGTAGATTAACATTTTCATGGAATTACCTAGCAACCATGATGGACCAAAATGGACAAGCAATGAAAAATTCAGATGGGTACAGAATTCAGCATCCTGGGGGTCAGTTTAGGCATTCAGCTGAATGAGGTGGTAAAGCTTTGCTAAACCCTGGCACTTTAGGGGGCAGGTGGTGAAAATAGAAAGCAAGCATGTCAGGGAGAAGGGTTCCGTGTAACCACCCTAATCCCACAGGAGCATGGATCCCAGGGAGCTCTTTTTCCCTTCCTGTTAAAAACAGTAGACTTAAGGAAGTTTCAATAGTGTGTAATTTTACTTTATATGGAACTGGGAGCAGATGGAAAATGAGGGGACTTAGGGTTAACTGAAAAATGGATTTGGGGCAGGCAGGATCTGGGTTGGTAATGAATTAAGGGATGATCTAGGTAGGATTTTTATTTGAAGAAATGAATTAATGTAAGATCATTTATTTAGAAGTGATTGGTCATAATTAAAGGAAGGAGAAGTTATTCTGAGCTTGGGGATAGTGTAGCAAAATAAGAGTGTGTTTTTGGTATAATTGGCCCACCCCCCACATTTCCCCTTCCCCAGGGGTGGTGGAAAATCTTCTTTCGTCTTCCTACTCAGTTGCAGCTTCAAGTTTTCAGACTGAAAAAAGACTGAAGTTGCTTCTTGAACATTCAGCTTGCTGCAGCAGACTGCAACCGATCTCCAATTTAGACCTGTGTTATCTTTGTTGGCAACTCATTGGTGGAAACTCCCATAAAGCTCCCATAGATCGCTCTCGCAAAAGAATTGTCTTTTGGTAGAATGAATGGCTACCAGATCCAGAGAACTACCATAAAACTATAGACTACACCACACCGTCATTCCCTAGTTTGAGAGAGGCTGGGCTTTTCCAAAACTATTCTGCGGAGAGAACTAATTATTAAAAACAACACAAACAAATGTGTGCTTCTCAGCAGATATGTACGATAAATGTTCATTGCCTTTTTTAGAAGGGCTGCAGTTTTCTGCTGTAGCAGAAAGTAAAGTTGGAGGAACCCCAGAAGCTATTTTCTTCAGCATTAATTTAGTTCAGGCCTGAACTTGTATTTGAAACAAATATTCATGAATTAAAGTTGGGGGATATGAAATAGTTAACAGAGTAGCAGTCTATAAAATATATAAATTTGTAGTGATCATAAGGCTTTTGAACGTTAACAAAACCAGCACGCATATGGAAATACACGAGGCAGTACTTGGGGATCTGAATGCAAAAGTTCAGCTAGGTTATCCAAGCTAAAGGTCACCACCCTTAGTTCCATGTTGAAAAGAAATGCCAGTTTAACTTGATTAGGTTCAAATCAGGGTTAGTTGAAATCATATTCCTAAACCATAAATTAATAACTATATTGGGATACTTCCAGATTGCAAGCTTTAAGGAGACTTTGATGTGGATTAAAAAATATTATTCTACTCTCAGTTTTGAAATACGTTTTGAAAAGATTGTATTGCTGATGCTAAAGCCAACAATTTAAATTAAGTTGTGTAGTGTTACTTAAGCCTTGTAAATACATCTGCAGAAGGTGCTAGCCCACAAATGCTTCCGAAAGGCACTGATGGTCTAAACATTTTAACAAGCAAGAGACCAGTATTTGGAAATCTTTGAAGTAGTTTTCACTTACTAAAAGCGAACAGTTAAATAGATGTTTTCAAAGCTGAACTTCTCAAGGGGATGAGTTCTTGTAAAAGCCCTGGTTACATATGCCAACTTTGCTCCTGGAAATATTATCTGGCTTATCTACTTGCAGATAATTTTTCTGCTTGTTTTTTTACACAGGAATCATGCATCCCCCCCACTCTTGTTCTGAAATAATACAACCCCAGATAGGTTACTGCAGTAATATCCTGTTTGCCAAATGGTCTGATGGGCTTAGTTATTCAGCCCTCTGGTTAAGCTTTTGCAGAGTATTGTGTGTTGGGAAAGGGTGCTAAGGGTGTCCATACTTTGAAGAATTATGTAAAGGAGAAAGCGTTGGCTACTGCTATTTTTATTCATTTTAAGTTTACTTTATCTTTTGCACTGGTCTTCCTCCAAGGTACTTATGACAGCATCCATGGCTGTACATGCTCCGCAGTGTAATCCTGTGAAGTAGGTTAGGCTGAGACAGTGGGCTTGGTCCAAGGTCACCCAGTGAGCTTTTGAGGTCTAACTTTGAACCCAAGTTCCCCAGCTCCTATCTTCCCCCAAATACATGGCAAGATTGCACCTGCCAACATTTCCTTCTCTTTGCACCTAAGAAAGAGGCCCTGACCTCCATTGCATCTGGTCACCCAGCCTATGAACATGGGTTAGGAACAGAGAATCTGTGGCCATCCAGATGTTGATGGCTTCCAGCTCCTGTCATCTGCAACTGAAGAGGCCAGTAGTCAGGGATTATGGAAGTTGTAGTTCAGCAACATCTTGAGGGCTACAGATTCCCCACCCATAGGTGAACAGGATGGAATGGGGAGCAAAATACAGCGGTTGATGGCCAAGACCACATCATGTAGAATTCTATCAGTTATATTTTATCTGCACAATCAGACTGAATTTCAGGAACCAAAATGCTTTTTCTGTGCAGCCTGAGCAGAAGCCATGAACAATGTTATACTTACTGTTGTAGCTTGTCTTCGCTTACCACACCCCACTGCCCTGCTCAGAGTTGTGTAGAATATTCTTATGTTATGAATGGTCTGTGCCACCATTAAAAAAAGAGAAAGGAATAGGCCAGTGGTCTGTCCCTGTATGAAGTGACTTCTCTTCTTTAAGTTCTCAGAGTTATTATCCCAGCTCAACTATCCGGATATTTAACTATCCGGATAACTTTGTGCATGCCTTTTTAATTTAATGTTACAATGGTGTTGTAGGGGATGCTGACTTGCCACCAAGGACAGGGAAGGACAGTAACAGTGTTACAATGTCCTTTCTTGTGTTTTATATAAGCCAACGAGTAAGAAGTTTTTGCCTAAATAGCTATTTGAGATTGCAAGGGTTCCCTCTGGTGGCATTTTGGATAAAGATGTAGAACATTTGCTATCATAGCCTCCAGGAATCCAGGCAAGGATTGCTCATCTAATTTTTATTTTGGAAAGGGGAAGGGTTGTTCTGGCAAGACATCCTCAATCTTCCACTTGAACCTGGAATAGGGGAGAACTCTTCTTGCTTCCTCTGACCTTGGGGTGCTCAGTGCAAAAAATGATGCTGGCCACCCCCCCCCCCAAGAACACTGCCTGCCCCCAAAGGCACTGTCTTCTGTGCACTGTTGAAGTGCCCAGTCTGATTCGTGCAATAGTAGCCTAGACTCTCTCCAAAATGTTGTGTTATTGGTTGGAATAAAAACAAATAGCAATTTACCAGAGGACCAGAATTCAAGAGTTTAAAAGAAAAAGTGGGATAGGTTTTTTGTTGGCATGAAAAAGCTATTTTTTAAAAAGGGGAGAGGAAATTGGGCATCCCCCCTGGAAGAGGGCAACATATCTAGTTTCAATTTGATCCAGGAATGCTCCTTCGCTACTCCTCTTTGACCCCTGTTCCTGTTTTTGATAGATAACTTGTGGTTAGTCTCACCCTCATGCTTATCTTGAGCAGTCAAAAGTGCATATGCCTTATCTCTGTTATACAGAAAAGGCAGAAAGAAGTAGTGAATTCTTTGTAAAGCTGAGGCATCGTCCTAAGTGCTGCTACCTGCATCCTCTCGTGTTCTTTTTGCGCAGACCCAGGTGAAGGACTTTACTCCCCCTCCCCAGGTATGATGTACCCAGTTCCATCCCTGGCTTCTGACTGCTTGCCCTCCCGGCTGCCCTCTCTCCTCCTGCCATTTGCTGCTGGGTTGGCTGAACAGCTGGAATGTTACAGAGGGCAAGTGCAGGCAATGATTACGGGAATTGAAACTCTTCATGTTGTGTGAACAGCTGCCCATCTCACAGCCCTTTTCATTCCACATTTGCACCTGATGTCTTAGCAGAACGATCCAGGCAACAACAAGACAAACTGAGGAAGTGAAGAGCACAGAGAGCCATTGATACATGTCTGCTTGAGGAGGCAACTGGCAAATTAAACTGAAAAGAAGTTGTCTTATTGGTTGATGTTACAAGTAAGTTGTTGGAAAGGGAAGGCTTCCTAAATTATAAGGGGAAATGTACTTTGTAGGCCTTGCTAATGGAACAGGATTGAGAGTCTCTGAGAGCAGGGCTGGCCCATCCATGAGGCAAGGTGAGGCAACTGTCTCGGGTGGCAGGATCCACAGGGGAAGCAGATCTGGTCTCCAGGGAATGCATTGCCCACCACTGCAGTAGTAACAGCAGCTGCCGAGCATTCCTCGGAGGCTGGATCTGCCACCTCCTCAGCCCCCACCCCAGGCCTCCTCCACAGAGGCCTCTTAGCACATAGACAGTGCTGCTGGCCTCTTCCCACCCCTAGGGAAGAAATGGTGGGGGAAGCCCCATGGGTCTACATCTGCCCAGCATGATCCAGAGTGGACCTCTTCCTTCCCCCACGACAATCTCTGATTCCCAGCTCAGCCATTGAGTAAGGTTGATTCGATTCCCCGCCCCTTGTTCCTGATGCAGATCTTCTCTCACTCCTTCTTACCTGGTGGGGGGGCACTATTTTGTGGTTTGCCTTAGGTGTCAAAATGTCTTGGGCCAGCCTTTAATCTAAGAGAACATAGTGGGCACGATCCTGCTATAATCAAAACATTTAACTGAGGAAACAGTGCTAAACGCCCTTACTAGAAGGCAAGCCTCTGGCCAGTGGCAGGTCTTTTGTCCCTTGACGCTGGCATCCCAGGGCAGCTGTCAGCTGGAGAAGAAGGATCGCCCTGGCAGGGAGAGGCAAAGCAGCAATCCCCTTCTCTGGCCAACGTTTATGTATCTGATGTTTAAAGTTTATTATTATTATTATTAGTATTAGTATTATTATTATTAATTAATGCATCACTTACACAAGAGTCTCTCGGCAATTTGCCATTAAACAAAAAACATGCCGGTATTACAATGCTGTTTTTAAAAAATGCATAAATTAAACATCACAATCTAACGTCCAGCTCTTATAGCCATAGATTTGTTGTCCCTCTGTGCACTTTCAGTATTGAAGTATCCTGTGCAATTAACTTTGCTAGGGCTGAAAGAATGCAGCTCTTTAAACAATTAGACCATCTGTATAGGAAACGCTAGCAGCAATTCTGTGATAGCGTAAAGGATAATGGGGAGAGAAACAAACTTCTAGTAACCTTTCTTCTTCCCCCACCCCTCCCTCTTTCACGAAGGATTTACCATGTTTGGGACTGTGGTCGTTGGGATTGGGATTGCAGGATCTGTGCGGATCAGGGACCTGCTGAATCCTTTGCCTTCCAGTCCTGCTGAGCATCTCAGACTGTTGGGCTTTGTGTCTAGGTGAGAGGCTTCATTATGTGGCTTAAGAAAAAAAGTCTAATGAGACTAACTTATACCTTGTAAAAACAATTATGCTTGATGGCACCTTGAAGCTAACTTTTGATAAGCCTTTTTTATTTTTTCAAAAAATGGGCATGATGTCTCATAGGTAATAATCTACTTCTTCAAATGCTGAGTAGGAACTTAATATTCTAATGAGCCAGGATCCCAAGATTTAGAGTGCTGTACATCTCAAGTTGTCCCCCACTGAGGCTCTTTTCAGTATTCCCTTTTTGTCAGAGGTAAAATGAGTGATAACTGGAGAGAATGCCTTTTTGGTTGTGGTGCCCCATTTACTTATATGGCTCCAACACTGTTTTCTTTCAGGCACCAGATGAAAACATCCTAATTCTATCATCTTTTTAAGTTTCTGGCATTTTAAAATATCCCCCATGGAACTGGATCTATCATCTGTTTTTATTATGCTTTTTTATTATTGTTGTGACATTTTAATTGAGTAAAAAGCTCCAAAAGCAATTTTGTTGCTTCCTTCTGCACTTTTGTGCCACATAAGTGCTGTTCATTGTAGGTATGTTCTCATTCATTTTTGTTTCTGCTAAAACTAGGAGACCTCTAGGTGATGTTCAGAAAGTCAAGCAGATAAGTCTACAAGAAGCTGTGGACAGCAAGGAGGTCGCTGCTGCCATCGTCTGTACAGATAACCAGAACCACAGTGAGGCTGTCAGGTATTGCCTTCCCAATTCTCTAGTATAAAAACGATGTTAGATTGTCGGTTCTCCGTTATTCCAGAGAGTATGTCGACCAGAATGACTTTCAGCAAAACTCTCACTTTACAGTTGCTATTTAGGCATTATCCTTCTCATCAGTTGACGATGGTTCATGCGAGTTTAAACAGTACATTTTCTTACCTTCCAAAAACGTGGGTGGGATAGGAACATAGGAAACAGCCTTACACCAGGTTAGACCATTGGTCTATCAAGCTCAGCTTTGTCCACACTGACTGGCAATGGCTCTTCAGAATTTCAGACAGAAAACATCAAGAAGAACTTTATGGCGGTAAGAGCCATTTGACAGTGGAACGGATTCCCTCCTTCACTGGAGGTTTTTAAGTAGAGGTTGGATGGCCATCTGCCAGGGATGCTTTAGCTAAGGTTCCTGCATTGCAGGGAGTTGCTCTCGGTGACTCTTGGGAACCCTTCCAACTCTACAATACGACGATTCTCTTCCCAGCTCTTCCTGAAGACGTCAGGGATTGAACTTGGGAACTTCTGCATGCAAGGCAGCTGCTCTGGCACTGCTCTCTGGCTCCCCCTGAGCCTTGGCTCTTTCCTGGTCGCCACTGAATGCGTGTGTTTCATCTAGAAAGGCAACAGTATAAATGCACAGTTTATGTGAAGTGCTTGTATGGATGCTAGAATATAAAAAGGTATGGAGAAAATTGTCCTTAGCAGCTAGAAATGCTTCTGATATCCATGAAAGCTTGCGTCAAACGGTAAACTAGTTTGACTTTGTCTGCAACTGTAATTGCTGCACCAAAAGAACAATGAGAATTGTAGTTTGCACGGCTGCTGGGCAGGGTGGGTTTGATTTAAAACACTAACCAGTAAGACTTGATTTAAATCATTTTTTTACAGAAAGACTCATTCTTGCTAGTATAATCTTAATATTTACAACCAGATGAAGGTTTCATTTTTGGAATAATAAATTTTCAGAGTAGTTTTTACAGTTATATTAAAAATGACTGATTTGGTTATACTATTAAAAATACATAGACAGATAATTATGAAATTATTGTGAGGTTTAATAAGTTAACTGTTTATATTTGGAAACTTTTCTGCTGTACTTTATTGGAAGGAGAAAAATAATTTCCTTAAAAACAATTTAAACAATTTGTTTAACTAAAACAATAACATTATAGCATATGTATCCATGTTTGTTAACTGATGTGGTTAAACATTTTTTTAAAAAAACAACCATAGACTGAGTTTTAGCACACATGAAAAACTTACAACAAATCCTTATTTCCTGATGAATAGCCTTTGGGCTATAATGTAACTTAAATAGAAAACTATCATTAGAAAGATTTTTCCTCCAAAAGCATTTTATTTTAAAATTTAGATTTTTAAAAATTATTTTTTAAATCATTTATTTTTATCCACCCTGCTGCTGGGAATAATTTGGAAAACACCTAGGAAAGGCGCTCTGAGCTTCTGAAAGTGCAAGATGCATAAGTGTAACGCATATCGTTTTCTCCTTTGTAAGGACGTTCCTGGAGGCTGGGAAACATGTCCTTGTTGAGTACCCTTTGGCGCTGTCTGCAAAGGAAGCACATGAGCTGTGGGAGTTGGCAGAGCAGAAAGGTATTATGCAAAACCAAGGCTGTGCTTGTTTAAAACAGTGTGTGGCACCATGGCTCTGCTCCTTTGTAATTTAAAGTGTGTGTCGCAGGGCAGCACAGTTGCAAAGGTATCCTGTCCTGTATGGATAGTTATGCAGAAAGAAGAATTTGACATGTACTGCTTCTTCTACTACTGCAGCATCACAATGGGAGAAATTATATATGTCAAAGTTCTCCTTTCTTCTAAACTATTAGAGACAAAGGAACTCTGCCCTGGTCCTTCCAAATTAACAGAATGGAGGTCAGGGGACATCTCAGATGAGGAACAGGTGTGGTACAAAATGGAAAATTATGGAACACTGTGCCGCAAGAAGTTTGTGCTCTTGGACAGAGACAACCACTTTACTGCTTCAATTTCTAAGAAAGGTATAAAGTATGTGTCCCCTGGAGTCCAACCCTACCATTAGGCAAAATGAGGCAACTGCCTCAGGCAACAGACGTTGAGAGGCAATGGCAGCACCTCTCTCAACGTTTCTTCAGTGTTCCCTTCTGTTGGAGAATTTACTACTACTACTACTACCACTACTACTGTACTACTACTAACAACAACAACAACAACAACAACAATAATAGTACCCCGCGCATCTGACTGGGTTTCCCCAGTCATTCTGGGAGGCTTCCAACATATATAAAAACATAATAAAACATTACACATCAAAAGGCTTCCCTATGCAGGACTGCCTTCAGATGTCTTCTAAAAGTTGTGTACTTCTTTATCTCCTTGACATCTGATGTGAGGTCATTCCTCAGGGTGGCTTCCACTACCAAGAAGGCCCTCTGCCTCATTCCCTGTAGCTTCACTTCTCACAATGAGGGAACCGCCAGAAGGGCCTCTGTGCTGAATCTCAGTTTCTGGGCTGAACGATGGAGGTGGAGACGCTCCTTCAGGTATATAGGGATGAGGCCATTTAGGGCTTTAAAGGTCAGCACCAACAATTCGAATTGTGCTCAGAAATGTACTGGGAGCCAATCTAGGTCTTTCAGAACGGTGGTAGATGGTCCCAGCGGCCACTCCCAGTCACCAGTCTGGCAGCTGCAGTCTGGATTAGTTGTACTGTCTGAGTCACCTTCAAAGGTAGATCAAGCAGTAGTCCAAGCATGAGATAACCAGCACATGTACCACTCTGGTGAGACACTGTGCCGGCAGGTAGGGTCTCAGCTGATGTACCAGATGGAGCTGGTAGACAGTTGCCCTGGACCTTTGCCTCCATAGACAGCTGTGAGTCCAAAATGGCTCCCAGGCTGTGCACACATGGTCCTTCAGAGGCACAGTTACTGCATTCAGGACGACAAAGTACCTCACACCTGCCCACCACCTCCTGTTCCCCAGAAACAGTATTTCTGTCTTTTCGGGATTCAACCTAAATCTGTTAGCTGCCATCCATCCTTCAACGGCCTTCAAGATGTTCACTGCCTTCACTGGTTCCAATTTAAATGAGAAGTAGAGCTGAGTATCATCCACATACCGGTGAACACGCAGCCCAAATCCCCTGATGACCACACCTACTGGCTTCACATAAGATAATTAAGATAATTTATTATTTATACCCCGCCCATCTGGCTGGGTTTCCCCAGCCACTCTGGGTGGCTCCCAATCAAATATTAAAAACACAATATAGATGCTGATGAGTTTTATGCACCACATGGCCTGTCCTGACCACCCCCCCTCAAAAAAGCTAGCCTTCTGCAACAGAGGATGCTATCCCACTGCAGTAAGGTACTGAATGTGGAATTTGGAGGAGGGGCTGTAGCAGCCACCTTGTACTTCATATAAGGCTGCAAAATGTCTTGGGTTGCCACTGATTTCACCTTTCCTAGAAAAAAAAAGCAGGGGGAAATTCCTTAGTTCATTCTCTTTTGTTACTTATTTTTATTATTTATTAAATTTGTATACTACCCTTCATCTGAAGATCAAAGGGTGGTTTACAACATAAAAATAAAACATGAGAACACAAAATACCGTAAATTTCGCTCCATAACACGCAGTTTTTTTCTCCTAGAAAGTAAGGGAAAATGTCTGTGCATGTTATGGAGCGAATGCCTACGGATGGCAGGGGAATCTGCTGCAGTTGTGAGCAGTCCGTGGCTCGCTTTGAAGCAGCAAAGCGGGTGTAAGCGGCTCCTGTCAGCTAGCGGAGCTGGGGAGGGAGAGAAGCAGAGCGGGAGTTGGCTGCTTTAAAACAACACCTGCTCTCTGTCCCTGCCTGCAGTTTTTTTCTGTCCGATTTTGGATTAGCCACTGTAGGAGCTGTGTGTGTGTGCGCTTGAGCTATCGTTCTCCTCCTCCTGCTTCCCCTTCACTCTCCCTGCGCCCCTGCGACTTCCAGGCTCTTGTGTGTGCAAGGGCTCCTTCTCCTCTTGCTTCCCATTCACTCTCCCTGCGACTTTAGAATTGACACTCTGTGTGTCTCTGTGTGTGTGAGGGCTCCTTCTCCTCTTGCTTCCCCTTCACTCTCCCTGCACCCCTGCGACTTTAGAATTGACACTCTGTGTGTCTCTGTGTGTGTGAGGCATCGTTCTCCTTCTCTTGCTTCCCGTTCACTCCCCCAGCACCCCTGCGACTTCCAGCGCCCTGCGACTTTAGGGCCAGTTCTCTCTCTGCGTGTGTGTGTGTGTTTTGACCTCACTGTGCTTGTTGGGGGAGAGTATTGGTCGCAATTTTTCTTGATTTGTCTGAGAGTAGTTACTATCGTGGTTTCCTTGCCGGGGAGGAGGGAGAGACGCAGAGCCTGCTTGTTCTAAAGGAGCAAAGCCGGAGAGGAGCCTCTCCTGCATTATTAGCAGCATCCTTCTCCACACCCCCCACGCGTGCTCCTTGTCCCTTGAGTGCTTTTCCTTCCCTCCCCACTTAAAACGTGGTTACAAAGCACGGATCCACATGGATCCTCAGGATTTTTGCACTGGATTTTTGCACTTTGAATTGGGCCCAGAAAGTGATTGGCAGCCAGTGCAGTCAGGCCAGGATTGGTGATAAATGCTCAAACTGTCTTTCCCCGGTCACCCCAAATTCACCATCAGATCACATAGCATGTCCATGGCTACAGCCTGCACCAAAAAACACACCCACCCACTGTTTCATGGGGCCGCAATGCGCAAAAACGTGGTTACAAAGCATGGATCCACATGGATCCTCAGGATTTTTGCATTGGGCTACCCCAAACTCACTGTCAGATCACATGTCTGTGGCCACAGCATGAACCACAAAAATCATACATCCACTGTTTTGCTTAGAATATTTTTTTCTTGTTTTCCTCCTCTAAAAACTACGTGCGTGTTATGGTCAGGTGCGTGTTATAGAGTGAAAAATACCGTACATAACAATAATGAAAAAACGAGAACAAACCACAAACACATTTTAAAGGCCATAGATTGTTTAATCATCCAAAGGCCTGGTTATAGAGAAAGTGCCAGGCAAGCCTCCTTGGGGATAATGGTAAAGACCCCTGACCGTTAAGTCCAGTCGCGGATGACTCGGGTGGCAGCGCTCATCTCACTTTGCTGGCCGTCCGCAGACAGCTTCCGGGTCATGTGGCCAGCATGACTAAGCTGCTTCTGGCGAACCAGAGCAGCACACGGAAACGCCGTTTACCTTCCCACCTTAGTGGTACCTATTTATCTACTTGCACTTTGACATGCTTTTGAACTGCCAGGTTGGCAGGAGCAGGGACCGAGCAACGGGAGCTCACCACGTTGCGGGGATTCGAACCACCAACCTTCTGATCGGCACCACAGCGCCACCCACGTCCCCTTGGGGATATCTCCATAGGGATAGCATTCCACAAATGGGAGCCACTGCAGAAAAGGCCCATTCTCATGTTGCCAACCTCCAGACCCTTCATGAAGGAGGCATGCAAAGAAGGGCCTCAGGGTCCGGGGTGGTTTATATGGGGAGAGGCATCCTTGAGCTATTGTGGTCCTGAGCCATTTAAGGCTTTATAGGTCAAAGCCAGTACTTTGAATTGGGCCCAGAAAGTGATTGGCAGCCAGTGCAGTCAGGCCAGGATTGGTGATAAATGCTCAAACTGTCTTTCCCCGGTGAGCAACCTGGCTGCCAGATTCTGCACCAGCTAAAGTTTCCAATTCTTCTTCAGAAGCAGCCCCATGTATAATGTCACAGTAGTCTCACCTAGAGGTTACCAGTGCATAGACAACAGTAGTTAGGCTTTCCCTGTCCAGAGAGGGGTACAGTTGGGCCACCAGCCGAAGCTGATGGAAAACACTCAGTGCCACTGAGCCTCAGGGGACAGCAAAGGATCCAGAAGTACCCTCAAGCTGTGTGACCCCTCCTTCAGAGGGAGTGTGCCCCAACCATCTGATCTAGGGCCTCAGTCTTATCTAGAGTGAGCTTCAGCTTATTGACTCTCATGCAGTCCTTTACCAAGGCAAGACAGTGGTCCAGCACGTCCACTGCCTCACCTGAAGATGTAAAGAAGAAATAGAGCTGTTTAAGAGTAGCAGTCTTTCACACACACTAATATCAGTGCAAATAAGGTCCCACTCTTTAAAAAAGTGAAAAAGCAGGTGTAGTAATACAGATTGTATTTTGGAGCAAGTCTGCACAACGTCTGACCCACCAACCATCTAAATTGTGTTCAAAAACAGGGACATTTTGCAGCACCTGATGGGGTACAGTAAATGGCTGATAGGCTGTTTGGCACAGAGGGTCACAAGGTGCCCAGGCCTGCTCTGTACCTTCAGGGAAGGTAATTTCATTCTCATGTATATATACCCCACCTTTTTACCTGATGGGCGAAATAGTTGCTTAATTGTTTTTTTTCTATGTTTTTAGCCATTTTTATTTTCATCCGTAGGATGCCTTAAGTCCTGCTAGGGAAAAGGGCAGGATATGTATGTATGTATGTATGTATGTATGTATGTATGTGTGTGTGTGTACAAACAAACAAACAAATAGTGCAGCCAAGAAATGGAATGCGTAGCTACTTCCTTGGTGTAGGGTTCCCAGCACTGGGCACTAACAACCATGCATTTGAACCTGATGCCATTCCCAATTGTTGATCATTAAATCTGCATTTGTCTCCATGGCAGGCAAAATCCTCCACGTGGAACATATTGAACTCCTGACTGAGGAGTACAAGCAGCTGAAGAAAGAGGTGGCAGGGAAGGAGCTTGTGAAGGGAACCTTGCACTTCACAGGTCAGTTGTTGGAGACTGTCTAATTGAATGCAGTCTGACCTGCTTTGCAGCAGCCGGTACTTCAGACGTCATCAACCCACCCATTTCTGGAAGGAATAAACGTGGACCAGGCCTAGATTCTTAGCCAGTTTAACCAAAGATTCTAGGCCTACCTCTTTGCTGACTGCACTGGTTTTTCTATTTACAAGTATTATTTATTGTAAGAGAGCTTTAAAAATGTGGTTCTGTCCAGCCCCCAGCTGCAGTTTGGACTGGCGCAGTCCATTCTACTGTCTGTTGTACAAACAGACCTGGTCTTTGAAATTATTCTGTCTATTTGATAGTATAGCGAGTCCACCCATAGGTAGAATAGTTCTTTTTCCAGCCATGTGTTCAAAGTCCTCTTTCTCGTTTCTAAAGGTGGTGCATTGGATGAAGAGCGCTCAGGGTTCCCAGCTTTTAGTGGGATTGCTCGCCTGACTTGGCTAGTTGATCTTTTTGGGGACCTCACTGTTGTCTCTGCCACGAGGGAAGAGCAGAAAGAGAGAAATTACTCCAGAATGACTGCACAGTTTCAGACTGCAAAAAATAGGTTGGTATAATTGAATTCTAGAAAATGTTGATGAATCACAATAATATTTCTCCTGCTGGCTTACTAGGGTCACATGTGGCACTGTGGGTGCCAACATCCCTCAACCAAAATAATCTCAGAATCATAGAATCATAGAATTGGAAGAGACCACAAGGGCCATCGAGTCCAACCCCATCGAGTCTCTGCTCAAGCAATCTAAATTTTGCACTAAGAAAAAGACGAGGCAGGAGTTAATTAGCTGTGAGCATCTCTCTAGGATCTCATATGCTTGGATATATGCTACGGCATAATTTGGCTTTGTGCAGTGTGCAAACCAGACCAATATCTGTTTAATTTACAAACCACCTTCACATATGCTCAAGGTAGTGTACAACAAAACAAAACCATAATATTGAAATGAACACAATAAACAGTTTACACTTTCAATCTATAATACTGCCCTAGTCCCAATAAATTATTTCCTCTGCATCTGTGACATAGGGCATGACCACAATTGGACACACATTTGCTGGGAATCATGAAATGGTTTTGCTTTGATATCCTGGATGAAATTGATATTTTCAGAACTGGAACCAATTATTGTAATTGCTCCTACAAGTCAAATTTGTCATTGTCTTCCTACCTTTCTAGGTAGTATGTGGCCTGGTTTGTTACCTGCGCTGTCAGCCACCTTTGTTCCACCTTATCACATGTTGTGCGCACCTCTGCCATGTGTATCCCAGTAGCTTTTGTCTTTGGTGTAGTCATTCATCTAAGATTAATCTACTGGGAATAGTAGCGTTGCATAACAGTCTAACTATGTTGGCTAGCATCGTATCCCAGCTCCACTGGCAAAAATCTCCCATGGAGCTGGAGCCAAGGTCTCTCTCCAAAAAGGTCACTTAAACTGCCCGTGGCTAAGCACCAGCATGGCTCCCCAAAAAGTAAGCCCTTTATCAAATAGCATAGATGGAGTTTGTAACTCTGAGCAGACAGTGTTTAACTTCTGAAAAAGAGCACGACTGATTCCAGTCCACTTGAAGATAATGCTATCTCTTCTGCCACCTCCCGGATGTATATTAGCTGGCTGTGCTGAGGAGGACTCTGAATAGTGCTAGACTTGGAGTCCTTTTTCTATCTGTATGTCCTGGGCCAGGGCTGTAAGCAGCCCAGCGCCGCCGCCCCCATTCTGTCCGAAAGAGAAACAAAGGGGAAGCGACGAAAGGCATTCTCCCTCAGAAGATGTAACAAGGAGGGCCTGCACACTTGTTTTCTGCAAATGACCAAACAGATGATGCAAGGAGAGTCCAGGTCTTCCATCAATATTTGTGGCAGCAAAACAGAGTTAGCAACTATGCTGACTGGTTGAAAAGCTGCCACTGCTGAGGGTTTGGTTTCACTGAGTATTTGGACAGCTGTTTACACAGAGCCGTCAGTATTAAATCTTGTTACTTGTTCTGTCATCTATTATAGAAGAGTGGAACCTTCAACAAAACATTGCAGTTTATCCTCACCTCCTTGTAGGAGTGCTCTTGTTCAGGATTCCTGCCAGCCATTTCATTTCATACAAAACATTTCAGGTCCACACATTTCCTTGTTTTTCTTTTCCAGCTGACAGTCAATATTGTTTGGCTCTTGAGCACATTCATTTTTCAGTGGACATGTTTGTGTGTGTTTAATGTTTGTTCTCTTTTAGTTTTGCGAGACATGAGATTTCCCTAAGCATGCTAATACCTTCCTCTTAGTGGCCCCATTTGGCCTACAATCCTGTTGCCACTTGCTACCTGAAATCACTATTAGAAGTGGCAACTAGCCTGTGGAGCCTGGCCTCAGATGTCTAGGATTTAACCAGTGAACATAACGTCTGGCGGGAATTCTGGAAAAATGTCCAGGATTTTGAGGTTGATTACCTAAAAAAAGTTCAACAACTTTGAATTTCATTTACTAAAAAATGCTCAACAACTTTTGTGTCCTGAATTTTACTTCTAGAAATATGACAGCCCTAGGTATAGCAGCGCAGAAATGAGTTACAATCAAGCTTCTCTCATTTGGGGAATGAAACTTCTCAGGTTGAGGATTGGGAAGGCTGCTGGGTAAAATTAGACGTATGACAAGAGACAGGAGGCAGCTGTGAACTGCTGGCAAGTGATAAAGCAAGAAGACTGGGGAACATTGACTAGAGAGCCAAGGCTTGTTAGATCTGGGCTTGAGAATCTGGCAGGGCAATTATGCCAGGTGTGTCTTCTGTTGATGTTGCAACATTGTGACCCTGCAACCCAAAGGGGACAAGAAGGGTCAGAAAAGCAGAGGGGAGAGGTAGGGGTTAATTTCATGGATTGAATTGGAAAGCTGCAGCCTTCATTAAAATGCAGTAATTTGGTAACTTTTCACAAAAGATAAAGAACACCAGCAGGTGGTGCTAAGAAGTGGCAGCAAGTGTTCAAATAATAATAATAAATTGTCCAGTAGCACCTTATAGACCAAGTAAATTTGTTCTGGTATAAGCTTTCGTGTGCATGCATACTTCTCCAGTTCAGTTAGCCATTTACTCTATATGATTTAATAAGCTGCAAGTTATTTTTCAATGTATGTCTTCATAATTTGCTGCATGTACAGAACCACCTGCAGCCAGCTTGCTTAGGATGGGGAAGTTCCCTGTGTTGTCTTTTCAAAGCCAAAGACATCTGTGCAGGCCACATCTGGGTGTCATGGCTGCTCTGCAGTTCCAGATCTGTTCCTTCCTGGGCCAGGTTTCCCAGTGATGCAGTTCCATTGACATGGGTGGATTTGCACGAGCTGAATGTTTGACCCACTCTCATTTATGTCCGAGTTGGTTTTAGGTGTGGGCTGGATGTGGACAGACTCAGTAAGTCTTTGCTGGAATAGAGAAATAGAGCATTTCTGACACATCCCTGAATTGGCTGTGAGTTAGGCAGAACTACTCTTGCTGTCCTTCTGGGTACCTTGAGTGGGGAAAATGGGGTCAGAAATGCAGCCTGAGTCTTAACACAAGCTTTTTGGAAATTTGTTCTTAGCTTTTGTTATCTCTAAAATGTTATTAATGAGGAAGATGAGAGTGGCTTATTAAAAACCTGCTTGAACTTTATGTAGCCATTTTACTGCATTTTTAGTATATAAAAACAATTAAAACAACAACTCCTCCCTATATGAGCACTTTGCGGCCTTTGCCACCAGAGAGCGTTCCCCAAGTGTTAAACTAAGATTTGAGCATTTCTGATGTTTTATTACAAGTGTCGACATAGCATTATAAAATGCCAGCAAAGCAAAATGTATTTCTCATACTATTACAAGCAATAATTATTTTGGGTTTACTTACAGAAAACCTGTGACCCACTTGCAGAGCCTTCAGGGCCCACTTGCAGGTGGTGACCCACAGCTCGGGAAGCGTTGTGCTAGAGAATAGCACTTGATATTGGAGGGCACTTTCTGACCTCCGCGACACACTTTTGGCTTATTATGAGGGCTTCATTTGCAGCCAGCCTCTTAGATGGTTGACTTGGTTTCCCTTCCTTTTCCGTCTCCTTTAACCAGGTCCCTGACTTGGATTGAAGAAAGGGCACCCGGAATGAAGCGGGACAAGGCCATCAACTTCTGCTTCACAAGCGGGTGCTTGGAGAGTCTTCCCGAGGCCCCCCGCTCACAAGTTGGCATCTTCATGCAAGACCTGATCCTCTTTGCCAAAAAGCTTTTGGGCCAGGCCTCCCAAGAGGAAGTGCTGGCCGAGAAGAGGCGGATTCTGCTGTGTCTCGACCTGGCCGAAGAGATTCAAAGGCTCTGTGAGCGGCCAGCAAACATCTACTCTTGAAACTGCTTGGGAGTCGGGGGCTGGGCTGCTTAGAACTGCTGCTGCTGCTCCTCCTCCTCCTCCGGAAATGCTTCTTTCTTCCATTCCCTTTTAACTTGCCAGACACTCCATTGTGACCAGTAAGACTTTTCTAACAATTTTGGGCCAGTCCAGGTTTCCCATGCCCTTTACAGGTTTAATTTAACCTGTCAAAAGGGAATAGTGTACCACTTTTGGCTTGCCTTAGTGAAGGAGTTGGCAAAATGTAGCCTTCCAGCCCTTCAGACCTTCTTTTCTTTCCCCAGGACATCCCTTCTCCCTGGCCATGTTCCTTCACCCCAGACCACCCCCCTGACTGGCCTGGCTTTGTGCCCTCCATGAGTGCTTTTGCCTGAGTAGAATGTGCTCTTGAAGCCTGGTAATACTTCTTGCTTTGCTTGGGTGGAAGACAAGAGGTGTAGGCACATGTGTTGCCTACTGTTCAGAGGTAAAATACATTTATCTGCTTCCTCTACCTTACCTTTGGCCTTGCCCACCACTGGCATGGGTCTCTTCTCTGAAAGCACCTTCTGACAACAGAACTACAGATACAGAAAATGACAGCCCTATGTTGCGTTTTCCTGCCCCAATCTACACAATGTTTAGTTGGACTTAATTTGTGATGTGTCTTCAGCCCACCTGTCTTTTTGGCTGTTGCTGGGAGGGCTGAGGAAAAGAGCCTCAAAAATCTTGCTCTGCGTTACTGGAAGCAAGAGAACTTTCTATTTTCTGTATCATGTTTAGTTCTCACCCATATTAACTAGCTGACAGACAGGTATATGAGCTGCAGAACTACTTCCATGAACTTATGGCTCAGTTTTAACATGGCTGGAGTTAAAAATCTGCTCTCCAACTGGGTTTTACACTTAATTGCCTTATGCTGAATTGGAACTTGAGATTTCAGACTTCATGCTTTGATCCAGCTCCTTTCTGAGACTGATTCCGTCTTAACCTGCCATCAAGCAAGTGGGTCTACTCCATTTTTGTGAGGAGAGTGCCTCCACGTGCTGGTAGTGATCATAGCAGGTGACCTGCCTGTTCTCAGGCTGTTCTTCTAATATAAATACCAGTTGTCACCATGTAGAGGCACATTTGTAAGAATCACCACACAAAGTGGGTCAAGTTAGCCTTGCGATGCTTCTGCTACATCTTGTATTTGGAGTGGCCCTTGGTCATTTTCCTGTCCCTAGAAACGCACAATAAACTCTGCTAATATTCAGTTTGAATTTGAACATATGCGGGGGGGGGGGAGTCTGCGAAGAACATACAAAACCCATTTGAAGTGTTAGAAATGATAGATTCACAGTGACTGCATAACAAGCAATCTCGCCTGGATCTAAAAATTGATTTGCATAACGTAGACCTGAAATTATTTTTGGTTCTATACCGTAGCTATAGAAAGTACAAGAAAGAGGTTCATTCTCAAAAGTATACTGAAAGAAGATTGTATACTGAAATTTCTGCGGATTATGCCTTTCATTTAGCACAGTGCTGTATTATTTCTGCCCATTATAGTCTTGCATCTATTTTGAAACATCAAAGCATCTCAAGTGCTATTGTCAAAATAAGATTTTTGGAAAGTAAATTGTTCTATTTCACTTGGGACTCTCTAAATAAGATGGCATTTCAGGATCCTTTCCGTAGTTCCAATCAATTCAGCCATTTATAACTACTGCTATGTTCTTGTAAACACTGTGACTCGCAGGAGCCTAAATTTATATTCATTTTAAAATGGAAGAAAACTTCCCAATATTGGGCTTGAAATGCTTGTGGTCACAAGATGGAAATTTGTGTGAACAAGATACTGTTCTGTGTCTCAATAGAATCAGAATTGCAGAATTGAGATTCATGAAGTCCAAACCCCTGCAATCCATGAATCCAAACATAGGGTCCCCCATCCAAAATGAAACCATACTATATCCTGCTTAGCTTTTGCAAATGTGTGAGCACTGGGGTATTTTTTTGCTGCATGTGGGTGTTCTGTGGCATTTATTGACTTATCAATAAAACAGCACCACATCTTTGTGAAGGGAGCAAGGTTGGTTGTTTTGCTTCTGTCAAGTCCCTTTGGGGGCTGATTGTGAGACTGGCATGCAAAGAGACTGGCATGTGCAGAACGAAACTATTTGCACTTGGGAGTACTACACCGAAGCTGCCTCTCAGCTGCTTTGCTGAATGGTTTTGGTGCTAGTTTGTCGCTGCCCCTGCCATATTGCTTTGCTTCCGATGAGGGCCAATCCAATGTCATATTGCCTGAAGCAAAACCAACCAACCCAATGGCATCCACTCTCCATTGATTATTATGGGGTACAGTTGCTGGGAAACTCTACTGTGCAATAGCCTTACTGTACCCTCCAGGTTTGATCTGTCTGTCGCCCAAGTCTGCTGCCTTGTGGTAAGGACATCGCTGTTTCTAACTTAAGGGAAAAGCCTACCTAAATGGTTGTACATGTGACCCTTAAAAGTACTTTTACTGCAAATTCTGTTGCTGGACTGTCACTGGCTCCTCTCTTTACTCATAGAAATGGTCTAGAGGTGTACAGCGAGTGACATGAAAAAATGAGGAAGATCATAGATCTCGGCTGCAACATATTCTGTAATCCTGAAACTCTGTTTTGGAGATAACAGAATTTTCCCTATATGCTGCTGAGCTTACAGTGTTTTGTTCATGCTAGCAGACAATTCTTTTTTTAATGGCCAAAATTCTATAAACTGCCACTTAGTGTAAACTTTATAGGGCCAAAATTATTGTTATTATTTATGTAATTAATTTCTATACCACCCTATACCTGAAGGTCTCAGAGTGGTTCACATAAAATGAAAGCCACTGGCCCGAATCAAAGGGAGCTGGGAATTTTCACGATATAGAAATATTTTCCCATTCCCCTGCCCCTCCCAGGGAAGTGAAGAAAGTCGGTTGTTGCCTTGGAGATTTGGTATTACTTACATGGGAAGGTATAGTGCATTTGAGTTGGATCCAGAGTAAGGCTGAAAATCCTATACTCAGTTACCAGGGAGTAAACTCTATTGAATTTAGTAGGATTCGAAGAAAACATGTATAGGATTACACTGTTCGTTAGTTCAACATGAGTGCCATTTAAATAAGCAGGACAAGTCCATAATGACTTACCGTCTTTTTTGCTCTATGACTCACTTTTTCCCTCCTAAAAAGTAAGGGGAAATGTGTGTGCGTCTTATGGAGTGAATACAGGCTGCGCAGCTATCCCAGAAGCCAGAACAGCAAGAGGGATTGCTGCTTTCGCTGCGCAGCGATCCCTCTTGCTGTTCTGGCTTCTGGCATTCAGAATATTTTTTTTCTTGTTTTCCTCCTACAAAAACTAGGTGCGTCTTATGGTCTGGTGCGTCTTATAGAGTGAAAAATACGGTAACTCTTACTGATTTCTATTGGAAGAAAGTTCTGTTAACTCACTCTGGATCCAGCTCCTTGTTTTTTGAAAAAATACTGCAGTTTTTACAAACAAACAAAGGGCCTTTTTATTTTAGTTTTTAAGACACAGTATATATAACTGATTTTTTTAAAGAGAGAGAAAAATCACTTACATTCTGTGATCTTCAGAGATGGCACCTAAATGCTACTCATTTAGCAATGCTATCATATGCATGTTCACTCAGAAGTGAGTCACATTTATCTGGGAGTAAAACCCATTGATTTATGGAGGGCTTATTTCTGTAGACATACAGTGGTGCCTCGCAAGACGAAAAGAATCTGTTCTGCGAGTCTCTTCGTCTAGCGGTTTTTTCGTCTTGCGAAGCAAGCCCATTGACGGATTAGCGCTATTAGCGGCTTTTAGCGGCTTATCGGCTTAGCGGATAAGCGGCTTAGCGGCTTAGAAAAAGGGGGGAACCCACAGGAACTCGCAAGACATTTTCGTCTTGCGAAGCAAGCCCATAGGAAATTCGTTTTGCGAAGCACCCCCAAAACGGAAAACTCTTTCGTCTAGCGAGTTTTCCGTCTTGCGAGGCATTCGTCTTGCGGGGCACCACTGTACATAGGATTGCATTGGAAGCAATGCTAGACAAGAGTTAAGTGGAATGTTGTTGCTGCAGTTATCTTTGTCCAGTTTAACTATATTTTATTGCTGATATGAATGGAACTGAAGGAGGCAAATTGTTGGTCATTGTATGCCTTTAGTGGCTGCCTCAGTTTTTTGTTTTCAGAAATGCCTCTGTTTCCTTGGAACCCTTTATGTGATGCACTGAAATGCCTTGATGCGTGCCTCAGAAACATGATGTTGTTGATACATTGTGCTATAAAGTATGCTGGTGATTATTGTATGTGCTGCCTTGACTTGAATAAAGACATTTGAGCTCAATTTACTCTTTCAACATTTTGTTTTCCCTCCTTCATTTCTCCTCCCCGCAATCTGGTCATCTGGTGTGTCTTGTTTTAAAAGTGCTAATGCTCTAAATTTTCCTATATGCTTAACAGTGAACCCCACTGACTTAAATCATAGTTCTATGTACCGTGCAATAGTAAACATGGTGTATGTACTGTACCTTTCCCAAGTACCTGTGTCTGACTCTGAAAATACAGGTGTTAATCCTGTTTAGAGAGAATCTGCATGTTTCATAAGGGTCCCGAGATTTACCGTATTTTTCGCTCTATAAGACGCACCCGACCATAAGACACACCCAGTTTTAGAGAAGGAGAACAAGAAAAAAAATACTCTTTCCCTCTCTGCACAGCACCTCTCCAGCAAAGCAGGAGGAGAAAGGGAAGGGGCTCCATTTCTCCTCCCGCTTTGCTGAAGGGGCGCTGCGCAGCTTTCCCTCTCTGTGCAACGCCTCTCCAGCGAAGCGAAGTCAGAAGAGCAAGAGGGATCGCTGAACAGCGAAAGCAGTGATCCCTCTTGCTCTCCTGGCTTCAGCGATAGCTGCCCGGCCTGCATTCGCTACATAAGACGCAAACACATTTCCCCTTAATTTTTAGGAGGGGAAAGTGCGTCTTATAGAGTGAAAAATATGGTATACTGTTTTATAGGCCAAAACCAGCATCCTGAATTGGGCTTGGAAACAAACTCTGATGCCTCTTGCTTGTCAGGACAGATGAGTGTATAAAAGGTAGGTTACCTACAAGCGTAAAATTTTTGTCTTTTGTCCTGTTTGCCACTGGCTTGTCTCCCCTAGAAGGGAATGTTCCTCAGTCCATCCCATTCTCTATGCCTTCATTAATATATAGGATTCTTCCTGTTCCTCCACTTGTCTCTTCAGTTAGACTTAAAACAGTAGGAAAATAATACACATGGGTGGTAGTCAACTAAATTTTACTCAGAGTAGGCCTGCTGAAATTAATGGACCTAATTCAGTCATGTTCGTTAATTTTAATGAGTCTGTTCTGAATAAAGTTTCCTGAATACCATCCATTAAGTGTGGGATGTAATCAATTGGTGCAGTCAAATGCAACATGTCTCATTTCCCTCGCATGGGCACAGGCAGGGGAACATCCAGTCAGTGTAACTTCCTCTTCCACTGGTCTGGAGCATCCTCCCCCTGCATGTGACCTGGGAGATGGACATGGTCCTGGCTGACTCCATATAACAGCCGAGTCATGCAGCCATTTTCTCAGCTGTGGTTTTTCTCTTGTCTTGCTTGCTGCCATGCTGCTCTCCTGCAGCCCTTTTGTTGTCTTAATGCAATTTTGTTGTCTGCAGCACATGAGTCCAGTCTCCAAGTGAGATGAACTCAGTTTGTTTATGTAACTACCAAGTAAAGCCTGCCTTTCAGGGATCAAATTGTGAACTGAAATGTGAGTAAACTTTTTGTTACTTTACTCAGAAAGACTCTTGTGTCTCTATTCTTTTAAGAGGGATTAAAAGGGACACCGGGAAATAATCTTAACTAAGAGATTCAAACGAATCTGCAAACTAGCTTCCAGCTATATTGAGGGAAATCTGCTCTGCTACATCACTTGCTAGCGTGAATGAAGGAAGGATAGTATTCATTCAATATATCCTTTCTTACTATCCTTAACATTCCCACATTAAGTCTAATTGAAGAGACAATTCCCCCGTATTCACTTTCCTCAACAATTTATTCTTCTTATGTGCTTTAACTTACATTTGTATATCTAATGTTGTTCTGTGTACTTTGATATGAACTGTAATAAGCTGCAGCTTTAAAAAAATGGTAATCCTCTCAAGATGGCCTCCCACCAGCAGAACTGGTCCAATTAGATTCATCATCTGATCTAATTGGTCTCTGTCAGGCCGTCCCGTCCCCTTTGTCCCTGAATTATTTATCACAGAGAAAATGGCATTGCTCTTTCCTTTTGGTGTCTTTCTAGAGTCCATCAGCTTTGACCTGAAGGATTACCCATTAGGGAATATTGGGTCAGTGAATTTCCATACAAATTGGATTTTTGCGTCCCTGCCGGGACCATGTGTTGTCACTGTGGTGATTTATGTTTTTCCATGTAAAAACTGCTCTCAACAACTGGGCAGACTTCAAACCTCAGATTGTAATTATTTTGGATCACGGCAGACTTGGTTGGATTAGGAGTTTCAGGGCTGGATATCAAGCACAGATCAGTATTCCATTTCCATTGTCTCCAACCAGGGATGTCCTTTTTGCAAGGAAAGGGGTGACAATAATAATAATAATACCCCGCCCATCTGGCTGGGTTTCCCCAGCCACTCTGGGCAGCTCCCAACAGAAAAATAAATAAGTGATAAAACATCAAACATTAAAAACTTCCCTAAACCGTTCAGATGTCTTCTAAAAGTCAGATAGTTGTTATTTCCCTCTTTTTTTTAAAGAAATATTTATTAAGATTTCACAAAGACAAACATACAAAAACACATAATAACAAAAGAGAAAAAATTTTAAAAAAAGATAAATAAAACATACAGAAACAACAAGTAAAATTAAAAACAATTTTTTGTCATAACATAAAACTCGTTTGCTTGTTTCTTTAACTTCCTCACACGTCCCCTTCTTGTATTCCCATTTAAATAATCAAATCAGCAAATCCTTACCCTCTTTCATTTATCTTATCTCTATAACTTAACATTTTATAACTCAGTATTTTCATACATTATCAATTCATTTTTGCATATTCTTATTAACTTTGTTGCCAATACCCCTTATTTCCAATCCAACACCATTTTAGTTATTTTTTTTTATAACCTAATTAACCCTTCTTCCATATTCTTAAAGCATTACAGTTGGAAACCACTCAATTTCTATCCAACATCATTCTAACATTCATTAATTTTACAATATTTCTGTAAATAGTCTTTAAATTTCTTCCAATCTTCTTCCACCGCCTCTTCTCCCTGGTCCCGGATTCTGCCAGTCATTTCTGCCAATCCCATATAGTCCATCATCTTCATCTGCCATTCTTCCAAAGTGGGTAAATCTTGTGTCTTCCAATACTTTGCAATAAGTATTCTTGCTGCTGTTGTAGCGTACATAAAAAAAGTTCTATCCTTCTTTGGCACCAATTGGCCGACCATGCCCAGGAGAAAGGCCTCTGGTTTCTTCAGAAAGGTATATTTAAATACCTTTTTCATTTCATTATAAATCATTTCCCAGAAAGCCTTAATCCTTGGGCACGTCCACCAAAGGTGAAAGAATGTACCTTCAGTTTCTTTACATTTCCAACATTTATTATCGGGCAGGTGATATATTTTTGCAAGCTTGACGGGGGTCATGTACCACCTGTATATCATTTTCATAATATTCTCTCTTAAGGCATTACATGCCGTAAATTTCATACCGGTGGTCCACAACTGTTCCCAGTCCGCAAACATAATGTTATGTCCAACATCTTGTGCCCATTTAATCATAGCAGATTTCACCGTTTCATCCTGAGTGTTCCATTTCAACAGCAAGTTATACATCCTTGACAAAATCTTGGTTTTGGGTTCTAACAGTTCTGTTTCTAATTTTGATTTTTTCTACCTGGAAGCCAATTTTCTTGTCCAAATTATATGCCTCCATTATCTGATAGTAATGAAGCCAATCTCGCACTTTGTTTTTTAGTTTCTCAAAACTCTGCAATTTTAGTCTATCTCCCTCTTGTTCCAAGATTTCCCAATATTTCGGCCATTTGGCCTCCATATTGAGCTTTTTCTGAGCTTTTGCTTCCATTGGTGACAGCCACCTTGGTGTTTTATTTTCCAATAAATCCTTATATCTTGTCCAAACATTGAACAAAGCTTTCCTGACAATATGGTTCTTAAATGCTTTATGTGCTTTAACCTTGTCGTACCACAAATATGCATGCCACCCAAAAACATTGTTAAAACCTTCTAAATCCAAAATGTCTGTGTTCTCAAGAAGTAGCCAGTCTTTCAGCCAGCAAAATGCTGCTGATTCATAGTAAAGTTTATAGTCTGGCAGGGCAAATCCACCCCTTTCCTTTGCATCAGTCAATATCTTAAATTTTATTCTGGGCTTCTTGCCCTGCCAGACAAATTTAGAGATATCTTTCTGCCACTTCTTGAAACAATCCATCTTGTCCACAATTTGCAGTGTTTGAAACAAAAACAACATTCTAGGCAATACATTCATCTTTATAGCTGCAATTTGACCCAACAAGGAAAGCTTCAAATTTGACCAAATTTCTAAGTCTTTTTTTACTTCCGTCCAACATTTTTCATAATTATCTTTAAATAAGTTCCCATTTTTTGCTGTCATATTAATCCCCAAGTATTTCACTTTCTTAACCACAGTCAAACCTGTCTCATTCTGAAACCTCTCTCTTTCAGTCAGTGTTAAATTTTTCTCTAAAACCTTAGTTTTTGACTTGTTCAATTTAAATCCTGCCACTTGACCAAATTCTTGAATTAGTTCTAAAACCCTTTTAGTACTAGATTCTGGCTCCTGTAACGTTAATACTAAATCATCTGCAAATGCTCTCAATTTGTACTGTTTGGCTCCGACCTGTATACCTTTAACCAACCGGTCCCTTCTAATCATATTCAGCAGAACCTCCAGGACCGATATAAAAAGCAATGGGGAGATTGGGCACCCCTGTCGTGTCCCTTTTTCTATCTTAAATTCTTCCGTCACCACATTATTTACAATTAATTTAGCCTTTTGTTCAGAATATATTGCACCTATACCATTTTCAAAACCTTGGCCTACCCCCATCCCCTGTAGGTTCTTTTTCATAAAACTCCAAGAGATATTGTCAAAGGCTTTCTCCGCATCCAGAAATATCAGAACTGCTTTAGTTTTTATATTCACTTCTAATTTTTCCAAAATATCAATTATGTTCCTCAAATTATCAGACAAATGTCTTCCCGGGAGAAAGCCCGCTTGGTCTCTATGAATCTCTTCCATCAATACTTTTTTCAATCTCTTGGCCAGAATATCAGCAAAAATTTTGTAATCCACATTAAGTAACGATATAGGGCGGTAGTTCTTAAGCTGAGTCTTTTCAGTCTCTGTTTTCGGTATAAGTGTAATATACGCCTCTTTCCACGACTCTGGTGCCCTCTTCCCTTCCAGAATTTCATTGCAGACTTCCTTCAAAGGTTGAACTAACCACTCTCTCAAAGATCTATAATATCTAGAAGTCAGCCCATCCGGTCCTGGAGATTTGCCCAGTTGCATATTTTGAATGGCACCTTCTACTTCCTGTTCAGATATTTTATAGTTCAACATTAATTTACTTTCTTGGGAGATTTTTTGTAATCCATTTGTCTTCAAAAATCGGTCTATGTCCATTTCTTTCTGTGGCCCTTGTGAGTATAATTGTTTAAAGTACCTCTGGAAGCAATTTCTAATTTCATTTGGATTATGTATGTTTTTTCCTTCCACTTCTAAATTTGTAATAGTATTTAATTTTTGCCTTTTTTTATTTGCCAGGCCAGCAATTTCCCACATTTATTAGCTGATTCAAATGTTTTTGTCTCATTTGTTTAATTTTCCATTCTATTTCCTGATTCATCATTTCCATATATTGTACTTGATATAATTTTATTTCTCTCAAGATCTCCTGTGACTTTGGTTTTGCCCTCAATTTCTTCTCACTTTCTTTTATTTTCTCCAAAATTTTATCTTTCTTCTCATTTTGACTTCTCTTCTTTATTGCATTCTGTTGTATCAAAAACCCTCTCGTAACAGCTTTGCTTGCGTCCCAGATCACTCTTTTTTCTACATTGGTGTTCATATTTATTTCAAAATAGTCTCTCAAAGTTTTTTTGGGCCTTTTTATACACTTCTTCATCTCCAAATAAGGTGTCATTCATCCTCCATCTGAAGGAGCCAGTTGATATTTGCTTCATCCCCATCCTTACAGCATTATGGTCGGAGCAAGTTTTTGGGCAGATTTCCACTTTCTTTATCTTTGGTGCCATTCCTCTAGTTACCCATATTTGGTCAATTCTAGTCCATGTCATATTGGCTTCAGAAAAGAAGGTTCCCTCTCTTCCCAAGGGGTTCTTTGTTCTCCAAATATCCACTAAGTCCATATTGTCTGTCATTTCAAAAAAAGTTTTTGGTAGTCTACCATCCTTGGTAACTACCTGTCTTTGTGCCTTGTCCATGTTTGTAGATACAACTCCATTCATATCCCCCATCAAAATCAGATTGTAATCCAGATAGTCCAATAATGTCTCATGCAACTTTTTAAAGAATTCAGATTTCCCCTCATACGGTGCATAAATTCCTACGATCAAAAATTTCTCTCCTTGAACTTAAATTTCAATTGCCAGGAATCTTCCTTGTTCGTCTTTAAAGATAAATTTCGGTAATAGTCTCTCTTTTGCATATATCACAACTCCTCTTTTTTTAACTTTATCAGATGAGATAAACTCCTGTCCCAATCTCTTATTAATAAGTAATTTCCTGTGTAACCTTGTTACATGAGTTTCTTGTAAACAAATCAAGTCCAATTGCTCCTTTTTTAATAGATGAAAAACACTTTTTCTCTTCCGAGGAGAGTTAAGGCCGTTACAATTCCAACTTAAAAGTTGCAGAGCCATGATGGGGTTACTTCACTTTACCTCCGACTGCACCAAGTGTCTGTTCTTGTTCTGTCAACTGTGTCTCTTTCTCTGGGCCGTGCAATCCAAAAGATAAATTTGCTATATCCAGTATTCCTTTTTCCAGTGCTCTTGGCTCTTCTCCAGATTCCACTTCTTTCTGTAGATCTTCTTCGTGGTCTTTCAGAAACCTATCTTTTTCATTGACTGATCTTATTTTTATCTTTCTTCCTTTGTATTTAAAAGATAGGCCTTGAGGAAATTCCCACCTAAAAAGAATTCTATTTTTTCTCAACAGGGCAACCAGATCTCCGTAGTTAAGCCTTAAATCCAGAAGATGTTTTGGGATATCCTTAAATATCTCCACTCTTGAATTGTCAATTTCCAAAGTCCTTTGATAGTGCAAATTCAAAATTTTATCTCTCTCCTGTTTTGTTCGAAAAGTAATCAAACAGTCTCTCACCTTGTTCCTCCTTTGTCCTCTTCCGAGTCTAAATGCACTCACTATCTTAAATTCTTCCTTCCCCAAGTCCTGTTGCCAAAAATCTGTAAATTCCTGTGTAAGAAAATCAACCAGATAATCTTTCTCACGTTCTGGTACAGCCCTGATTCTTAAATTTTTTTGTTTCTCTTTCAATTCAATCATAGACAATGTCAAACCGTGGTCCTCCAATTGCTTATATACTGGTGGTATCTTCTCCTGAGTAGCAGTTGCAATCTCTTTTGCTTCTTCAGCTATCTTTCTAGTCGAAGCAGATTCCTGTAGTAATTTTTCAATAGACTGTGTATTGGTGTTCACCTTCTGTCCCAAATTATTAATACTTGTAGTATTCAAATCAATTTTAACTGATGCTTCAGCTACTTGCTTATTTGTCTCTGCCACCTGTTTAGCTAAATTTTCCAAAGATTCATTAATTTTTCCAAGTGCTTGTGCCAAAACATCTTCAGAAGACATAACTTTTGGTTTGACCTGTGGAAGTGCAGCCCCTGATGTTCCAGATGCGCCAGATATTGAAGGCCTTCGCTGCTGCGCAGTATCTGTCCTGTATTGTCTTCCAGACCTAGTAATCTTTTCTTGCGCCAGCTCTAACTTTCCTCTCCCATCTGCCATAACACTCTCATGAAAATCCAAGGCCAATCCCACGGCTAGAGATTGTTTTGAAAAGGAATTTTCCTGTAGGCCAGTTGTTTTTGTAGCAATGTCAAACCTCCTCTAGGGGGGCACAGTAACAACCAGAACTTGCCACTTTTAAAAACAAATATAGTCCTTATAGGTCCCCCAATTCACTTAAAAGCAACAGTTTTAGTCCACTTAAACAGTTACTTTAAAACCAGGAGAAGTCCAGAAACACTGTATCTCTTTTTGCAGAGCTAAATCAAAAGTCCTCTGCTTTCCACTGAGCGGCTTTCCTTATCTAAAGGCAGTCCGTTCCCAGGTTTCAGGCTGCGGATTTTAACTTCCTTTTCCTCTTATTTTTGCAGGTAAATACACCTCAAACTTTCCCCCCTCCTCTCCTGCAAACAGGAGGGGAGACCGCTTTCCTGATGTTAAGATTTAAGTCTTTTTCCAAAATGTCTTTCCAAGTTTCCGCTTTACAGTCCCTTTGCTTTGATCTGTTTACAGTAAGGGAAGGCAGACTTCCTGTTTATACCTTCCCGTTTCGGTACCAAATTTACTTATTGTTTAAAGTCCAATTCATATCCAGTTTATTCCTACGGGTAGTTAATTTCGAGTCCAATTGTCCCAGGAAAAAGTCAGCGCTCTCCGATAACAGCTGTGCGGCTTCACTCCGTGGAAGAAGCAGTCGACTTTCAGCACCGCGCTGCTCACCCCGTCCCGCTCCGGAACCCTTTTTTTAAAAAAAGAAGGGTCCTTTGCAGATTGGGAGGGCGCAAATGGTGCCCGCCGAGTCCCCACGTTCACAGGCTTCCCCCGCCTGTGATTTTTAAAGGGTCCCCGCTTTGCCGCAGCGGTAAGACCCGATCCCACGGAGCTAATCCCTCCGGAGCTCAGAGGGAATCCGCCATTGATCGATGGCGCTGACCCGGAAGTGAGATAGTTGTTATTTCCTTGACACGTGATGGGAGTGCTTTCCGCAGGGTGGGTGCCACTACCAAGAAGGCCCTCTGCCTGGTTCCCTGTAGTGTCTCTTTTCGCAGTGGTGACAAAGAGACCATTTGTTATTGTTGGCTTTGTATATCTTGGAGGTGGAAGGGGTGGTTTTGTTACTGATTCTTGCTCCCATGTAGTACTTCAACAAAGCTGTCTAGTGTGTTTATGATGATCATCTATCTAGAACGGGTAGGCAAACTAAGGCCTAGGGGCCAGATCTGGCCCAATCGTCTTCTAAATCCAGCCCACGGACGATCAAGGAATCAGCGTGTTTTTACATGAGTAGAACGTGTCCGTTTATTTAAAATGCATCTCTGGGTTGTTTGTGGGCATAGGAATTCATTCATTTTTCCCCCCTTCAAAATATAGTCCAGCCCTCCACAAGGTCTGAGGGACAGTGGACCGCCCCCCTGCTAAAAAAGTTTGCTGACCCTTGATCTAGAACAGGGTAGCCAACCTGGTCCCCTTGAGCTACTACTGGCTTCCAGCTCCCACCATCCTGGGAGTTGGGGTACCAGCAACATCTAGATGGCAGCAACTTGGCTAACCTTGGGTCTCCAGATGTTGTTGGACTACAACTCCCATCATCCCTGACCAATGGTCCTGCTACCTAGGGATGGTGGGAGTTGTAGGGCAACGACATCTGGGACTCCAAAGCTGAGAGAAAGGCTGATCTAGCGTTCACACATCAAGTTCTTTCCTATAAGAGAGCTCGTGCTTTCCATAACAGGAATTTTCATCTTAATGTAATTTATACACTCGGCACAGCTTTTCTGGCTATCATCCAAACAGCCATTCCATTACCAACAGTCAGGAAACATGATTTTTAAAAATGAATGCTTTTAAATACGAAACACAGAAAATAGAACATGAGCTCTAATGGAACTCAGCTGATGAACGCTTATAGGAATGTGGCCAAAAGGCGGCTGCTGTGGAACAGAAGGGAACTGTTGGCATGCTGAAGGAGAAGCCCCACCCCCAAGGATTACAGAAGTACAGAAAATATTTTGGGGGGGACGACTAACAGTCCAAAGAAAACTGAACTGAGCATGCTCAGTGGTCATTAAATCCTGGGTGTCTGTTGCAAGGAAAACCGGAACACTAACGGGAGGAGGAACAGAGTCGGAAATTCCAAGAAGATGCTGGCTGGTTGGAAATTTGAACAGAAACACTGCAACGTTGTGTCACAGTTGTGTCACAATTTGTATTATAATAATAATCAAACCAGATTGTCAATGCAGGCATAGATAGTAAGACTTCAGTGCACCATAATAAATTAAGAGAAATCTTTCAGACTGCATTAGGGAAAGCCTTCAAAACAGCTGCGTTCTCTACTTTAACTATTCTCTTCTTCCTAACCAACTTCCTTCATTTTAAGAAGCGTTTTTTTATATACAATCTCCTAGTGTGTGTGGGTGTGTTCTGTTTTAGAAACAGATATGAGGCTTTCACCTCTCACACATCCAGTTGAACATTCAATGCTGTGTATGTTGTATACAGTGGTACCTTGGGTTAAGAACTTAATTTGTTCTGGAGGTCCATTCTTAACCTGAAACTGTTCTTAACCTGAAGCACCACTTTAGCTAATGGGGCCTCCTGCTGCCGCTGCGCCGCCAGTGTGCGATTTCTGTTCTCATCCTGAAGCAAAGTTCTTAACCCGAGGTACTATTTCTGGGGTACCCGAGGTACATTCACAGAAATTCCCTGAAAAGCATCCTAAATATCTTCGTGAAAAGTGTTCCCCATTTTGACTCATTCCTAGTTGCAGTATCTTCCAAGCTGCTTCTGGTAACATTACTTGATCACTCAGTAATCTTTACAACAGCCATGACTACTATTTTTAATTCCTCTGCTTCAGATGCCGTGGCCCCAATACCAACCCTACTGTGTAGGATAGTAAATATTTGAGTTGGTGCATGCTCTGCCTACATTCTCTCTACAGCAAAAGAAAGGGTGAGCCATTCTAGGAAAATATGAGTTGATGCAGTTTGTTTCTGAAGGCCTGAAATGCAAGGGGATCATTTCTCCAAAGGCCAAAAATGGTTCTTTGCAATATAGCACTGGGTCAGCAGAAGTCACTCAGAATTATGAGAGATGAATGCCTTCCTTTCCCATGGGCAGAACCGGCAAAATTCATATTCCATTCCATTAAATGCCAGGGAGATGAGGATGATAGTGCATTAGCTTTTAGAGTATTACTTATTCATTCATACTCATCATCTTTTAAACTAGTTAATGAGCTTCTCAGAATTCACGCAACAAATGGGTCACATACTTTTCAAAAACTGCCTAAGTGTGTCTTAGAAGTTGTTTTCTGAATGTTCTGCGCCACCAACATTTAAAATAGGTCCATATTAGAATCATTTGGGAGGGCTTAGAGATAACCTCAAGGGCTGCTTCTCAGTCTTCCTTTCATTATGAGCATCTCCCTAACTGGCTTTATTCCTAAATCTGGGGAGATAAGCTAAGCTTAGGGAACCAGCACAAGTGATTCCCATCAATGCAAAGAGGCGCATGCAAACCCTTAAAAAACCCAAATACTTTCCTCCCTGCAGTGTCCTTACTTAGTGCACAGACCATCCAAGGCCATTTACTGGTGGGCCATTGCAGAGCCCTGGCAAAAGGAAGCTCCATGCTGGAAGCCATGACAAACATTTTATACGTACCAGCAGGACCTTGCCATGTACCTGCTTAGCCAGTGTCTCCAGGCTCCTGTATGTGTGAGCATGCCCTCCCCCCCCCATTACCTCCATAAAGGCTGCAAAACTGAACAAGCCTGCAGAGCAATACACACACCTGAGCAGAAAGCAGCTGCTTGAAGCAGAACTGCAGCCCCTTCTCTTCATTTTTTAAGGAAGAGCAGTCAGATAGTCTGAAGTGCCTGTGGGGTGGGGGGGGTGGAAGACAAGATCCCTACAACCTTAATATCTCACCAGCTCCCTCCTCTCTCGTGTGTATGTGTGTGTGTGTGTGTTTTGAAAGGATGGTGTTTTAATAAAATAAACCCCCAGCCCCAATCTGCCAGAAGCTGAAGGATCAGCAGCAACATGCAACAACCAACAACACCACAATCATAGAAAGGGAGGTGGAAGAAAGGGTGTGTGTTAATAATGGGTTTTTAATGGGGGGGGGGGGCGGAATCCACGCTTCTGCCTGGGGTTGTCTTTTTCAAAAAACAAAGCAAAGCCAAACTTTTCTTCTTTTTGCAAGCTTCTAGGAACTGGCAAATTGATCCTCCAGAGAATGGACTTCCTTGGGAGGCTGTGGACTCTCCTTCATTGAAGGTTTTTAGGCATCTGCCAGGGATGTTTGAGTGGAGATTCGTGCCTTACAGACAGTTGGACTAGATGACCCTTGGGACCCCCTAACTATTCCCCTATGAAAAATTTCACCACACACCTCTGATAGGTACTTATCCATTAGCACCTACAGTGGTACCTCTGGTTACGTACTTAATTCGTTCCGGAGGTCCGTTCTTAACCTGAAACTGTTCTTAACCTGAAGCACCACTTTAGCTAATGCGGCCTCCTGCTGCCGCCGTGCCGTCAGAGCACAATTTCTGTTTTCATCCTGAAGCAAAGTTCTTAACCCGAGGTAATATTTCTGGGTTAGTGGAGTCTGTAACCTGAAGCGTATGTAACCCGAGGTACCACTGTATTAGTATCCATCAGGGTGTACATTAAACCTCATTTGCATCCCACATTTCTCACTCAGCAGCCGTGAGCAAAAACACTTAAATCCTTCTAGGGACTTAGGTGCTGCTGCTTCTCCCTGTGCTCTAGGAAAAAACCTTCATTGGCTTGTCATTGTCATCTGTCTATCTCCTGTCTCAGGAGACAATGGAAGACTTTGGGGGTGAAAGTCAAACTGCTGGAGAGTTATACAAAGCCCTTAAGAGGCGATCCAACCATGAAAATGTTAGTCAGTGTTATTTAGCTCATCCACCTTCCTTCCGCAGTTTTCTCCCCTGCCTCTCTCTTCAGGCCTTTTTTCCAATCAGAACTCAGTTCCAGCACCTCTCAGGTGGGAGCCATCTTTTCCTTTATTATTTTGGTCTGGTTTCCAAGGCAACACACAGTCTTGTATTCTCCCTCCAAGTCTCTATTCCTAAAGCCTTATAATGCACAATGCCACAGGCAATATCCTGGTGGCAAGGACGACTTTGAGTTCTGGAAAAAGAACCCCACCCACATACACTCCTTCTGCTTGGAACAGGTGAACTCTACACACAACCGGGATCCATGGAGAGGAGTGTGCTCCACTCTCCTGAAGGGTGACTCATACAGGCTCCTCAGGCAATTTAGGACTCTGCAGAATTGAGGTTCTTAGTCATGTGAGGCACCTTCACAAGTAGAGGAGGCTCCCCGCTTCACACAGAAGCACCCTGTTATCTGGAGGGGGAGGGGGATGGCAATGCAGGGGAATAGAATTTGTCTCTGCTTGCCCTTATCAACCTGGCAGCATACTCAGACAGGGTCACTTTCTCTCAGCAAAGCATTCTCTTGCATATTTCCCTTCCTTTATTTGGAATTAACATTGTTTGCCTTCTACTACAGCACAAGGGACGCAGGTGGCGCTGTGGGTAAAACCTCAGCGCCTAGGACTTGCCGATCGCATGGTCGGCGGTTCGAATCCCCGCGGCGGGGTGCGCTCCCGTCGTTCGGTCCCAGCGCCTGCCAACCTAGCAGTTCGAAAGCACCCCCAGGTGCAAGTAGATAAATAGGGACCGCTTACCAGCGGGAAGGTAAACGGCATTCCGTGTGCTGCGCTGGCTCGCCAGATGCAGCTTGTCACGCTGGCCACGTGACCCAGAAGTGTCTGCGGACAGCGCTGGCTCCCGGCCTATAGAGTGAGATGAGCGCACAACCCTAGAGTCTGGCAAGACTGGCCCGAACGGGCAGGGGTACCTTTACCTTTACCTTACAGCACAAGCATGAATGTTTCTTCTTCCTCTTTCTGCCCTGATCCTGTTTCTCCTCTATAGATTTAGGTCAACTGTCACTAGCCGGTCTAAATGTGGCCACTATTAATAATCTTTTAGGTGTGCAATCAACTGCTCATTTGATTACTCTTGGTCTTGTTACTAATTTCCCCATACTAGAAAGGTCCACTTCTCCCTACAGTGCATTGTGACCATTGGCTCAAGCTTGTTTCTCTTGGCAGGTGAGAACACAGCACAGCCCTTTGAGGACAACTTTGGAGGGGGATTCTGAATATCCAATACAGGGCTCTATTGTTTCTAATGAAGGCAACAGGAATAAAACTGCAGGAGACCCAGGGCAGATCTACACTCATGTTTTTTAATGTTAAGGAAGGGTTAAGGAATGGTTTTGATAACTATATGGACACATGGCATCCTACTTTTCATATTCATAATGCATTACAGTAGTACCTCGGGTTACAAACGCTTCAGGTTACAAACGCTTTGGGTTACAAACTCCACTAACCTGGAAGTAGTTGCTCCAGGTTGCGAACTTTGCCCCAGGATGAGAATGGAAATCACGCGGTGGCAGCACAGCAGCAGCAGGAGGCCCCATTAGCGAAAGCGCACCTCAGGTTAAGAATGGTCTTGGGTTAAGAACGGACCTCCGGAACAAATTAAGTTCGTAACCCAAGATACCACTGTATTAAAATGTGACACAGAGGGTGCTGCAGAGCAACTAGCAACCAGCAGTAGGGAGACAATGTTTTGATGGGGGGGGGGAGGTAAAAAACACTTTAATTTACAAGTATGCCCTCTAAAATACCTTTAGAGCTGAAATGCAGAATACAATATACCACATGGCACTACTCCGTGATGGTGAACGGCAGCATTTAGAATGCAGTTGGGGGAGGAAATATTTCGTTGCCCTCTATATTAAAAACAACTACACTCTGCATAGAGAAAACTAGCACTTCCAGGGGAAGGCTCTCTTTTAGTCTTCTTTCTGTTATGCTAGTCAGGAACACTCACGGAGTTCTTTATCTGAAGGAAATTCAAACATTCAACTGCACACCATCTGCCATGGTACAACCTGCCGCCGCCCTAGTCTCTGAACTGACAAAGAGAGACGCCTCCTCACACTGGGATGCCCCCAGCCTTAGTGGCCCAACAGAGTCTGGTCAAAGGCCAGCACCTTACCTTGGGAGGCAGCAGTGGCAGCAGCGGGCACTGCCAGGACAGCACCAGACACTCAGCTCCCAGGCAGGCCAGCACAGTGACTCCCTGCCTGCCTGCCCTCCCACTTGTCCATCCATTCCCAACAACAAGGTCTGGTGGACTGGCTGGGCTCCCTCACCCGCTTGCTTGCTTGCTCTGAGGCCGCCTCAGCTCCTGGCAACCAGCACCCCCTGGCCAGCCCCAGAGGCACCATTCACCTGCGGAGCTTGTAGCCAGGGCTGCTGCAACAGCTGTGCAAGCCTTTGGGAGGCAGAGATGTGAGAGGACATCAGAGGAGGGAAGGAAGAGGGACAGAGGCCAGTGTTGCCCGTGGCACCCCTGACCATCCTTCAAGGCACCCCAGGATGCCACAGCACACTGGTTGAAAACCACTGCAGTAACAGATACTGGCTCTGCCAGTCAAAAGAGAAGACCTGGATGTTGAATGTGATTGGGAAAGAGGGCATCCCCAGTTGTCACCTGATTTCTTAGGCCAGAGATATCAATGTTTCTGTTGCCCAAGCCAGTGAAAGGGAATGACGAAAGAGAGTAATGGCTTTAGATTAATTTACAGTACAATCCTATGTCTACTCAGAGGCAAATCCCATGAAATTCAGTGGGGTTACTGGACTAAATTGCTTAGATAAAACAGAAGTAAAGTCATTATCAAGGAAACTACCCTGGGAGCAGAATCAAATGAAATTGTTCCAGTGGAAAAGAGACAGAAAATACAAATGGAATCTCCACTTAAATTGCAGTCCAATCAGCTCTTGTTTTTCATCCTCTGTCCCTGGTGGATGAAAAGCAGAGATGGTTCTGTGCCAGTTAAAAAATGGCAGCTCATATTTTGGGAGCAAACATTAGATCAAATTATATATAAACGTCTTTCTATTACAGAGAGAGGAGATGGGATGATTAATGTCACTCAGGTGGCTAATTGAAAGCATCTGAAAAGCATGAAGGGGGGTCATTATTGATCCTGGCTGAGTCAGAAACACAGCTGCTCCTCACACATTAGTTGCCTGGCAATTGATGTGAAACCTCCTTCTCCTGCGTGTGCCCACAGAATCCTCCAATCTAAGGGAGTTGACAACAATTAGCACTCATGTAGAACTAAGTGTCTTTCCAAGGAAGGACAATGCCCTTTTCTTTGCTTCTTTTGTGCCTCTGCAATGAGTGTCCCAGATCTTACTTGAAAAACTGGACACCTTCCACATTCTGAAGGCAATGAGTCTCTCTGGTGGAGCCACTTCCGCCTCCTCCCTGCCTGCCTGCCTGCCTTTCAGATCTGAAAAGTGACAGTTTGAGGTCTGGCAGGGTGTGCGAGGTCCTGCATATTGTGCTGGTGCTACTGCAGTCATTGCCTCCAGGGCCAGCACAACCCCATGGAAAAGCTCTCCAAGTGCCTGCCTGAAGTGTTAGAATTCATAAGGCTGAATGAGAAAGCCAACTGGAGAGAGAGTTTGGGGAGAAATCCTTACTCTTTCATAGCAGCAAAATGGTGATTGCTCCAAGCACATTAATACTTGGTTAGAATTTGCATCTGCCCTCAACTACCTTTAAATAAATGTTCCCTGTGAAAATACTTAGGCTAGAATAAATCACAGACACTTAGCTTTACAAATAAGTGAATGGTTTTCCCAACAGAGTTCCCAAAATTTACAGTAAACAAGTCTCCATCTGCTGGCAGTACAATAAAGATAAAAATGATTTCAAATATATTTTGAATTGGCCAATAAACCTGGCAAGATGCCGGCCTGGTTAACAAAGGAAAGACAAGTGGAAAGAGTTATAAATAAAATAACAGACCAGGGAAAATAAATTATCAACCCGGACCAAATTAAAGATAAATTTATGAATTATTACAAAAAAACTATATGAATTAGAACGCAAAGATGAGAATAATGTTAAAAAATACCTGATAGAAAACAAGTTGCCGGAGATTGAGGAGGCTGAACATAGCCTACTAAATTCAAATATAGAAACAGATGAAATTAAAGAAGTGATAAGGAAAATGAAAGTTGGAAAATCGCCAGGTCCGGATGGGATTTTGATAATATATTATAAAAAATTATAAGAAATAGTTATTCCCTAAGCTTAAAAAAATCATGAATGAGATATTGGAGAAAGGGAAAACCCCAGAATCCTGGCATGAAGCACTAATAACACTCTTACCAAAACAAGGTACGGATCTGAAACTTATTAAGAATTATAGGCCAATTTCACTACTAAGCATGGATTATAAAATATTTACAGGTATCCTGGCTAACAGGTTGAAAAAATTATTAAACAGGGTAATAGGAAATGATCAAGCCGGCTTTTTGCCGGGGAGGCAAATAAGAAATAAGACAAGGATAATTATTACTGGAATATACAGAAATGAAACCAAGCAAAAAGGTAGCAATGCTACTGGCAGATGTGGAGAAGGCTTTCAACAGTGTGTTGTGGAACTTCTTAATTAAAACTTTTGAGAGCTTGAGAATAGTAAACAACATCATGAATGGAATTAAGGCAATTTATGACAACCAGAAAGCCAAAATAATTATAAATAATGAAATCACTGAAGAATTTAATATAGAGAGAGACTAGACAAGGTTGTCCCTTGTCCCCACTCTTATTTATCACAACATTGGAGATTCTTTTAATAGCAATAAGGAAAGACCAGGAAATAAGGGGCATCAATTTAGGTAGCCGATACTACAAGGTAAAGGCATTTGCTGATGATGTAATTATTACTACTGTAAATCCATTTGAAGGCACACAAAAAGCACTAGTGAAAATGAATGAATTTGGCAAGGTCTCGGGATTTAAACTGAATAAAGATAAATCAAAATTATTAACAAAAAATATGGGAGAAAAGGAACAAGAGGACCTAGAAAGAATAACAGGTCTAAAGACCACAAACAAAGTAAACTATCTGGGGGTCTGGATTACAAATAAGAACACTAATTTATTTAAAGACAATTACATCAAAAAATGGAAGGAAATTTAGAAAATTGGAGTAAATTGAAGCTGTCATTATGGGGCAGAATATCAGTGATTAAAATGACAGTACTTCCCAAAATCCTCTTTCTCTTTCAGAAAATTCCAATAATTATTGGGACAAAATGTTTTAAAGATTGGCAGAGGGACCTGGCCAATTTTATTTGGCAGGACAAAAAAGCAAGAATGAAATTTAAATTGTTGGCGGAACCCAGAGAAAGAGGAGGGTTCGCAGTCCCGGACCTCAGAATGAACTTTGAGGATGCATACTGGACTTGGTTGAAAGACTGGATGTTGCTTAGGAAAACCGAAGTCTTGGATTTAGAGGGCTGGGACAAGGTTTTTGGGTGGCGTGGCTACTTATGCCACGATAAAATAAAAGCACATAAAGGCCTTATTCGAAGTTTGGGAGAGGAATAAATCCAAAGTTATAACAAAAACCCCTTGGTGGGTACCACCTATAGAGTCAACTGTCATTCATAACAATAACATGAACAATAACTGGCCAACTTACAGAGACTTGGTGGATGAGATAAATTATTGTCCCAAACTGAAAAGGTTTGAAGAACTCAAACAACTAGGGGTAAATTGGCTAGAATATTACCAGCTTAGGGCGGCCTTTGAAAAAGATAAGACCTTAAAAGGGTCTGATAATAAAGCATCGATCTTAGAGAAGGAGGTTTTACAGAACAACCAAAAGACTCTTTCCAAAATGTACAAGCTGTTACAAAATGCTCAAATAGAAAAAGAGGGAAAGGGAAAGGCCATAATAAGATGGGAGCAGGACTTAGGTTATGTAATTGAATATAAAGAGTGAAAAAACCTGTGGACAAAAAATATTAATTTTACAGCATGTTATTTAATAAGAGAAAACTACCTGAAAATGCACCATAGTAAAGGTAAAGGGACCCCTGACCGTTAGGTCCCGTCGTGGACGACTGAGGTTGCAGCGCTCATCTCCCTTTGTTGGCCGAGGGAGCCGGCGTACAGCTTCCGGGTCATGTGGCCAGCATGACTAAGCCGCTTCTGGCGAACCAGAGCACCGCACGGAAACGCCGTTTACCTTCCCGCCGGAGCGATACCTATTTGTCTCCTTGCACTTTGACGTGCTTTCGAACTGCTAGGTTGGCAGGAGCTGGGACTGAGCAACGGGAGCTCACCCCGTTGCAGGGATTCGAACCGCCAACCTTCTGATTGGCAAGCCCTAGGCTCTGTGGTTTAGACCACAGCGCCACCCGTGTCCCGAAAATGCACCATAGGTGGTATTTAACACCGGAGAGATTGGCTAAAATGAACAAATCGCTTAGTAATAAGTGTTGGAGATGCACAAAGCAGATTGGAACTTTCTACCATATGTGGTGTACATGTCCAGAGATCAGAAAGTTCTGGGACATGATCCATGAAGAAATAAAAAAGTTACTAAGAACTTCACATAGCAAAAGACCAGAAGCATACCTTTTGGGAATATTGAATCGTGATATTTGTAGAGAAAATACTAAATTCTTCCTGTACGCGACATCTACAGCGAGAATCCTGGTGGCTAAGTACTGGAAGGGTAACCAGGTACCAACCAATGAGGAATGGTTATGTAAATTATGTGAATATTTGCAACTGGCCAAATTGACGGATATAATAAGACTTGAATAGAGTCAATGAATACAGTCAAGAAGGAATGGAAGTGCTTGAATGATTATTTAGAAAGACAATCCCAAGGACAACATGATTCTCCAAGCATTAGAAATATTATTCACCCACTCTTATCCGGCCACTTTGGCACAGGTTTTCCATACATTTTCAATTTCAAGCATATAAGGATTTTTCAGTACTCCTGCTTAATCAGTCTACACGCAGTCCCGATTATTGTTAAATTTATCTTTCCTACAGATCTGTGTCAATACTTTTCATCCTGTTCAACCTGCCGTGAGTCATGTGGTAAGGATTTCATTCATCTGCTACCTTAAAAATGATGAGTTAAAAATCTGTGGGATTTCATGATAGAAAGGTCACAAGACACTGAGCTTTTCAGTCCTCCAAAATGCTTTCATTTCTTTTTTATGCCGTTTTCCATTTTAATCAAAGCTTAGAGGGGTTTTTCCAGAGTTCACATGATTTCTTCCCTCCCTTCTAGGTAGAAACGCAACCATCTGCTGAGGGGGAGATAAAGAGCTTAACTGGAATTTGTCAGAAATGTATTCCCAATTTGATTGTTGCCATGAATTATTTAGAACAAACAGAGGGATGGCTTCATTTCTTTCTTTAATTTGATAATTATGTCAATATGTCCAGGCCAATGACATTGTGCAAAACCACTCCAATTTGGTTGATGTACTAAAATCAATGGCACCAAGTGACTTAAATAAGGTCTCAATTTAAATAAATTATTGCGGCTAGAGGCAGACAGTAATTTTGTTCAAGGAGCAGAAGATAAGGGAGTGGAAAACACCACGGCTCGTGTGCGCACAGTGAAAAGTTGATGGCGGCTGCAGGAGGGCCAACCATTTACTGGGATCCAGAGATGGTTGAGAGACCCACCACCAGACCCTGCTACCATGTTCCTGCCATTATCTTTCTGGCTAGTGTTGCCACATGGGCAGGGATTTCCCATGCACACTAGGGCAAATTAGGTAGGCACCAAAAGAAACTGCGAGTGGCGGAAACAATACATTAAGTTAAAGTACAGAAGAACAACTACATCCACACAATGCAGTTAAAGCACCTGGCTTACCCTAAGTATATTCGGAACTATAGTTTGTTAAGGGTGCTGAGAACTGTAGTTCTGTGAGGGAGCAAACTACAGTTCCCATGATTATTTGGGGGAAGCCGTGTGCTTTGAATCTGTGGTGTGGATGCAAGCAGATATGGTAGTAGTAATTCATAGCAGAAACTTTAATATGTAAAGACAAACTAGCACTGCTGTAACACTCATAATGCAATATTGATTTGCTGGGGAAATGTAGCTTTCCCCAACAAAACAGCAACAGTGAATGATGTTTGCATTAGTGCTGTAAGCACATATTGGTTGGCATCAATGTTGCTTCCCAGAATCCATGCAGGTTTGATCAGTGCCATTCCAACCACATTACAAAACTTCTTGTGGTTGTTTTGAGATAGTATGGGACCTGGCAAGGAGCCTTCTCCAAATATCTTAAGGCATGAGCTGGCTAGTATTATAAGGCGGGGCTAGATAGTCCAAGCTATCACGTTGGTTGAGCAAACAGTATCCAAAGCTTCACTGCCTCAAGCACAATACTGTAAGAGCCAGTGTAGTGCCAGGGTTCGAATCCCCATTCAGCCATGAAGCTCACTGAGTGACCCTAGGCCAGAATCCATCTCTTAGCATAATCTACCTCACAGGGTTGTTGTGAAAATGAACTGGGGAGGAGGAGAACCATGTACACCAACTTGAGTTCCTTTGAAGAAAAAGTGTTTAGTTAATTAATTAAGTAAGTAAGCAAACAAGCAAGCAAGCAAGCAAGCAAGCAAGCACAGAGTGGCTAAAGGGAATAATAGAAGGTAGGTGCAAGGATTGTGAACAAGGTCACCCCCTCCTGCTCTCAAGACAGAGTAACTTTCTGTTTTGTGCTCAAGACAGGTGCTGTAGTTCCAGCTCATTAGTCAAAGATTGAATTCAGAATCAATATTTTTCTCTTGTTTTCTCTCACACATGTAGAATAATAATAATAATAAACTTTTATTTATACCCCGCCCTCCTCGGCTGAAGTCGGGATCAGGGCGGCTAACATCAGATCTATAACATTAGTATAAAATCAAACAATAATTAAATTACCTCCTAAAAACAGGTCAAAATCAAATTAAAGTCTAATTAGATGGCTTTCCACAGGGTTAGGGTTGGGAACAGTAAGAACTGATTACACTTAAGCTGGATCTACACAGATATAAAAAACGCTATGAGAATGCTATTAAAAATGCTATAAAATATACAGTCATACTTCGGGTTACAGACGCTTCGGGTTGCGCGATTTCGGGTTGCGCACCACGCCGAACCCGGAAGTACCAGAACGGGTTACTCCTGGGTTTCAGCGCTTGCGCATGCGTAGAAGCGCTAAATCGTGCTTTGTGCATAAGCACCAAATCACAACCCTTGCACAGCGCTACGGGTTGCAGATGCTGCGGGTTGCGAACATGCTTCCTGTACGGATCACATTTGGAATCCGAGCGTCCACTGTATTTTCAATTTGTCATTGAGCTCTACAGCGCCATCTGGCGTCACATTTTTATAACACACTTATAATGTTATAATTGCAGCTGTGCAGATGAGTCCTCAGGCAATCTTTTGCTGCTAGAATAATTAGCTAAATAAGAGGGGAAACCCAAAGCAGGTTTAAGTGCAACAGCTGAATACACTCCAGTATGTTTCACAAAACAACAAGCAAATGTTGGAGAAAGCACGGGAGCACAGTGCACAGAAGGAGAAGCTGACATCAGAGCCAAAGGTGTGTTCTGCCCTGGTTCTAGCAGCAGGAGCTTCACATGTTATGTAATTGAATTATAAGTTGTCTAGCTCTGTTATCGTTTACATTTCTGCACAAAAGCCAGGAGCGAAAATTCTTGTCAGGATTCATAATGGTAATGGCACTGAACTAGACAGTGGCATGTTGAATGACACAGCTCATTCAATTCAGGAAAAAAACAGTTTAATAAAAAGCACTGGAAGCTAAGTGCAATGCATCCTCATTTTTGCTTTAGGATTCATGAAAATCCATTGGTTATAAACACAGTTGAAACCCCACATCTCAATCAAAAAACAACGGGAGCATGACATAGATTATGAAATAAACCCTACCCAATGAACTAAACTGTGATCTAAACTATCCTTAAAATCATCTCAGCCAAAAAAGGGGAATTCACTTTGGAAGCTAATCTATAGGTGGTACCACATGTGGTGGGACTGCCCAAAAATTCAACCCTTTTGGACATAAATCCTACAAGAAATATTCAAAATAACAAAACAGGTACCAGAAGCCACTCTAGAACTGTCCTTACTAAATATCTTCCAAGACAATAACACACACACACACACACACACTGCAAATAACTCATAAACCACTTACTCTCAGTAATCAGCATCATAACTAGACACTTGAGGGACCTGTCAGGAGTAAACATTGACCACTGGTACCAAACTGTATGGGAAACAGCCCTCCTAGAAAAAGCTAATCAACAAATTGAAACTAGCACAGGGACAAACCAAATAGGAAACGTTCACCCCGCTGTGGCTCCCCTTTATTCCACACACAGCCCAGCAAGACCACAACAGGAACCCACCGACAGCCTATGAACTGACATGGCTAAGCTGACCCAACACACACAAACAAAACTCACTGCAGTCAACTATAGGCAACCAACCATGCCCTAGGTCCCCCAGTCTCCCTCACTGCCAATGAAAAGTAATAAATGAATAGAAAGAGAACCTACCCATGTGATGCTGACACAAAACCTTGCAACCTATGTAGAAGAATGAAAGTTTACTATCCCCTCTTCTCTCACCTCCCACTCTCTCTCCCTACTTCTCTTTCCCCACAACTTTATACTGTCTATAACATTATTGTCTCACATCAAATATGAACAATTTGTAAAAAGAATTCTATTAACCCAAAGCAGAGACACTGTATGTACTTTTATAACCCCAAAAATATTTAATACATGTTAATTTTAAAAGTTGAATAAAATGAATAATACATTCAATAGATGAACCACCTGTTTTCACTACTACTATTACTATTTATTAAATTTATATGCTGCCCTTCATCATAAGATCTCAGGGTGGTTCACAGAATAAAAAGCCTTGTTTCTCTACCCTGGCACACGGAAAGTTAGTCCCACTCATAACTCCACTGCCTAACGAGATCGGCGACCAATTTTCTGCAGTTCTATTTTTTATCTGAAAAAGTCCCATTTGGACAGGCAGAAGTAAAGAAAGTGTGAAGGTTATGCAATTAAAACATTACTTAAGTAATTAAAACACAATGAACTTCTACAATGAACTTCGACAATGCTTAACTTTTTCTTTCTCTCTCTGCTTCCATTTCTAAGTGCCCACTCCCCCCCCCCATGTTTCCCCCCAAAAGACAATAGTGTCACACCCCATGCCAGGACAGAAAGTTCCTAAGGCCCACTAGCTTCAGACAAAACAAGCGACGGCTGACAGCCTCTGCGTCAGTTAGAGAACTGGGGTCACTCAGTGGTTGTAAGACAGGATGAAACTGCTATAAAAGCAAGTAAGAGCACCTTCTACCTACTAGCAAGTATGTCTCTTTCTGCCACATCCTTGAATTCAAAGCAACTCTTTGATATTTGCTTAGTGCTTTGAAATTCATATTAAATTACCATCCTACTCATCAGCACGCTAATTTCTGAATTCAAGCTTTGAATATATAATTTAAAGGTAAAGGTAAAGGTACCCCTGACTGTTAGGTCCAGTCGTGGACGACTCTGGGGTTGCAGCGCTCATCTCGCTCTATAGGCCGAGGGAGCCAGTGTTTGTCTGCAGACAGCTTCTGGGTCATGTGGCCAGCATGACTAAGCCGCTTCTGGCGAACCAGAGCAGTGCATGGAAACGCCGTTTACCTTCCTGCCGAAGCGGTACCTATTTATCTACTTGCACATGATGTGCTTTTAAACTGCTAGGTGGGCAGGAGCTGGGACCGAACAATGGGAGCTCACCCTGTCACGGGGATTCGAACTGCCGACCTTCCAATTGGCAAGCCCTAGGCTCTGTGGTTTAGACCACAGCACCACCCACATCCCTTAATATATAATTTAATATATTGTTAATGATGTCAATTATCTGTTACATATGTATATATTCTCATGTTAATTAATTGCTTTATAACAGCCCCGTCCAACACACATTTAATAGTAAATTAATACACTTAACGGGGATACAATATTAATTAGCATAGATCTTTAGGGTACAAATACGTTTATTACAGAACAGGTGGCAAAATGTCAGAATGTTGTCACGTCCCTTAGATCACCAATGACTGTTAGCTCTTAGCTTGGAATTTGTTTGGGGCAACTGGCTTCATAGAGGATGTGCCTTTTGTATTTTATACATTGGTCAGCTTGCTGTAATAAACATCTGACTGACAGAGTGAGTGTTCAAAGCCCCTCGCATAGGAGCCCACAGTGGTCTTTACAGAAAATCACGTAAGGCCAGTATGGCTGTGTTGGGCTCTGAGGATGAAAGACAGTGACTTGGCCAAAGCCAGTGCTCCAGACAAAGCACCCAGGAGTCCGGCTGGACCAGGCCAACGGCCCACCTATCCCAGCGTCCAGCAGGAAGCCTGCAAGCAGGTCCCTGACTGCAACAGCATCTCCCTGCTTACAGTTCTTAGTAAATGTCATTCAGAGACATGCTGTTCAGAATTATGAGGGGGACAAGAAAGTTCTGCTCCTCTTTTGGGTCAGCCTTCTAAATTACTGTTGTTACAGCAACAGCCATGGTTTGGCTAAAATTGGAAGAGTGTTGGGGCTTGTAGATTTTTATTAAGCCTCCCCAAAGTTCCCCCATAATTAATATAATCTAGTGTGGTAAGATTTGAACCAGGCATTGTACAGGCTCAGTCTATCAGCAGCTGCACCAAATCATACCTCTTCCTCTGAATTCAATGGCACGGAACTCCCACCCTGTTGTTAAGAGGGACTGAGGTATTACTTTTCTGTTCATTCACAGGATAGGCTCCAGGTATGAGCAGCCCTCAGCAAAGCATTACGTGGTCCATTCATCCCTGGCTCCAGTAGCCTTCCTTTGGGCAGCATTACCAGGTTAGGCACAGTGGCGTAGCGTGGGGGGTGCAGGGGGGGCCGGCCGCACCGGGCGCAACATCTGGGGGTTAGGGTTGGGGGCGTAAATCCACAGGTTAGGGGGCGCAAATCCACGGGTTAGGGGGCGCAAATTACTTGCCTTGCCCCGGGTGCTGACAACTCACGCTACGCCACTGGTTAGGCATTTCCATTACTAACAAGGAATGGACAAATAAAGGACCAGACATCTGTGCTGGTGAGCCATTCAAGGCCTCCAGGTACTGACATGGGCTTTGTTCACTCACCAGCAGCCTGAATCCTGGCATTCAAAACAACTCCCAGGGTGAAGGCTTGGTTAAAATTAAGTTCTGCTACTATTCCTGTTTAGATTGGGCTGTCAGATCCAGACCTTGAGATGTCTTCCATACTTCCAAAATGGGCATCACAGACAAAAACAGGAGGGAGATTTACTGGTGAGTTTAAAGGTAAAATGCACATCCCTGGGTTTCAACCTGACAGCCCAACTCCTAGCCTACAAGCCCGTGAAACACTTCCGCATTCTTCAAACATAGAGCCAGGATGTTTTGCCGCTTGAGGCAAAGCAGAAAATGGCAGACCTCTCATGTCTGCCATGACACCCACTGCTGCTGCCTGAGGCAATTGGAGGTGGTCTGGGAGAGCCTTGGCACACTGAAGGAGGCCAGAGAGGGGCAGGCGGCACTGGGGGGTGGCAGTGGCAGAGTGGGCAGTCAGTGGCCTGCTCCTTGGGGCGCAGATCTGCCGCCCCTCACAGTTGTGCTCAGTCTGCTGCCTGAGGTGACTGCCTCACCACACCTCGCAGGTGGGCCAGCCCTGTGTGGAGTGCTATGAAAAGGGCTTCTGCCCTGAATACCTCACTGATGACTGGCTGAGAACTAAGATGAAAAGTATGCTTCCCCAAATCAGATCACTCCCTCTAAAAGTGGACTCAGGTGGCGAGGAGCGACAGGCACCCTTGCAAAAAGCACTTAGAACCAATGCTTTTTTTTTTAGAAAGATAGGTGCCGGTACTCACCACGAAGTTGTTACAGTAAGCGTCACACTTTTTAACACCAAAAAAGAGGTGCTGGTACTGTGTCCCCTTGAGTACTCCCTGAAAAAAGCACTGCTTAGAACCAAGACAGAAGGACCATCATGGTTGGAAGAACCCAAGTGTTTCATAAATAAATACAAAAACAAAACACCACAAAGTTTAGAGAAAAATCAAAGCTGGATGGGGGGGGGCATGCATTATGTACATATTTTTTTTCCTAGTCAGGTAGAAAATAAAATATAGTGTAATGTGGCACTTAAGTTACTTGTCAGCAAAGCTGCACTCTGTTGTCTCTGTCCATCACCAGTGGCTGCATTTAGATTGTACATTTCTCATGCAGGGACCTATATTATACTTACGTTATTCTGCAATTGTCCGTGTATGCTGATTACACAATACAGTAACAGCAGCAAGCACTCTGACTGATTACTGCAGATTTTGTTGGCATTTTCCTAAAACCTGCCCTGTCTGCTTTACTAATGCTAGCATATTATGTTATCTTGACTTGGCAGAGCGATTTTTGGCCATGATTTCATAACTGTGCTGACCTGATTAAAAGTAAAGGTCATCAGCCCAGAACAGATTAATTTGGTCTGGTTATCTGATGATGATTCATTTTGCATGCTGTGCTTTGTGTATGTGTGTGTGTATTGAACATCCATTTGTAACAATGGCTAAGAGAACATGCTAACATTTATAAATATAGGGTTTAAGATATATAATTATACCCCCTTTGTTTATTAAAGTGCAAGGGAGACTGGTTATTTCTGTTAGAGCAGTTATAAAGAGCAGTTTCAAAATATCACATATCAGGCTTTTGAATTTGTTCCAGTGGAAGAATATTAAGACATTCAATTTGGAGCCAATAACCTATCTTATTTACACTTCAAAAAGTTATTCCCACCACCACTTGCCCCAGACTCTTGTAGTTTTGAGATGACCATATCAGGCCAAATTTCAAGCAGGCAAAAGCCCTTTTTCTCCCCTCCTGCTCAATCCCAAGAAAAAGTTCCACTGCTGAAGTTACGGCCTGTCATGCAGCTGTTTAATACCATGGCCTGGTTCACATGACATGGGTCATGGCCTGATCTAAGGTGGGCTGCAACAGGCACACTTACCACCCTGCAGTTATATGGTAAAAGATAAAGAAGTGGGTCCCCAAGTGCATGTTTGGGTAAGAAAAGATGGGAGACTACCTGTTTAGTGAGACTGTGGAAACCTGCCGTTGCCTAGAGAGGAGTTTGCAACCACTTCACACCTTGCTGGTCCTTTTTTTACTGCCACACCACATTGAGCCATGCCAAGGTTGGCTACAAGGCTGGGTAATTTGCCTATCCTGGATGGGGTTGTGGCTCTCCATGAAGAAGCAGGTGGGTAGTTTGGAGATGTTCCTGGATTAGGATTGAGACCATGGCAGAGATGGAGGCAAGTATAACCTTGCCCCTCACTGTGCTATGATCTCAACAAAAAACACCTGTTATTTGCTGCTTCCTTCCGGGGGGGGGCATTTTCTCCAGGACAGGAGTGGCAAAAAGAGTTAACTCTCTCCCTGTGAGCCACAATCCTGAACCTGATCAAGCCTGACCTCCCCACATCTCAACCACTTAAAAAAAGCCAACACATTTAATGTGATTATGCATATAACATGTCTGTGTAAACACTACACTTTTAAAGTGCATTCAAAGCACATACTTCCCCTCAAAGAATTCTGGACACTGTAGCCTAGTCTGGTCCTCAGGAACAAGTCCCACAGTGTATTGTGGAGCTGATTCACAGAGGACTGTAGCCTAAAGTCCTTTTTTCATTGCCGGAATTGATGTCTGGGATTACATGTAATTTGCCACGTTAGGGGCATTCTTGAAGCAAAAAATAAGAAGGGAGAATGATACATAATTCATATTATCAGAGAGCACATTTCTCAACAGCCTCTATAAAACGCTTTACAGTAGTGGCCAGAAGAGAAAAATCTACAACCCTGACAAGTCTGTATATTGATATTCATCCAGCAGCTGCAAAGGGATTCAACACACTTTCATTTGCCACGTCACACATTATTTTAAAGAGAGTTTCAAAATAATCTATTACTACCATGCAGTCAGTTACAATGAACCAAGTAAATGTTCACTGTAAAAAGTAGACAGCAACTTTAATTCTAGGGAAATTGCAACTGTGATCAAGGGGTATGCTAACCAAGTTAAAGTAGCCCCTGATCATAGTTGCAACTTCCCAGAACTGAAGTTGTCTTATTTTTGTTTTACAAATCCAAAGCTTTTCAACAATTTCATGTGCTGGTTTCTGTGTTGCCAGCTTTAACTCTTCAGATGTTGAGGCACTGTAAATTCATTTCTTTATTAAATAAGTTCACCTCTATCTTCTGGCTCAATCAATTTAAAAAAAGTTGCAGTTTCCTGGGGGACATGAGCTAAGGTATTGGCTTCTAACTTCCGGAAAACCGATGAATTTTCCATTCGTATTTTGGTGCAATCTTAAACTTGCTTACCTGAGAGTACTACTAAACTCAGTGGGACACGCTTTTCAGGTGTCATGTATTGGATTGCACTATACAATAGCTAAAGGACCTAGAGGATATTTTGTGGAGGACACCCAGATGGCAAGAGACAATGAGACTCATGACAAATTGGAGGAAATTAGCCCTATTTTAAATGAGGAACTGTCTAATTAGAAAGTTCACTTTAAAAGAAAGAGGCAGGGATTGAGATCTTGATGTTCCCCTCATGCTTTTTTATTCCTCTTGCAGCTTCATTGATTCCATTTGGGTTAATGGTGATTTACTGCAGTGTGAAAAGAAACAAGCCCTGAATCTAATTGCACCGCTCCATAATTGAGAGTCTGGTAGGCTGTTGCATTTTACAATTGTACATAGGCTTACAAAACCGATATAAAGTGAAAACCAGGAGAAATGTGGTAGAATAATGAGATTTCTCTGTCTCTTTCTATACATGCTCCCTGTAAGACTAGCTCTGCTGCTACATAGTGCAAATCTATAATCTCTTTTCAAGCAGAATTATGTTTCAATGGATTTCCAATTTCATTCTGTTTCTTTGTGGTATGAAAGGGGTGCACACACACCTTCTCACACATAGGAAGGGAGTTGTGTGTCAAGGGGTCTGGCTGGTTAACCCCACCCCACGTTCACCGTGTTTGCAGTTATGTCTTCCACCAACCACATATTTAGCAGGTATGTGAAATGCCCCTCTGCATGTCCTGAGGCAGCTGTGCAGGATTCTTTCACATGAGGGGGAATTCTGAGCCACTTAAGATTCCCCATCACATGGGGCAGCCCTACACCTGTGCTTCAAGCAACTGCCATTTGAACGGTCAGTAGGGGGCATGGCCAGTGAACATGTTGTCATAGCAGGAAGGGCTAAGCTGGTGTGACCCTGCAACCTCTGACGTATGCATTCAGTGTTGAGGGAGGTTGTGTGAATCTATTTAATTCTAAGCTAAAACCCATCTCACTATGCATAACAGAGAAATTATTATTATTATTATTAGAATTTATATACCGCCCTATACCTGGAGGTCTCAGGGCGATTCACAGAAATGTTCAGCTGATCATATTTGCCACTACATGGTACATATTTAGGCTAAAATCAATCAATGGTTATTTAAAATTGAGGGTGATTTGAAACAGTGGATATGGCTTGTGAAGCCACCATCTCGTACACCTATCTAACATTTGCCTCTGGTAAGGTTTCGGTTCAGTGGCCGTACACAGGCCTATGCTCCAACTGGCCTTATTTACCGGGGGCAGACCATGTTATTTGGAAGCCTAAATCACTTTCCCTGTCTGGAATAATGTTTGTAAATTGCAGTTGCTCCAAAATATAACAGCTTGATTACGGACTGCAACCAGGCTGCCAAGGAGTGTGGTGGAGTCTCCTTCTTTGGAGGTCTTTAAGCAGAGGCTTGACAACCATATGTCAGGAGTGCTCTGATGGTGTTTCCTGCTTGGCAGGGGGTTGGACTCAATGGCCCTTGTGGTCTCTTCCAACTCTATGATTCTATGATTCTATTCTATGATTCTATTATTCAGGCATATTATGCCACCATTGAAACAGCTACAGTGGCTTCCAGCACATTTCTGGGGACAATCAAAAGTGTTGATCTATGCAGCTTGAGACTCAGTCACCTCAGGGATGACCACCTCCCATGTAAACCTGTCCAGGAGTTTACCCTAATGTTTCCAGATTTTTTCAATGAATCTGGGGACACTTTTCAACTTCCTACTAAATAGATGGATTTTGCCAGGGGACTGATTTGTAAATCTGGGGACTGTCCCTGGAAAACGGGGACATCTGGTAACCTTAGTTTACCCTTTTCAGTGACTCACTTTCATGACCAACTGCTCTCAGTTGAGGTGCATAGCGGTGCCCAGAGACAGGGCCTATTTTGTGGTAGCACCTTGGCTTTGCAAGTTCTCCCCAGAAGTGTTCACTTAGGGCTGAGTTTGTTGTCTTTTTGACTTATTCATTTTCCCAGGTCTTTTAGATTATTGTAGAGGTTTTTTTCCAAACAAACAAAAACCACAAGTTTTTATCTCATTATGGTGTTTTTATGTTTTGCATATTATTTATTAGTTCTTAACTTTGTTGCTCTTTTTAATTTTATTCTGAAAACCACACTCAGAAATTATATTGAAGAGTGGGATATTAAATATCATAAATAAATAAAAGGTTCCCTAACTGCAAAATGTGAGAAATGAGGACCCATGGCGGGTACAAACAATATTTAAAGGCAGACTTATCAGGGAACATGTCATCCAGCACGACATGGAGCAAGTTCCAAGTTTAGATTTCTCCTGTGCTGGGCCCGGGGGTTAACTCGAGCAACGTGATCCAGGTCCAGTCTCGAATCCAAGGATTCTGCGACGAGTCAGTCCAACAGGGCCAAGGCAGGTCACAAGACAGGAAACCAGGCTAGGTCAGGCACAGGGTCTCAGATAGGTTCCAGCAAGCAGCAATGTTGCTCCTGCAACCTGGGGCGGGGTCTGACAGCCTTTTATCTCTGTCGGGGTAACGGGCAGTCCTGATCCCCCGGTGACTCACCTCCCTGTCTCGCCCGAGGGCGAGCACTCCTCCTGCGAGTACTCAGGTCTCTCCTTCTCTCAGACCTGAGTCTCTGCAGCTTGGGAGACGACCCAACCGGTAGTGGAGCAGCTGTAAGTGATGGCCCAGCTGGAGGCAATGAGGTCATCCCCACATCTGGAGCCAGGGCAGGCTCAGGCCCCTGACTCGGCCCAGCTGGTGCTTGTTGCAGGGGAACCTGTGCAGACTGGGGCTCTTCAGAATCAGGCCCCAGACTCGGTTCAGATGCTGCCTGAGACAGAGGACCCGGTGCAGACTGAAACTCCTCCAGTTCCAAGTCCAAGCCTGAATCCCAGGCCATCACATCCCCCTCTGTATTACACATAGCTTGGGAAAGGACTTAACAGCACTGAACAAACAGCATTTACTTTCCAATATCTATCAGGTTGTTACACTTAAGATTTACTTATTTATTCACTTTATCAACCGACAAACAAAAAAGTTATCTGGGTGACATAAAAGTAAAAACAAATTAGAAATGCAATGAGACAAAATAAGGAAAATATAAAATCAAAACAAATCACTTTATCACAGAGACCAAGAGATTAAAACATTGCAGCAACCATCAGTTAGATCAGAGCTGGGGGGTGGGAGAGGAAATATAAATTTCACAGAACTAAGTAATTGTGTTAAAACCAAACCAAGGTTCCAATAAAGCAACACTTAGGTATTTATGGGTCATGGGCAATGGAAGGTATCATTTTTCTTACAGTGCCATGTTTATTCAGCTCCCAGGAGACTACTGTTGTCAAGTCTGCTGGTGGAGATAGGAAAAGCAAATGACTCTAGGACAGTAAGATACCAGTTGGGCAGTCATTATAAATCGATTACCTACAGGATAGTTCAATCAGTTTATGGCATTATCAGAGCTGAGATGGGATTTATAACAGAAAACCCATATTATTAAAACTATATTATTTTTATCTTTGTAATTATAATTGTTTGTAATTTTGGAAACCATAAGGTTATTAATATTATTACTGGAGTAGAGGTCTAACTATTCAGTTTCTGTTTGTAGGGGGCACTTGAGAGGTAGAATCTCTTGAGATTTTTTACTTCTTGGAGCACTTCTGTCTTTTTAAAATGTGGCTTTATTTTTAAATGCCTTTAGAGACTGAAATCAGGAATAGAGGACCAAGGTGAGCTGAAGAAGTGTATTGCAGATGCTTGATCTTTCTTGGTTGCCCTCTCCCAGGTACTTGACACCATACCCTTCCTTCCTTTGATTGAAAAAGCAGCCTCTTTCTGATCAGGATTTTCTGGGATGGTTTTTGTTTTCTATCATTGGAATAGTGTTGGAGATTCACGCTGATCAAATTGTATTTCAGGCTTAGTTGAGTGATAGGTTCTGGTACCTCTTTTTCTAGAAAAATAGCACTATAGTATTTAGGAAGGCTATATCTATACTTGAAGCATAACTTTGCAACAGAGATGAAGGTTACCGGTTTTGAATGCACACCTATATAAACAAACAGCACTTCCTGAAAGTAGAAAATAAAGGTAATAAGATGGGCTTGGGTCCCCCCCCCGCTTTTCTTTTTAAAGAACAGTTTATTAGGACTAACAACAACAACAACAAAAACAACAATTTGTACCACACCCATCTGACTGGGTTGCCCCAGCCACTCTGGGCAGCTTCCAGCATATAGAAGAACTATTATTATTATTATTATTATTATTATTATTATTATTATTAAACATTAAAAAATTCCCTATACCTGGCTGCCTTCATATGTCTTCTAAAGGTTGTATACAGTAGTTACTTATATCAAAGAAAAGCTGGCAAAGAAAAAATAAAAACTTGAAGCACACACATAGACATGTGATTATAGCAGACATAAGAACAAAACAAGTAGACAAGAGAAAATCTCCCACAAATATAGAGTCCAATCATGCTCTTTGACCCAAACATATTTAGAAAACCATTTCACTCAAAATATATTTCTCTCTCTCCTTGGAATCTTTCTTTCCTTCAATTGACAACCAAGTTTTTCCATAAGGGCCATGAACCAAATCCGAGAATACAATTCCTCCATCAAATTAGAGGTGACTAATTTCCAGCTTCAGGCTACCATCTAAAATGTCCCTAGCCTTCCAGAGCCCCTCCAATAATTTGGGCTCGTGCTATGAGTTTCGCTACTCAAGAGTGCGCAGAGACACTTTCCGCTTGATGTGCTGGCCTTCACTTTGCCAGATGTCTTCTTCTCAGTGGAAGACCATTCAAACATCACAAGAACCCCTTGCTTTCCAGCCAAGGCTGCAACCTCATTCTTGCTGCTCTGTGTTGATAAGCAGGAGAAGATACTCTGCTGCTTCTCAACACATAGAGCAGTAAGAAAGAGTAGCCTCTTCCTCAGTTTCTGTCGCCTGTGTGTTGCTGAATAGGCAGCTCGTGCCCATTTGCAATTAAAGTCCTCCTGGAAGGCTGTACAGAATTCAGGCTTGAATTGTATTTTTTTTAACCCACCTTTTCAAGCGAGTTAGGACGTGGCTGCTTCCCTTCTTACTCGAATTAAACCGTGTTAGGGATCCTGCAGCAGCCCTGTCCTCACTCGAGGGAACACCTGACTCCCCGCTAGGACAGCCTCAAGGGCTCCCGCTCCGCTTCCAGGAACACATCCAACCTGCAAGGCCTCCTCCTCGCTTCTTCCCGGCCCGCAGTGGCCTCGCGGCCCCCGGCTGGCTGGGCGGAGGCAGGCAGGCGCTGCTAGGCGGAGTCGGCGGGGCGGGGCGGGCCTTCGCAGCCCGGCCCTTCTGCCGCCGCTGGGCCTCCTCCTCCTCCTCCTCTTTGTGCGCCCTGGCTGGCGCTCGCGGGCGGAGACCCTCCCGTCGCCCCGGGACAGCGGCCCAGCCGGAGGGGGCGCGACCCCGCAGCTGCTCGCCAGGCCGGGCGGACCTGCCCGGATCCCCTTCGTCGCTTCTCGCAAAGTCCCTGTTGTGGCCACTTCGGAAATAAACGGTCTCGCCTCCGAGCAAAGGCGGGCGGGAGAAGCCGAGGCTCCCGCTCCCTCCGCGCTCCTTTCCCGGAGGCTCGCCTGCCCTTTTCCGCCTTCCCGGCCGAGATGCCGCGGCTGTTTGCTGCTTCCGCGCGCGTGTGAGGGAAAGGGGCGCCGGCTGGAGAGAGGGAGAGATGAACCATTTTCAGCAGGGGATCCTACTGCTGCTCTTCCTGCTCCTGGAGGTAAGACAGAGCAGTATTATTAGGGATGGCTGTTGCTACTGTTCTCATTATAGATGCTCGGGGGTTGAGTGTGTTCTGCCGTCCACAATGTGCTCCTATGCATTTGAAGCCCTGTTGAGATTTAATGGAGACCTGGACGATTATAGGCCATATAACATAGGCAGGGAATAGCCTCATTCTTACTGAGATCATGGTAAGCGATATTCTTGTCCCAGCTGTGCTGCTTCAGAGTAGCAGCATTCAGTCGTGGGCAAATCCTCGCTTCCAGTCTTCCAGCCTGCAGACAGGCTTCCCACCCTGTCCAGCTGGATGGCACAGGTAAGTGTATAGAATTTTCCACAGACACACTCTTTTTATGCAAAGCTGCCATAGGGAGGCCGGGAACTTGAGCAAAGCGAAGGTGGGGCAGGGCTGCTTAGTTAACCCTTTTCCTTCAGGGCATTTACCTGGAAGTAATGCCCCCTCCCAAATTGCTCCCCTTCCCCTGCAGATCCATGACCACTTTTCCTTTTAACTGTGGAGATAAAAATATATTGGGAGAGGGATTTTGAGTAGAAAAATGATTTGGGGGAAACAGTTAAGCCTTACACTCTGCCCATGCAGAGTTAAAGGTTCTAGCCTCCCATGACAGCTGTTTATTTTAATTCATTTTATTTTAATGTTGCATGCAGTTGGACCTGGAGAAATAGGCCTAACTAGTTCGTAGATTTGAAGGCATATGTTCATAGATAGGATTGAGGACTCCTTTATTACTAACTGCTGATGTTAACTCCACAGGAAACTAAATGTGATGTCGATACACAGATTTGATACGTCTTAGGTGCATTTTCATTTTTAATCAGCTGTGAAGGTTTTACACAGTTTTGATAGCACAGGCCTTGTTTCTTCCTCATCCTCACCATTATGAGTTTTTATTTATAGAGAAATATCTGAAATCACTAGCTTCCTGCGCATTGCAAATAAATATAATACAAATTTTATTAATCACCAGGAATCATTTGTATTGCAAAATAATTAGTGTTTTCATTAAAGTACTTTCTTATTATTGCTTCGTGTCCTCCTCCAAAATGTGATCCTGTTACGTAGATTAAATTCAGTAGTTATTTTATTTAAGTAAAGAGGCCTAGGGCTTTCTGCCTGCTAGGGAAGTCCCACCCCCACCCCCTGGGTAAGTAAGGGTAGGCTGTGGCTACTCAAATAGTGATTGAAATATACTCTACATTTTTCAGAATCAAGAATGGATGGGCTGTGTTGGTACAATCCAAAATTGAGCGGCTACTCAGTTAGCTTGGTGACAGGGCCTAACTGGACATTGTGTGCCAATATTTGTATCATAATCCAGATACTAGAGTGTTGTTGTTATAAGGAAAGCTGTTGAAAGAGGACCACCAGGAATGGAGAAGTAATGTAAGAGGAGCCACTGCTGTCTGACTTTCCTCACTCCAGGTGGCCTCACAGTCTTCTCTCCATACTGGGGGGTGGGAAGGGAACCAGTCTGGCTGTCTGGGAGAGATTCTTATTTGTCACGGGGGGGCCACTAGGTGGCGCATCGGAAGATGGCTGACAATAACATCTCTCCGACCCACACGAGGTAATTTGGAGGCTATGATGGGGGTAACTAGCCTCCTTAACTCCCCCAGGATTGTGGGGGGAACGGCCCTTGCCTGCTGTGCCCTATACCACCCCCGAATTTGTGGGGGTGGGGGCACTAGGCACAAAGCCCTCCTGTGGGATTTCGGCACTCCTGGACGCTGTCCCTGATTCGCGCCGCTAGTTGCAAGCATCTTCAAAAGAAACAATTTGGACGAGATAAATTGCACATGCTTCAAGGAAAAAGGGGAGTAAAGACTGCTGACAGAAGAGATCTCTGATAACAAGACAAGAATAAAATATGAGCAGATACGTCAAGATACGGTATGACTGAGGGGGGAGGGGGGAAAAACCTGCCTTCCTTTTTCTTATGTGATTTAACAAGAATCCCCTCCCCTAATGAGTCAGAAACTAAGGACTTAAGCTGTGGATTTAAGGCTGTGTGGAGATAAACTTTTGAACCAAAGCAGTGTTTCAAGATGAAGCTGGAAAGCTAAGAGTTTTGGAATGACGCAGTTAAAAATGCTGTCGCCATTTTGGGAGGCATTGTTGGAGCTCTTGGGTCTGGGAGGAGAAAGAGAGAAATAGAGTTGTTTACATATCATGGATCAACTTCTCGGTGGGACTTAAGAGCGACAAATGCCAAATTTATGATGGAAAGAGCGATGTTATCTACGAAGGAGATATATGGAAACCATCTGGACTTAGTGGAGGAACGGGAAATCCACACAGGATTATTATTTTGCTTATCGGCTTAAGGAGATTAACAGAAGAGATCGTAAAGGAAAAATAGAAATTATATGAACAAGATATGATGTGGAAACACCAAGATAAGACTGGATAGAATTATGAATTTTGTTTGGACTGATTGGGACTGATTTGGACATTAACACAGTAATAAGATGATCTGAATCCCCCTTTGGATCTTGAAGCATGGGTTCCCCCAACAAAATTTAAAAATTTGGCTTTGTAATTTGGAATTTATGTGATGTGATTTAATTTGATGTGATTGGCCAGTTAATAAAAATTATTTTTTAAAAAAGAGATTCTTATTTGTCACAAGTTACAAGTCAAGTTACAGGTGCTTAAAAACCCAGGGATTTTAGGGGGAGCAAGGGGGCAAAGGACTCAGTGAATGCACTACTGGGTCATGGTGGATTGGCGCAGTAAAAGCCCAGCCCCAGCATTCAAGCAGGTGAACTGTCTGAAACCTGGCTCAGTTAAGCTGGAGGCAGCACTTCCTTGTTTCATGAGCAGCGAGTTGATCCAAAGAAAAAAATAGGAAAAGAAGTTTTCACTGCAAGGCCTGTTCAGGTGCCTTTATTTAGCCATGCCAGGAAAGATTCACTGTGTTTGAGAGAGTAATTTTCATGAATCTTCTTTGGCTACATCATCATGCTGTTTTGCTTTGTTTTAATCAAAGAGGGTTTAGACTGTTTGTAGCTGGGTCTCTTCTCTTTGGCCTATTTGCCTTTGTAAAGCACTTAAGGCATTTTCCTAGATTCGGCACTGCTTAATTTTGCGTAATAGAAGCAGTGATTAGGTAGTACGACCCCCACCATCACCACCACCACCTATTCAAACCATAGGGTGGCTTAGGAGAATTCTTCCAGCTTCATAAATGGGGTCTGTCTGTTTTACGACTCTATCTTTGATTGATCTGTAAAGACGAATAGCCATAAGGACTGTATTGCTGGAAGGATTTTTTAAATTTAAGCCTGGTATTTCACCCATGCCCCTTGATTTTGACAGAATCTGTATTGTGTTGTAATATATGAGACCACCTCTAGGAAGTTCTTTGTGGGCTGTGATTTGACACAATGGCTCTTAGGTAGAGGTCAACTACCCTATCACTGAACTGTATTGATTCATGAGGCGGTGAATCTCCCCAATAATTTTGCAAACACTGTGTTTACACTCCTTCTTTGCCCTATCATAGGAGGTATCCAGGAACATAAATGTCTTCTTTCTGTTAGTTATGGGATTTCAGATTGCATGCTCATCGAATGATCAAAACATATGGATCACTCCATATTAAGGAGTCATCATGAACACACTTGTCAGTGCAGATTTCTAGATTGATCGACTGCACACATTTTTTTGAACTCTGAGCTGGGGGTATTGCCAGCTTGATGTGTGTATTGTGTATATGGTGGTGGAGGAAGAAGCAATTTGCAGCTCTTTTCATCATTATCATGGGAAACTGGATTTGCACATATGACCTGAGTGGCTTTTCACATGCAAGGTGTGTGAAAAGTCACAGAAAAAATGGTAGCTTTTCCCCACTTCCTCTCATTGCAGAAGCTGTCCACATGGGTGGGTGGTGTGAGATATAGAGACCCATGTTCTGTTTCTTTTGCCTCTGGAAATCAGAGGTGGTTTATGGTGATCCCTTTTCTGAAATGCACAAGGGTATTTCTAGTCCTAATCTTTCTGATCTCAAGTTCCCTGTGTAATAGAACAGAGAAACTGATAAATATTCTGTCCATGGAAGCATTTACTTTAGCTTGGCTCCAAAGGCTTCTCAAAGTCCACTAGGAACTTAATAACTGTCAATCATCCCCTGCTTCCCCCACCCCAAGGAACGTAATCAGAATGTACAACAGTGATTGCCCAGCAAAGCACATGGCAGCACAATAGAAGATTAAGCTTTCAATGTTCAATCCATTTAGGAGAAGCCCTGCAGTATTCCTTGTAAGCTTTAATTGACTTTATAAACAGGGTGTTTCAGCATAAGTTGTTAATGCTTCATGTACATGTTTTGCTTTTTTTGGCTGCTATACCAGAATTTCCTTTGATCTAAGCATTTAGGGCCTCAACACACCTGGAGTTTTCAGGAAGTGTGCATGGCTTCTAGGAAGACTCAGACCTTCTTTTATAATGGATTTTTGGAATTTAGTCCCCTCCCCCTTTTAAAGAAACAAACACTCATTTATCATTGACTGGGTTGTGTTGTATATATGTTCATTATGTTCTTCCCATATGAGCCTTTCTGGGTCTTAAGGTCATCTGCTGAGGCCCTCCTCAGAGTGCTACCGCCAGTGGAAGTGTTTGCTGTATTTGCAGCACCGAAGAGACCTCTCTGGAGCTGAAGCCTGGGCAGTGTGTATAGAACTCCTGGGCTGCCCCAACGAAAATGCCTCCCTCTCAGCCTTGCTGATGTACTTCAAGCTTGACTGCAAAAGTTGCCAGAAAGAGGCATACAAGCAGTGTTCAAAATTAGCCAGGCACGAGGTGCATTTTTGCACCTGGCTTTTGACGCGGGTGGCGCTGTGGGTAAAACCTCAGTGGCTAGGACTTGCCGATCGTATGGTCAGCGGTTCGAATCCCCGTGGCGGGGTGAGCTCCCATCGTTCGGTCCCAGCTCCTGCCCACCTAGCAGTTCGAAAGCACCCCTAAGTGCAAGTAGATAAATAGGGACCGCTTTATAGCGGGAAGGTGAACAGCGTTTCCGTGTGCTGCGCTGGTGCTGGCTCGCCAGAGCAGCTTCGTCACGCTGGCCACGTGACCCGGAAGTGTCTCCGGACAGCGCTGGCCCCCGGCCTCTTAAGTGAGATGGGCGCACAACCCTAGAGTCGGACACGACTGGCCCGTACGGGCAGGGGTACCTTTACCTTTACCTTACTTTGACCACTTGTGACCAAGTGAAGATGCCTGGGTGCCAGGATGGTGCGTGATACCTCCACCACCTGGAGGTGCATGCCTAGGGATCATTGGATCTGGACTGTTTTTAGACACTAATACCCCATCCTGTAAAATTCCATGAGTTATGTGTTATATGCACAATCAGAATGAATTTTAGGAACCAAAATGCTTTTTCTGTGTAGCCTGAGTAGACACCATTAAGAAAAATAGGTGGGAACAGGCCAATATATATGTGGACTGTCCCTGGATCTTTTAAATTCTTCTTTAAGTTCTCAGAGCTGTTAACCTAGCTCAAGGTTGTCACCTGAATTTGCCAGATGTTTAACTGACCATCAATCACAGTCAGTCCATCATTTGAAAAACAAGACTTTAGAACTGTCTTACCCCAAAATGCCAACCAGATATTCCACTTTGATGACTGCAACTTTGGTTTAAGGAACCATTTGGTGCCTAACTTATATATCTGAGTTTCTAACACTGCATACAAGACACCATCCAACTGCCCTTGGGACTCCCAACTCTGCATTTACGTAGGGTTTACTCCATAGCTTTTTCTTCTCCCAAAGATGTCCTGCAAGGATTTTTTCCTTGGGGTTTACTCCCAAAGCCTTCCTCATAAATGAGAATAGCTACACAGTAGCGGAGGTTTAGGATGAGTTTTCCTTCTCCTAGATGGGCTACCTTCCCAGGCTGACAAGCCCCATCTGCCCCTCCTTTCCCTCTACAGCACATGCAGAAGCCGCCTTCTTGACTGTTGGACCTCCTCTTGGTCTCATCCACTCAGTCTGCTGGAGCCTGTCTTCTCATGTAGAAGTCTGCTAGGTAGAATAAGCCTTTGGCTTGCCAAGTTTTTATCTAGAGGTTACATGCTGCGTCGTGGAATAGGGGTTGGTATACCAGGGGGTATTAGTGGGGATGGGGTTGTGGACAGTTTACCTGCTTCTTCCTTGCATGATTTAAGCATGGTCTGTGTGAACCTGTTTAGTGTTGTGGGGGTTTCCCTTAAGTTGTTTGGGAGGAACGGGTATGCTATGGTAGAGGTATTTCCGGTTATGTCTCTCTCCAAGTGTACCCATTGTTTTGTCTCGTCTTCCAGAATGTACGGGATTATGTGGCGCATTTGGTTGGTGGATTTGGGGTTTATTCTTGATTTTTTGTGGAGTTGGGTTGGGGGAATCCAGATTGTGAGGGTTTGGAATATGTAGGTTAATTTTGGGAGGGTGGTCATTTTGATCATGGCTATTTTGTCCGAGAGTGAAGTTGATATTGTACAATCTCCTCAAACCTTTATTGATTTGTCATCACAGGGGGTTGTAATTGTGGAGGTATAGTTTGTTGAGGTTTCTGGTTATTTGTACCCCTAGATATCTGAATTTTGGGCAACAAAGTTTTATCTTGGTGATGTTGGTGAATTCTTTTTGGATATGAGCGAGTGGGGTGCTGAAACACATAGCCTCAGATTTTGCAAAATTTACTTGTAGGCCCGACACCATTGCAAATGTGTTGAGTTCTCTGATTAGGAAGGTTGCTGTGTTTTTGGAGTCTGGTGTTGTGACCATCAGGTCGTCTTCAAAGTGCCGTAATTTATAGGTTCTGCCTTTTATTTCCACTCCCTTGATGTCTGTGGCTGCTCAGATTCGGATTGCTAGAGGTTCCAGAGCCAGGGTGAATAGGAAGGGAGACAGTGGGCATCCTTGCTTTGTGCCTCTTTGGATTGCTATGGTATTAGAGTCCATACTGTTAGTCCTGCATTTTGCTGAGGCTCAGGAGTAGATTTGTTTGAGGGTTTGTAAGAAGTTGGGACCAAATTTTATGTTAGTTAGTACTGCTAGTAGGTATTTCCATTCTAGGCAATCAAAAGCTTTGAGGTTGTCTAGGGACATAATTGTCAGTGGGAGTTTAGTTGCCTTGCTGTGTTTGATCAGATTCAGTAGTTTCCTGATAAGGTCTGTTACATTGCAACAAGAGATGAAGCCCGTCTGGTCCAGGGCTATTTAATTTGTGTAGGAATTTTTTTAGGCGGTTAGCCAAGATTGATGTGAATATCTTGTAGTCTTGGTTTATTAATGAGATTGGGCAGTATGATTCTACTTTGAGGCTGTCTTTGAGTGGTTTTGGGATAGAGACTATCTTGGAGGAGGTCTAGGTTTTAGGAATGGGGCCTCCTTTTATGATGTTGTTGAATAGGTGAGTCATGTAGGGCATCAGGGGTTCTTTGAATCATAGTTTTTAGCCAGCATACAATGAGGTCTGCTGGGTTTTGTCCTTTTTCGGGGAAGTTGCGGAAGCGGATGTTGCAATGTCTACTGTGATCTTCAAGGTCTGCTTGTTTAGTTCTCATTTATGTGCTTTGTTTCCAGGTGCCTTACCAGTTCAGCCAATTCATTTTTCACACGTGTGTTTAGAGCCTCTCAGTACCATTCTATTTGTCTTTCTTGCATTTGGTTTTTATTTTCTAGAGTGGAGATGGTCCTAGTGAGTGTTTCCACTTTGGAGGTCAGGTTCCTGAGTCACTGTGTTCTTCAGTAGTTCTGCTAGTCTTTGTTCTATTTTCCTCAGGTCCCATTTTGTTGTTGGGTTGTTGTCATCCTGTGGGGATGTCGTGGTCTCAGTGCTGTTCACCATCTCCCTGGTTGGTGCCATTTCAGTCTCTCTGGTGGCTTTGGTTTGAGATGTCCTTTTGGAGCAGAGTGTGTTGTAGTTAGGAGTTTTGGTGGTGATGGTTCCTGGATGTTGTTGAGTTGCTGAGTTGAACAGACGCAGTAGACTGGTGGCTTTTGCAGAGTGTCAGGATTAGGTGGCCATTTTTGTCATGTCTGGGCTGTGTTTTAAGGGTCACTGTAGTCACCTCAGCTGGGTTGGTGAAGCGGGGGTCAGACAAGCAGACAGGCAGGCAGACAAGCAGACTGACAGACCAACAGTTGACATAAAGGGATTAACAAGCAGAGATGCAAGAGACCCATGGGGTGGGGCCAGAGGGAGGGTGTGTGTTGAGGGGGTTGTTTGTGGATACACAGATGCCTACACACTCATACCACAAATGAGGGAGTAGGGTCCAGTTAAGGGTGGGAAGTGGGGTTAGGGCTTCGTAGTAAAAAGTTAAAAATCAAAGGCTGGCAAGGTTGTATTCAAAAAGGGGGGGGGAGAAGGGGGGGAGGAAAGGGAAAGTAGAGGGAAATGAAAAATAAAAATAAAGGGGGCAATTAGTAATTAGTAATGATAAAAAATTGCAGTGGTGATTCAAGTTATAGTATGAAGTAAAAGACCACAAAAGGGGAGGGTAGATGGGGAGATATATGTATGTAGGTATGTGATTTATTATTATTATTATTATTATTATTATTATTATTATTATTATTAGGGAGGAAGGAGAGAAAAGAAAAGAGAGAAGAAGGAGGGGGATGGAAAGAGTAGAGAGTTTAGGAGTTAAGAAAGAAGAAAAAGAAGAAGAAAACTGAAGATGTTGAGGTGGTGGTATCTGAAAGGTTTTTTTATATCTATCTATATTTATTTATTTATTTATCTATATATAAAATAAAAAGTATATAGAAAACCCTTTTGAGAGGGGGGATTATTATTTACTTATTTATTTATTATAGATAGATAGATAGATAGATAGATATAGATAGATACACTTTAAAGAGAAAAAGGAAAGAGAACAAAGGAAAAATAATAGCAATAACAATAAAGTGGAATAAAAAGTTTTTTTGGGGGGAAGAGAGGTGATGATAATAATGGAAGGGCAGGGAGGGAGGGAGAAAAAGACTGTCCCCCATTTCTCCCCCATTTAATTAAAATAAAATAAAAATAAACAAAAAAGAAGAGGGATCACGGCTGAAGCTGTGGTGGCAGGAAGTGGCCTGTGTTGGTTTAGGGCCTCTTTATGGGCACCGTCATTTTAATTCTTGAGAGTTGGAATGAATGAATGAATAATGTATTTAAAATATTTATTTTAATTAAGAAAAGAAAAATTTTGGATTCTGTGTCCGTTTCCATCCGCCAGCAGGGGAGGGGCCGCCCAGCGCCTGTCTTCTCCCAGGCAATACCTTTGCGCGGCTCCCCAATGGGCCCCTTCCCGCTTCCCTTGCGCTGATCACCAGAGGTGTCGGGTTGGGGCCAGGTTTGGACTGGGCTGCACACTTTTAGGCGGCCTCCCTGGCTCTCTTGATCCCCTCCTACCTCTCTCTCTCAATGGCTGCAGCAGCGGCTGTGGTGGCGGAGGCTGGGGGGCATTCAGCTGAGGAGTTGTCTGCTCAGCTCCGAAGCCTCCAGACCTCTGAGCTCTGCTGGATCACTTATGGGGCGATCCCAGTCCTAGTGGAGCTGAGGTCATAGGGGGTTGGGGGCTGCATACAGCCCTCTCGACCTTCACGTTGGCCCCCCTGGCTCCCCCCTGCTTGTGGCAGCATCGGTGTTGGCGGTGTGGGGACCGGCCAGAGCACCCTGTTGGTCTTGGCGGCCCCTATGAGCTCGGCACGGCTGTTGCACTCGCCATCTTGCTTAACCCATGCCTCTGTTATGGCTTGGAAGGCCAAATGGGAGAGGGAGCAAGTTCTTAAGGCCCAATGCTTTCCACCTAGAATCACAGAGTTGGAAGGGACCCTGAGGATCATCTAGTCAACCCCCCTGCAATGCAGGAATAGGCAGCTGTCCCCTACAGGGATCGATCCTGCTACCTTGGCGTTATCAGCGCTATGCTCTAACCCAGGCTTCCTCAACCTTGGCCCTCCAGATGTTTTGGCCTACAACTCCCATGATCCCTAGGTAGCAGGACCAGTGGTCAGGGATGATGGGAACTGTAGTCTCAAAACATCTGGAGGGCCGAGTTTGAGGAAGCCTGCTCTAATCAATGGAGTTATCCAGGCTGATAATTGTTCCATTATAACCTGTTCCATTGTTCATTCTAATTAAAACCAATGCTTACAGGAAGAGGTAATTGTTACAGGAAGAGGTAATGGCCAGAAATTAGTAATGGTTAAGAATGCTCAAACAGGAAGGGATGACAGCCACTATATTGGCAATACAGAGAGCAGGAGACCAAGTGTTTGGTTGCCTAGGTGATGTAGAAGGAAATACACATCCCAACCAAAGCAGCCGGGCTCTGCTGATTTCTGAAATGGAGTCTTGCTCTTTTGGAAATGGCGAGAGCTACAGTATGTCAAACAGGCCGGCCTCTTTGCTGTTGGGGGAATGAAAATGCACTAGATTAATGTTACTCTCAAACATTTCCATCACCAAGATTTTGGAAATGCACATCTGCATATATTTTCAGAACTCAAACTGAGCTCCTTTGTATTGTATAAGGATGTGTATCTCATTTGCATGTCTGGCATGGAAAACAATGGTGCATTAAAAACCTGTTCCTGTACCTGAGATGCATATGCTTATTTGGTTGTTGAACTGCAGAAATGAAAATGCTATCTATCTAAATGCCATCTATCTAAATAAGCATCACAGACGCGTGGCAGATCACAGTAGCATTGATAAAGGCAAAATATTGTAGTCACACTGGTGCAGTTTTATTATCTGGCTCTTGCTAATTGTTTCTCATTGTGAAGCTCAGTTTCAACATTTTGCAGAAAATGTAATAACAGATCCAATAAAACTTTCCCTCTTTACCTTTTGGATTACATGTTGGGACTAGTAGGGAAAATACTAATGAGAGTTCTGTCTGATTTGGGGGAGACTGAAGTATAAAACTGCCATTGTTTTATAGAGCGATGTAACAAACTCCTGTCTCAATAAGCTCTCAGTGTAGACACTGACAGAGACAACAGAGAAAGGAAGATGGAAGAATATATGCAAATACAGTTACAAATCTTTAGACCAGATTCCATAGGGGAGAGGGCTAAGGCCTTATAGCAAAGGATTTGCAGAAAAGGTGGGTTTTGAGAAGGGATTCAAAGGCAGAGAATGAGGTGATTTCATGCCTGATAGGTGTTCTGTGGAAGCAGGAAGTTAAAACAGAATTCCCCCCTCTTCAAGCTGGCGTAGTTTTCAGCATAGTGCCAAACTGCATTTCTGCCACTGTGGAAGTGAGACAAGTAATATACAAGTCTGAGGTGACACAAATCATGGCTTTCCATCCGTATTTTTCCAGATCAAAAGCCGCATCCTTTATTGAAGACTCGGACTGTACATTTAGTAGAGTGGCACAGTTATTTTAAACAACCGTCCCTCCCTCGTTGTATTTAATGTTGTGTAAGGAGATTTGCACGGTACAGATTATGTAAAACAGAGATTATGTAACAAAAGTGCTTCTGTAAATCTGTTCCCTGCAGAGGCTTGCAGTGGGTGAGAATGTTTCCTTGAGCGCAGTGTGACAAACCCAGTATGTATACAGTTGGGAGGTCAGATTAATGAGCAATATAAACTGTGTCCAAATAAGGAAGATTTAACTTCAATGCTTTGCTAAAGTGCCAAACATTCCAGGATGTGGAAGATGCCAGTTTGGTTTGGCGTAGCTATATCTGCAAGACTGTGTTTAGCTGATATAGCTGAAAAATGGCCCTACCCATTAGATACTGCTTGTTTTCTTAATTAGACCGAGTGCCAGCATTTACTTGACAAGTGTTAGCCACGTGGCCATTTGCAGGTGTAGCATGCCCAGTCTCCTAGCCAACAGGAGATCGGGAGCGCACTGTAACTTTCTCATTTTCCTCTTCCTCTCTCATAAGCAAATTTCCTCTGTCTCTTCCATGTTTTGCTTTAGCCCTAGTGTATAGTGTATTATTAGGGACGTGGGTGGCGTTGTGGTCTAAATCACTGAGCCTCTTGGGCTTGCCAATCAGAAGGTTGGCAGTACAAATCCCCGTGATGGGTTGAACTTCTGTTGCTCTGTCCCAGCTCCTGCCAACCAAGCAGTTCAAAAGCATACCAGTGCAAGTAGTTAAACAGGTACTGCTGCAGCACTCTGGCTTCCATTATGGTGTTCCGTTGCGCCAGAAGCAGTTTAGACATGCTGTCCACATGACCCGGAAAGCTGTCTGTGGACAAACGCCAGCTCCCTTGGCCTGAATTGAGGTGAGCGTTGCATCCCATAGTCACCTTTAACTGGACTTAACCATCCAGGGGGTTGTATAGTGTATTATTATTATTATTATTATTATTATTATTATTATTATTATTTATACTAAGTTTCTCTCAGGGCCACGTTTACATGATATTTCATGACAGGACCACATTGCTACACTAACCCCATAGAAACATTTGTGTTACAATTTTATTTCTTGCCAGTTTTAATCAGTGTTTTCTCTTAAGCTGATTTGTGGTTGTGCTCATGTTCCCGCACCATACGTCTCTATTTCTTAGCCCCCCCCTCACCCTCCCAAACTTTCTTTTCTCAGTCTGTACCACAATAAGTTTTGAGTGTACTCCTGGATACTGCCCTGAACCTGGGTTCCCAGGTTTTGGTGGTGGCCAGGAGTGTGTTTGTACCATTATGCCTCGTGCACCAACAGCACCCTTGAGGTGCTGGATCTGGCCACAGAGATGCATGCCTTTGTTACATCCTGATTGGACTACTGATACAAGCGCCACATGGGACGGTCTTTGAAAAATGTTCAGAAGCTTCAGAGGTTCCAAAATGCTGCAGTCACACCCCTGACTGGTAGGGCTTGGCAAAGTGTCAATACATCATCCAACACCAGTCTGTAGACCACATCATGAGAACCGTTTCAAAATAATTTAGCTGGCAATGTATTGCGAAGCACAGCCTTTAAAAAATCCAGGGGGCAGTGTAATTGTAAGCCTCTGGTGGCTGGCTGGCTGCCTTCCCTTTTGGCTCCCTTTCCCCTCTGATGGCAGAACAGTTCCATGCCCAGCCTTGGCGCCTCCCAGTAACTGTGGTATCTCTACCCAGTGCAGGAATAGTAGCTGGCTGCTTCTTCCTTCTCTCTGTCTAGGGAGGAGCGGAAGGAGTTCGCTCTCTGAATGCAAGGGCTCACCTTCCTTTGAGAGGAGGAATCCACAGTGCAGATAGCACATACCTATTAAGCTCCTTGACTGCTCCTTCGCCCAATCTCCCCCTCCCACCAGCATGAACGCCAAAGACAGCTCCTTTGTCTGATCTCTACCCCCCCATAGTTCCATGTTTCAGACATCATGATATATCACTAAATCATGATGTTTAGCTGGTGATATATCATGTTGTTGAAAACAGATATCACTCAACCCTGATTATGTCCTATAACACCCTATATGGCTTGGGCTCACATATCCTGGGTGTTAAAATCTTTGGATGAGCACCTGCTTGGATGCGGTCCATCAAAGTGGGAGGCATGGTTGGTGGTGACATGTGGAATTTCCTCCTGAATTGACAATTTAAATTGGAATACAAGAAGGGGAGGTGTGAGGAGGTCTGAGAAACAAGGTTGAGGAAAATAAGTATCAGAAACTGTATGTGTTTTTTCTATTTTTCTGTTTAGTTTCGAATATGCTTTTTTGTGTTGTTTTTATTTTGTTTATTTTTTTTGTTTTTGTTTGTTGTGTGTTTTTTGAAAATACCAATAAATATTTAATAAAAAAAAAAAAAAGGAATTTCCTCCCACAAGAGGTTAGACTGGCTCTCTCTTTGCTGTCCTTCTACCGGCAGGCTAAGGCTTTCCTATTCAAGTTACAGGTAGGTAGCCGTGTTAGTCTGCCGTAGTCAAAACAAAATAAAAAAATTCCTTCCAGATCTGAAGAAGTGTGCATTCACACGAAAGCTCATACCAATAACAAACTTAGTTGGTCTCTAAGATGCTACTGGAAGGAATTTTTTTATTTTGCTTTCCTATTCAGACAGGCCTTTGAAAACAATGCTGGCCACTGGGCTGCTGCCAGAGCAAACTGCACTTTAATGCTAGTTTTAAATGCATTTTCGGTGTATTTTAACTACTCCTTTTAACTAGTTTGTTTTTATTACTTTGTATTTTATAATTATGTGTTTGAATGTTGAATCCCAGTGTGGTAAGAATTTACCTCTACATCACCTGTTCTTGCCCAAGTGAGGGAACACTGTTAAATAAAACATGGAACCAGGAGAAAAATAGCAAGCTTAGTGGTCCAAGGACCAAGTTTATTAACAAACCATCAATTAGGAAGGACTGTCCAGAAGAGTTAGGTAAAAGGTAAAGGCAAAGGACCCCTGGATGGTTAATTCCAGTTGAAACCGACTATGGGGTTCGGCGTTCATCTCCGCTTTCAGGTTGAGGGAGTCAGCATTTGTCTGCAGACAGCTTTTTGGGTCATGTGGCCAGCATGACTAAACCACTTCTGGTGCAACAGGAAACCATGACGGAAGCCAGAGTGCATGGAAATGCTGTTTACCTTCCCACTGCTGCGGTTCCTATTGATCTGCTCACATTGGTATGCTTTCAAAATTTGACTGGAGCTAACCGTACAAGGGTCCTTTACTTTTTTTTAACCTTTATATATAACACTCCACATAGAGCCATAAAACATCTTAAACATCCTTCTGCATATATCAATAAAGGTTACAATTAATGGGATGTATACATTCATGGCTCCATACTGATATCAACTTCCCACATTTACATTGGGGAACCCCAAGCCATTTGGTCTCAACTATCACACTTTAACCTAGTTGTCTTGGCAACCAGACCTTCTTTGAGAATGGAAGAGGTCTCCCATCTCCTCTTTCTAGGCCTCAGATAGCTTCAAGGAGAAATGCTGGTTGTCACCCAGATGCTAATCCAACAAATAACTTTCAGCAAAGCATCATTTGCCCCTCCAGGGTCAGATAAGGCAAGAAGGCTGGCATGCAGTGTTTACACAGAAATACACAGTTACAAAATGCAGGCACACAGGAATCATTCATTGATGGATTCTATCTAAAAGGTTAAATGCAATAAATATTGAAACCATTAAGCAATATCAAAATCTAGATCTAAGGCCAGATTGAATCACCAGTTTGGGAGAAAGGCAAGTTTATATAAATGCATAATAACAAACGTGTTAAATGACTCAGGACTGCAGATTCATCAGGTATTTAAGCTGGACCATTTCACTCCTGACCTTTGATATGTTCTATCTATAGAAAATGGTTCTATTTAAGCACACAAAGCTTATTAAGATAAGATAAACCAATCATAAAGATGTTTCTGTGTTAATGAAGAAATAACTAAGCAGTGTTGCACCTGGGGAAAATTATGCTAGCTAAACCTGCTCCAAACTCTGGTTTGGAGCTAACCAAGACCATTGTCGAAACCAAAAGTCACAGGTGCATTCACATAATGGGAATTAATAGAGCATGAACATGTAGGGTCTCCTGATTTCTTGTGTATACCTGGTTTTACATCTGCATTGAGTCCACAGGCTTTCCCTAGCACTAAAATTTATTAAAATGGGTTCTTGATGCAATGCAAATAAAATAAAATAGATAGTGGGTCTTATCCCCTTGCCTGTGAATCTTTGTAAATGCAGTACATAGTAATTAGAGTGATAGCTGTAATTATGTTGTCAAGTATGCATTTTTCCCTTAGCAGCAATGAAATTGATATAATAGAAGCTATATTTTACAACATGAGGTGGGCACAGATTCTGTTTTGAGACACACCCAAGTGCATAGGGGTCATTCTGTTGCACATGTTGGGAAGCCTTTCCCATTGAAATGAGGGTCAGACCGTGCATATTTCCCCACCCAACCCCCACTCCTGATTTTAGTTGAATGGAAATCTCACTATTTTTTCATTTTTTAATGTTTTTATGCATTACAGAGCCTTTCAGAAAAACTGTTACAATTCCTCCTAAGTTCCTGCACAATTCATGCTTCTATATATTTTGGAACGTGATTTTTCTGTCTGTCCTTTTTATCTTTTTTCTTTTTTTTTTCTCTATACGGTTGAACGCCTCTCGAGGTATTGGCACCAAACTTGGCATAAAATTTCGGGGGGGGGGGGCGTTCTTCGTTGATGTTTGGACATCAGTCACCATTTTGAATCTTGCCTGTTAAGATATTGTCATGAAACTTGACATAAGGATTCCCAAGGTGTGCAACAATCTTCATTGCTTATTGAACACTTGGCGCCATTTTGAATCAAGATGATAGACCAAAACATAACTTTGTTGCTTGTGATTTTTTTTTGCACAGGTTTGGCCACTTCATGGGATATTGTTGCCAAATTTCCTTCCTAATTTCACCATCTGCAAGTAGGGTGGAGAATATTTGGGTGGGCCTTTTGCTCAAATCCTATAGAAAATGGTTTATTTGGGTTAAGACAGTGATAAAATGTTTGGTTAGAGATCTACCCCATCCCAAAATATAGTTAATATAGTGCAATGATGGAATGAATATTAAAACATGTTTATGTCTGTAATGTAGATGTTCTCTTTGGTTTTAGTCTAGTCCTAGGCAACAAGATTGGTTCCCAACAAGCATGAGATCTCTAGATGTGGAAATATGGTTTGGAGTAATGTTCATAGTGTGTATGCATTTCTTAGTTAGTAATTTTAGTTTGTCTTGTATGTAAACAGAACAGTGCTTTATGCTGGGTCCCAAAATATAGTCCAGCTACTTCAGTATTGTATTCGCTGATTGACAGTAGCTCTCTAGCACTTCCTAGTACTACCTGTGAATTCTAGGGATTGAGGCCAGGAACTTTTTGCATGCAAAGTGTGTGCTCTACCCCATCTTTGCAAACTGTCTGGGAGCTCTGCTAAAAGGCAGTATATCCATCATTTAAATTAACAAATAACAAATAAGATGCCACTGGGCTACAGTGCCCTTGAAAGTAGTTTGTAAATGAAAGTTAGTACAAAATATAGCAGCTAGATTACTAACTGGGCCAAAACATATAGAATGCACCTCACCAATTTTAAAACCATACTGTCTCCTCATTTGTTTCTTAGTCCAAATTTTGGTCTTAACCTTAAAATCCCGAAATGTCTTGGGAATAGACTACCTTAAGAGTAGAACCCATGAGTGGTTCTACAATTTCTAGACTAATTCCAGGAAGCCTGGAAGTCATGCCCTCTGACCTGGAACTATTGTCCTCTATTCAAAGTGTGTATGGATGCCAAGCTATTGTACTCAAAGCAGGTTTTAGCTCCAAACTCTGTTCGAATTGTAGCTCCCATTACATTCTGAACTTTCTGTAGTGTGTTTTCAGGAGTGAAGATTGAGACCTAATTCCAGAATCTGGCTGCGTTAACTAGTTTAAAAATGTGGATTACTACATTGCTTTAAAAAAGGGGGTGGGTGGATTTGGCAATGTGGGATGATAAAGGCTGGTCACACACAAACCTCGTTCACTGTCCTGTGAACATGGGATGCAGACTGTATTCAAGTCTTTAATGGAAAATGCATGACAGACTCATCAGCTGTGCTGATAAGAAGCATGCTTTGTTCACAAGATGCTGAATGTGGTCTAATCCCTGTCTCTCTTTTCCCTTTCTTTGCTCATTGCCCTGCATTCACAGTAACCCATTGAGAGTCTTGGAACTAGTTTAAAGGTCTCATGGGCAGCGCAGTGCTCCATGCTGTGGATGCTGCTGTGTTAGAACAAATGTTCCTTGGTCTTAGCTTTGCGGGTGGAATAATAAGCACAGTAAACAACTGCAAGTGGAGGAACAGAGAGCATTTAGCCTAATGGCAAGAACATGGAAAGGGATAGGCTGAGAACTAGGAAGATTTATTGTTTGTTTTTTGCCTTCAGGACTTGACTGTTGCAATATGCACTCTTGCAGAACGAAACTTCCTGCCTCTTGATCAGGGGAACACAGAGCATCAGTGCTCCAGCATCTGTGTTGGCTCTCTGCAGCATTCAAGGCAGCATCATTCAAAACTCTGGTTTTAATCTCTGAAGCTCTAAGTAGTTGGCAGAACCACAAGCAACTGGGTTTGTGCCCTGGAAAGGCCCCAACTAGGGTGCCCAAGATATTTTAAACTTTAAATCCCTTCTTTTGAATTGATGCAAGGAATCCTACCATAAACAATTATGTGGTTTATATTTTGTCCCCCTGGGTGAGAGCCCATGCTAGCTAGTCCTAGAACAGTTCTTCTGTACAGCTTCCTTGCATGATAATCTGGATCACTAAGGCAGAGCTGGAGAACATGGGCTATAGTGCAGGAAATTTGGTTTGGAATCCTCTTCTTCCAGCTTCCAGTTTAAGTAAAAAAATAGCTAATTCAATTAGAAATGTTTCCCAAAAAACATGTTCTTTGAGCAAATACTCACTTTTTCTAAGCATTGTAGCTTAGATAGGAAGACGGTGTTGAATGTCTAGGGAAAGTGTTCAGACAGGAGTGAACTGGAGGGCTGAGTTTGAGCAGGAGAAGTAGAAGCTGTGAGGATGAAGTCTCCTTGGGTCGCCTTCCAGTCAGGAGGGGAGAGATCTTCCAGAAAGAGAAGACTCCCAAGCCTGTTAGGAGGGGTGTGGGGATCCCCTGGGTCGGTTATACTATTTGGAAATACCTTAGGACTGGGATTGTTAAGAAGTTGGGTAACTGACAAAAAGTGGCTCTTGCTCGTGAACAAAGTTTTAAGCTATGAAGGAAGCTGTGCTGTGTCAAAGTATTTAACTATAACACCTGTCATAACTACATAAAGAAATGAGAGCAAATAACAGAAACTGAGTGAAGATTTTACCACCTATTCTAGAAACCTGAACATCTACCTGAAGCATAACAACTGATTTGCTGTGCATTTACTACTTTGTTTTAATGCCTGTGACATCTTTAGAATTATTGTAATTAATAAGTTAACTGTTTCCTGAACGAGCACAACTCATTGACCCATCTTTGTTTTATCAACTTTGTTTTGTAAATAAAACCTTTCTTATTCATTCAGCTTCTGCGTAAGACTCCAGATCTTCCCTCACACAAGAACCCAAAATGATAACCTGTGGGAATTTATAAATGTAATTATTTCGCGTACCGTGCTGTAGGTTCACTACAGGTTTAATTGGGGGCCGTTAGCGGTGAGATCTGCTACATTTAATTGGACTTAGCAGTAGGTCCGTTACACCTTGATTCAGGGAACAGCACAACTCTGTAAAAAGTTGAAGGCAGTTTTAAATGCAAAATATAAATGAATTTTAATATAGTTTAGAATAAACACCAGAGACACAGGGAGTTTGAAGTAAAAAAAAATTCAGTCCTTATAACCCCAGAGGTAAGTTTGGCAGGGTATAGTCTGGTGAATTAGCTATTGGTACGAGCACACAAGCTCATACCAATAACTAACTTAGTTAGTCTCTAAGGTGCTACTGCAAGGAATTTTTTTATTTTATTTTATTTATTTTATTTTGTTTCGACTTCAATATATAGTTGCGCAGCACCCCAGTCTCCAAGCTGTGTAGGATTCCAAGGGTTCCAGGTACTTGCCCAGGGTCCGCGTTTGCTTTTGGAAATAAGGCACGGCAGAGACTGTGGTGTCTTTATGATATATGTTTTATTCACACGTATATACAACCTGAGCGTACAGTGGAGGGGCTCACATTGCTGCAGCCTTGGATTCAAATAGTCGGCCCACATTGTGCTTGTCTGGCACCCAGGAATTAGAAAGGGTGTCCAGGAATTAGAAGCAGGGTCCAGGCTCCCCACAGACTTGTAACGATATCATATGCCCTTTGCCCTTCTACCTGTTATTTGTCAAGCTTTCTGCGATTTTTATCTTTTTCTTGCAAGAGCAAAAGCATTGCCTGTCAGAACTTTGAAGCTGCAGAGGGGCTTGTGATTTCATAACTGGCGTTCCGAAATAAACACTCTAGAAAAACCTCCTGAGATAAACATTTTCTCTTTGGCCCTGAAAGAAGTATTGAGCAAGTATGGCTAATGCTGGGGATAAGTGCGAAGAGCAAGAGGGGGGAAAGATACTATAGAACACACAATCACATCAGGGTTTCCCCCCCTTTCTCCCATGGAAGGGGGGGGGAGAGAAAACACAAATAGAACATGAATGGGACAAAGTCTTTGAAGTCCTCTACTCAGGCTTTTCTGATTCCTTAAGAAACATCAAAGAAATCCTTCCACTGCCACCCCACTTAACCTTTTGGGGATTGTGACCCCACAGCTAGCACTCAGTGTCTTGTGGCTTTTCAGCTGATGCTTTCAGCTCCGTTGTTCTACTGCAAAAGGTCAGAGAATCAGAGAGAATATCAAGAGACATATCAGTGTATTTGAGGGCAGTTTTCTTTTTTCTTTTGGTTTCTCCTTTGTGTACTATAAAGGGTAATCCTTGAGGACTTTTTTTTTTTTAATGATATTTTATTCAAATTTCAAAAAAAGATTACAAAAATAATAAGAAAATAAAGGAAAAAAAGCAAATAATACAAAATACAGAGTAGGAAAAAAGAAAAAACAGTAAAAAATAAGTCCATCTTTCAATGTCTTGCCTTTCATTCACTTGTTTCCCTGAACTCCTCACACCTCCCTTTTTTGTATTCCATTTCGAGTAGTTGGTTCAGCAAATCCTTTCCCTCTTTGTTTTTATCTTAGTTCTTTATCTTAACATATTATAACCTTATATTTTCATCTATTAACAAATCATTTTTACATACTCCTTTTTAACATTGTTGCTAAAACCGCTTCATTTCATTCCGACATCATTTTAACATTCATTAATTTTGCAGTGTTTCTGTAAATAGTCCTTAAATTTCTTCCAATCTTCTTCCACCGACTCTTCTCCCTGGTCTCGGATTCTGCCAGTCATTTCCGCCAATTCCATATAGTCCATCACTTTCATCTGCCATTCTTCCAGAGTGGGTAAATCTTGTGTCTTCCAATACTTTGCAATAAGTATTCTTGCTGCTGTTGTAGCATACATAAAAAGAGTTCTATCCTTCTTTAACACCAATTGGCCGACCATGCCCAGGAGAAAGGCCTCTGGTTTCTTCAAGAAGGTATATTTAAATACCTTTTTCATTTCATTATATCATCTCCCAGAAAGCCTTAATCCTTGGGCACGTCCACCAGAGGTGAAAAAATGTACCTTCAACCTCCTTACATTTCCAGCATTTATTATCGGGCAAATGATAGATTTTTGCAAGCTTGACTGGTGTCATGTACCACCTGTATATCATTTTCATAATATTCTCTCTTAAGGCATTACATGCCGTGAATTTCATACCTGTGGTCCACAACTGTTCCCAGTCAGCAAACATAATGTTATGTCCAACATCTTGTGCCCATTTAATCATAGCAGATTTCACCGTTTCATCCTGAGTATTCCATTTCAACAGCAAGTTATACATTCTTGAAAGTATCTTGGTTTGGGGATCTAGCAGTTCTGTTTCCAATTTTGATTTTTCCACCTGGACGCCAATTTTTTTATCCAAATTGTAAGCCTCCCTTATTTGATAATAATGAAGCCAATCTCGCACTTTATCTTTTAGTTTCTCAAAACTCTGCAATTTCAGTTTGTCTCCTTCTTGTTCCAGAATTTCCCAATATTTCGGCCATTTGGCCTCCATATTGAGCTTTTTCTGGGCCTTTGCTTCCATCGGTGACAACCACCTTGGGGTTTTATTTTCAAGTAGGTCCTTATATCTTATCCAGACATTAAACAATGCTTTCCTGACAATATGGTTTTTAAATGCTTTGTGTGCTTTAACCTTGTCATACCACAAATATGCATGCCACCCAAAAACGTTATTAAAACCTTCTAAATCCAAAATGTCTGTGTTTTCAAGAAGCAGCCATTCTTTCAACCAGCAGAATGCTGCTGATTCATAATAGAGTTTAAGGTCTGGCAGGGCGAATCCACCTCTTTCCTTTACATCAGTTAATATTTTAAATTTTATTCTGGGCTTCTTGCCCTGCCAGACAAATCTAGAAATGTCTCTCTGCCACTTCTTGAAACAGTCCATTTTGTCCAAAATTTGCAATGATTGAAACAAAAATAACATTCTTGGCAATACATTCATCTTTATAACAGCAATTCGACCTAACAAGGAAAGCTTCAAATTTGACCATATTTCTAGATCCTTTTTCACTTCTGACCAACATTTCTCATAATTGTCTTTAAATAAATTCAAGTTCTTAGCGGTCATGTTAACCCCCAGGTATTTTACTTTCTTAACCAATGTTAAACCTGTCACCTTCTGAAACCTCTCTTTCTCAATCGGTGTTAAGTTTTTCTCAAAAACCTTAATTTTTAACTTGTTCAACTTAAATCCTGCCACATGACCAAATTCTTGAATCAATTCTAATACTCTTTTAGTACTAGATTCTGGCTCCTGTAACGTCAGTACTAAGTCATCTGCAAAAGCTTTCAATTTGTACTGTTTAGCTCCGACCTGTATACCTTTAATCAAACGGTCCCTTCTGATCATATTTAGCAAAACCTCCAGGACCGAAATAAAGAGCAATGGGGAAATTGGGCAGCCTTGTCGTGTCCCTTTCTCTATTTTAAATTCCTCTGTCACCACATTGTTAACAATTAGTTTGGCCTTTTGTTCTGAGTAAATTGCACCTATACCGTTTTCAAAACCTTGACCAACCCCCATCCCCCCATCCCCTGAAGATTTTTCTTCATAAAACTCCAAGAAATATTGTCAAAGGCTTTCTCCGCATCTACAAATATTAAGACTGCTTTAGTATTAATATTCACTTGCAATTTTTCCAAAATATTAATTATATTTCTCGTGTTGTCAGACAAGTGTCTGCCCAGGAGAAAGCCAGCTTGGTCTTTATGTATCTCCTCCACTAATACTTTTTTTAGTCTTTTAGCCAAAATGTCTGCAAAAATTTTGTAATCCACGTTAAGCAGGGATATGGGGCGGTAGTTCTTAAGTTGTGTCTTTTCAGACTCAGTTTTCGGTATAAGTGTAATATAAGCTTCCTTCCACGACTCTGGCGCTTTTCCCCCCTCCAAAATTTCATTACAAACCTCCTTTAGTGGTTGAATTATCCAATCTTTCAGAGATCTATAGTATTTTGAGGTTAAGCCGTCCGGCCCTGGAGATTTGCCCAACTGCATATTCTGGATGGCACCTTCCACCTCCTGTTCTGTGATTTTATAGTTCAACATTAACTTGTTTTCTTGAGAGATTTTTTGTAGTCCATTTGTTTTTAAGAATTGGTCTATATCGAACTCTTTCTGTGGCCCTTGTGTATATAACTGTTTAAAGTACCTCTGGAAACATTTTCTAATTTCCACTGGATTCTGAATATTCTTTCCTTCCACTTCCAAGTTAGTAATGGTGTTAAGTTTTTGTCTTTTTTTCATTTACCAAGCTACAGTTTTCCACATTTATTGGCCGATTCAAATGTCCTTTGTCTCATCTGTTTAATTTTCCATTCTATTTCCTGATTCATCATTTTCATATATTGAACTTGATATAACTTTATTTCTCTCAGAATCTCTTGTGACTTTGGTTTCGCTCTCAGTTTCTTCTCACCCTCTTTTATTTTTTCCAAAATTTTGTCTTTTTTCTCATTTTGAGTTCTCTTCTTTATTGCATTCTGTTGAATTAGAAACCCCCTCATAACTGCTTTGCTTGCGTCCCAGATTACTCTTTTTTCAATGGTAGTGTTCATATTTATCTCAAAATAGTCTCTCAAGGTTTTTTGGGCCTTCTTAGTAACCTCTTCATCTCTAAACAGGGTGTCATTCATCCTCCATCTGAAGGAACCAGTTGGTGTTAGTTTCATCTCCATTTTCACAGCATTATGGTCGGAGCAAGTTTTAGGGCAAATTTCCACTTTTCGAGTCTTAGGAGCCAGTCCTCTAGTTATCCAGATTTGGTCAATTCTTGTCCATGTCATTTTGGCTTCAGAGAAGAAAGTTCCCTCTCTACCCAAGGGATTCTTTGTTCTCCAAATGTCAATTAAGTCCATATTGTCAGTCATCTCAAAAAAGGTTTTTGGTAGTCTGCCATCCTTAGTAACGACCTGTCTCTGTGCCTTGTCCATATATGTGGATACCACTCCATTCATATCTCCCATCATGATAATGTTATAATCCATATAGTCCAGCAATGTCTCATGCAACTTTTTAAAAAATTCCGATTTCCCCTCATTTGGTGCATAAACTCCTACTTTCAGAAATTCCTCTCCTTGTGCTCGAATTTCAATTGCCACATATCTTCCTTGGTCATCTTTAAACATAAATTTCGGTGATAGGCTCTCTTTTGCATAGATCACTACACCTCTTTTTTTTTTTACCTTGTCCAATGAAATAAACTCTTGACCCAATCTTTTATTGATCAATACTTTCCTATGCAGCCTTATCACATGTGTTTCCTGTAGACAAATCAAGTCCAATTGTTCCTTTTTCAATAAATGAAAGACTTTTTTCCTCTTCTCCGGGGAGTTAAAACCATTAATATTCCAGCTTAATAGTTGCAGAGCCATGGCGTGGTTACTTTGCTTTTCCTCCAACTGCACCCAGCAATTGTTCTTGTTCTGTCGGTGGTATCACTTTCTCTAAGTTGTCCAATCCAAATGATAGTGATGATATGTCTAATATTCCTGGTTTTAGTGCTCTTAGCTCTTCTTCAGATTCTTTCTGCAAATCTTCTCCGTGATCTTTCAAAAATCTTTCTTTATCTTCCACTGATCTTATTTTTAACTTTCTTCCTTTGAAAGTAAAAGATAGGCCTTGAGGGAATTCCGACCTGAAAACAATTCTATTACTTCTCAACAGGGTCACCAGGTCTCCGTAGTTAGACCTAAAAATGCAGACTCAATATTTTGTCTCTCTCCTCTTTTGTTCGGAGGGTAATCAAACAGTCTCTCACCCTGTTCTTTCTCCCCCCTCTTCCGAGCCTGAAAGCACTTACTATCTTGATATCTTGCTTCTCTGAATCAAAGTTCCAGAAGTCTGCAAATTCATGCATAAGAAAGTCACTTAGGTTATCTTTCTCAGGTTCAGGTACCGCCCTGATCCTTAAATTTGTCTGTCTTTCCTTCAGTTCAGTCATAGATAACATTGACCTGTGGTCCTCAAGTTGCCTACATATCGGTGGTATCTTTTCCTCTACGGCCAGTGCTTTTTCCTTTGCTTCTTCAGCTGTCTTTCGGGTCAAAGTAGATTCCTGCAGCAATTTCTCAATAGATTCTGTGTTAGAATTCACCTTCTGTCCCAAATTATTGATGCTTGTAGTATTCTGATCAATTATAGTTGATGCTTCAGCTACTTGTTTCCTCAGTTTTTCCAGAGATTCATTAATTTTGCCTAATGCCACAGCTAAAGCATCTTCAGATGCCATTCCTTTTGGATCAACTTGAACAGGTGCTGCCCCTGATGGTGCAGAAGGGCCAGATGCTGATGCTCTTCGCTGCTGCCGAATTTTCCCAGATCTTGTTGTTTTTTCCTGAGGCAAGTTTGCCATAACACTTTATCTGAAGCTCAAGGTCAGTCCCACGGCCGGAGTTTATTTTGCTGTGGAAAATTCCCCTGGCCAATTTGGAGTGGAAAATTCCCTGGCCAGTTGTAACAATTGCAAAGTTCCTCTAGGGGGACACAGTAACAGTCAATTCTTGTTGCATTAAAGTAACTTTTCCAAATCCCCCATTTAACAAAGTAAACAACCGTTTCAATTTCAATTTCAGTTACTTTACAGTTCCTTAAAGTCTGGAGAAGCCAGTCAGAATCAAAAGTATCTCTCTTGCAGAGTTAACTGTCAAAAGGTTACAATGTCCATAAACAGCGCGATTCACAGTACGGCAATCTTATTAGCATTTGACAGCCCGTTCCCAGACATTAAGCAGTGGTCTTTGTTTCTTTTTCCTCTCTTTTTGCAGGCAAAAATACTTCTCCCTCTTCCCTCCCCTCTCCTGCAATTCAGGGAGGTTGATCTTTTGTCTTGATGTTAGGATTTAAGTCCTTTTAAAGCGATTTTCCAGGTCTTAGTTTAAATAGTCTTTGCTTTGATCTGTTTACAAGAAACGGAAGGCGGACTTCCTGTTTACACCTTCCCGTTTTTGGTACCAAATTAGTGCTTTTTCTTCCCTTATTTTCAAATCTTTAAATTCAACCTACTCACGGTAGTTGTTTTGCTGGCCGAATTGTCACAGGAAAAAAGTCAGCGCTCTCCGACAACAGCTGTGCGGCTTCACTCCACGGAAGAAGCAATTGACTCTCAGCACCGCGCCACTCACCCCGTTTCGCTCCGGAGCCCGCAACTGGGTTCCTTTGCAAATTGGGTGGGCGCTGAAGGTGCCCGCCGAGTCCCACGGTCACAGGCTTCACCCGCCTGTGGTTTTTTGAAGGGTCCCCGCTTCGCCGCAGTGGCAAGACCCGATTTCCGTAGAGCTATCTTCCTCCAAGTTAGAGGGAATCCGCCATTGCCGATGGCGCCGACTCCGGAAGTCCAATCCTTGAGGACTTAGATGAAATGCTGAAGGACAGCCCATGCTTGTTCTTGTGGTTTTGAAGGGAAAAAATATCTGTGATATTTAGGCAAGCATATAAGCTAAATTGTGTGTGTGTTTACATGAACTGAATTCTGACATTGTAAATTTAGTTACTTTACAAGTACAGGCAGTGACCATTTTAGGCATGTCCAGTTGATCTCTGGTCACTGATGTGTGGGTCCTTTTGGATCTGGAAGAGGGTGGAATGGGGTTGGGCACACTTATACGCGGGGACTGGGAATGGAACCCGCCTATATTGTTTTTCTTTTGAAAAGGAACCACCCAAGTCTACTTCAGAAATGATCCATAGTAATCAGATTAATTTGTTCGACATCTGCTGAATATCTGAAAATTAGTCTGAGCTGTAGGTTGGGCCTTGGTATATGTTGGTAACTTAATTGCCAGATGCCAGGACCCAGTGAGCTGTGTGGTGTTCCTCAAAGTTACACGCCAGTTTTAGTTGATTAATCTATTAATTGTGTTTGCAAATCTTAATCGGTTTAATTAAAACTAGTTGAGCTTTTTGAATGTCTGTGGTAGCCTTGGGAAAGGAGCAGGGGAGAGAATATGTCAGTCCTGACTCCATATAAACTCATCCCTAAATTTTCATATTTTTCAGTAGTGGTTCTTTTGTGCCAGATTCAAAACTTGGAAGCTTTGATGGTTCTGCACTGGGTATGGAATGTATCACAACAGTGGTATGAATATGTAGTCCCTGCTCTCTGTGATCTTTTGTAGCTATCTGGTGTACCTGAACTATTCAGTTAAAGTATATTATTGGTAGTTCTTAAATATATATTTTTAGCTTTATTTTAGTAAATAAAGTGGAGGAATTTGCTGCACCATTGTCTATACCAGTGTTAGAAGCTCAGAGATATAAGCTACATGCCAGATGACTCCTTCAACCAGGTTGCAGTCACCAAAACGGAATGTCTAGTACTCTTTAGAATACCAAGTTCACATTTTATTAGAGCTATTTGATGTGTTCAGAATTTGGGCTTATCTCATTCAATATTATTACTCCTCTTCTGTCTGTATTTAATATTCACATGGTAGATAGATTGCATGAGTTGACTGCCATAAGCACACACCAGCAGCATTGTTGGAATGAACCAAGGGAGGGAATTCATGGGGCCAAATATCCTGACAGCCGGTTCACATGGTTAGTTCACCACAAGCATGAACAGGTGAAATGAATCTTCATAAATTGATCACGAAGCTTTATTTATGCATAAGTGAATTAGGCCTAATCCCTAACAAGTCACATAGTCAATGAGTATCAGATCTAGTGGTAGCCACTAGTGGTTGCAAAGTTAAGCAATTTGAACATCACCAGGATTGTCTATTTTAACATGTAAATAATAATACACAGCATTTATATGTGCTTTTGGTGCTTAACATATGCTAGATTAGTAATCCTAACAACATGCTGTGAGATGTCAGAATTCTTATCCCCTTGCTGGAGATGGACAGTGAGACTGAGAGAACACTGATTTCTTGTAGGTTGGGGGGGGGGGAATCCTGTATATTTCCAGATGTTGTTGGACTACAACTCCCATCTCTCAGACCTTTCAAAACAAACAATCAGCCAAGGCTGGCAATATTTCGTTGTGCTCTGTGCTGCTGTCCAGGGTCCTGATTGCTTTGCTATCTCATCATTTCAAAGTCCCTGTGCTGACCCAGAAGAAATAGACTTAATTGGGTGGGAAGCAGCCATTGACACAATTTGTGTGTGTGCAAGTCAGCTGTTGCATCAGTTGTGTGTGAAGGCACAGCATGGTGGTCTATTCTAGGAGAAACAACCATGGGAGTGCAACAGTCGCTTATAGGCCCTCTAACCACTTAAAAGTGAATTGTGAGTTGTCTTTGTTTACAGCAGACATGTTTCCCTTAAACTGAAGCTGAAGCAAACTGTGTTTCTTCACACTTTTATTCATTTTTGCATATCTGCTGATTGCCTTAGATATTACCTATTCACAATGCAATTTTTTTTTTAGCTTAGCTTGGTAAATATGAATACCTTTTCTTTCTGGAAGAGAGAGAAATGCATTGTGCTCAATCATAGCCCCATTGCTTTAGGTCAAAAATGTATTCACCATCTGCTATGTAATAACATAGAGCAGTGCTTTTAATCTCTGTTATTTAAATAAGTCTAATAGAACAGGCTATTTTGACAGGAGCAGATTGTCAAATAGGCAATCAAGATGCCTCTGCTGTAATTCCCTCTCCTCTGCCACAGTTAGAACCATGTTTTCCTCTTATTTATTGATTACACTTGTCAATATCCTTCCAGGATACAACTCCTCCTAAGACTGCTTCTAACAGGAGCAGGAAAACACTTGCAGAGAGTCAATGGGCCTTTCCCAGCCGACATATTCTTCCTTGCAGAGATCCCCAAGTCATTCTGGACTCCCCCTTCCGGAGAACCAGCCTCTGCAACTGGAAGAACCTTGGGGGGGGGGTGAGGATTTGCAAGGTCAGCATGTCTAGGAGGGATGAAGCACCCAGCCCCTGCAAACCCCATCGTGGCATTTGCCTTAGCTCTCACTTTGCTTCTAGTTATCCTAAATATATTCATTTGTGAACTGAAGGCATATTTTCTGTTAAAACTTCTTGTAGATACAGTTGTTAAATGCTGTGTATAACTCGCAGATTCTGCTTTAAATGATGAACAATGTCCTCTTTTTCCTTTCTTTTCAGTATTCAGAGGCCAAAAAGCAGTGCTGGTACTTTGAAGGGGTGTATCCTACATATTATATGTAAGTGATCCTCCTTTTCTCTCTGTGTTCATCTGTAGATGTGTGTGTCTGTGTGTTTACAATGTTGGGAGATAGATTTAAGCCATGGGTAGGCAAACTAAGGCCTGGGGACTGGATCCGGCCCAATCACCTTCTAAATCCAGCCTGAGGATGGTCCAGGAATCAGCGTGTTTTTACATGAGTAGAATGTGGCATTTTATTTAAAATGCATCTCTGGGTTATTTGTGGGGCCTGCCTGGTGTTTTTACATGAATAGAATGTGTGCTTTTATTTAAAATGCATCTCTTGTGGGGCATAGGAAGTCGTTCAAATTTTTTTTTCCAAAATGTAGTCTGGCCCCCCACAAGGTCTGAGGGACAGTGGACCGGCCCCTGCTGAAAAAGTTTGCTGACCCCTGTTAAGCTCTTTATATCAGCACTTATTCTAGAGCAGTCATTCCCAATTAGCTAATTACTGAGGACCCCCTACTTTTGATATTTTTGATAACTGTATGGTAGTTACCTGTGCAAAGCAATTTTTTGAAGAAAATGTGGGGTGGCCCCTAAGAAGCAAAGGTATACTTAAAAAAAACAGCCAGACCATAAAATTTGTGATATTACCACAAATTGCCTATCCCCAGCCAGGAGGAAAACACTGTCTCCATTGCTCCATACAACTGAATAATAAAAAAGCAATTGTGTCCCTAACTTGCAAGTGTTCTATATGCAGAAGACTTTTTATATGAGAGTGTTCAAACATGCTATTCCTTATTTGTAATCTGAGATGGTACATTTTAGCAAAACTTTGCAGAAGGTTCTGCTAACTGAAGAATCTTGCACCATGAAGACATAGGCTTCATGGTCAGGGCTTGATAATGTATTGGTGAAGACTGAGTAGAAAACAGCTGGGATTTCATCATGTTGGTAGTAGTAGTAGTAGTAGTAGTAGTAGTAGTAATTTTTATTATTTAGTCCTCCTGTGCCCAAGTTTCATCCCTGGCTTAAAGAGATTAATTAGTTTTTATTCTTGCTGATTATCCAATCAGAACAACCAATTTTTGAATTTATTAGGATTCTGCCATACATATGTTTCCTCCCATCCCAAAATCCAGAAATCTTTTCCAAATTTTATTTTGCCTCCTTCCCCAGATTTTTAATTATCATTTTGGTATTTTCTTTATTGGTGTACAAACCAGCCAGGCTGCCAAACACTGTTAGGGCCTCCAGGACCTTGGGAACACTTTTAAGAGGAGATCTGGTCTTGTTCTGTTGTGTTAGCATCTAATCTATAAACATTGGGTGAATGAGCTGTCATAAGGAAGATTTCCCTCTCGCTTTTGTGCTTCTGTTATGTCTAACCAGTGACATATTGAGATCTGATATTCTCCAACTCATTAAACACATTGTATGCTTGGTCATTGTTCAAAGCCTGTTACTGTATACAAAGAGAAACGAGGTGTTCTTAACATCTTTTCCCCCCTGCAAGTCCATGTGGGAGAGGGAGACATCCCAAGCCTCTGTAGTCCTAATGCATCTTTTCTTGGCTTTGTATTATTTGATTTATGTTCATACTCGAATAGTATCTGCAGGTTTCTTTGTGTTGCTTTCTGAGAACTCTGTATTCCATGAACAGATGCTTTTTAAACTAGCCTAGTGTCAGGGACTCTGGGGCTTGAACTGGCAGCTTATGAACAGGCTGGGATCCAGTCTAGTGTGGCACTGTGTCCTAAGGCTTCAGAGCTCACATCAGGAACAGAAGGGGTTCCTGTGGTTGAAAGAAAATACTAAACTTCTGGATTGACCATAACCTGATTATACTTGCATACAGAACCAGATCTTTGTGTGCATTTGTTTGTTTATTTTCTGGAATAATATCCCTGCAATGCTCACACAGTAATATGGTTTAAGCATTGCTGAAACATTCATTGTTCTCCATCTGTTCCTGTTATTTGTAGTACTAGAACGTCTTAATGCCATTCCACAAATTGTGTGGCAGTGCACCAGCGTTCACAATGAAGAATTTGCTCATGGCAAGGAGCTGCAGCCAATGTTGGCTTTCAGATTTGTGTACCTGTATGATGCATGTCTGTCTAAACGTGCTTCTTTTGTCCCATATGTGCTTCCAGTGTGAAGCAGGCCTCTGCACCAGACTTTGAGTGACGTAAATTGGTCTTGCAAAACACTTCCTAACAACAGGTCAGACCTTAATTCTTAGCGCTCTCTTCCCACAAATTAAAATACATTTGAACTCACCACTAAAGTTGCTCTTGAACATTGTAGTAGAAAGGTAGGATAGAAATGTGAAAAATAAAGTACTAATTCAAAGAAATATTTTATTTCAGATATAACTTTTGGATTTCTTTTCCAGCTCAGCATTATTTTGTTTTTCTCCTGAGTCCTCAGGATGACATCACTTCAGTGCTGCACAGCTTTCCTTTTCACTTACCTTGTTTTCTTTCCTGTTTCTTTGATTTCCCTCCAAAGAAAGTGTTGCTTATGTTAATCTCTTCTTTTACTGCATTTGATTCATGGGCATTTCCTAGCTGCCTTCAATCCTGTTAAAAGGCAGGATATGTTAAACAACCAGCATTGAAGTTTCTTTTTACTTTGACTCCTGGTGAAGAGCTTTGTGAAAATGGGTCCAGTGATCTGCCAGCCATGACTGAGTTCAGCCATCTTTCAATTTTGTGGATTTCCAGTTTTATTTGCTGTTTGGCAGTATATCAAATTAAATAAGGTTTTTCATGCAGGCATTTTGTGACTAGCTGGTATAGTCATTTATAGTACAGTCTGTTAAAATGCATTACAATATACAACTGAATTTTTGCATATTACTAACATTGATCTGATTTTGTAAATATTTCCATTAGTTGTTGTTTCTGGTGTTTTTCACCTTTCAGAGTCTATACCTTTTCATTTTTCTTTGGGTTGACCTGTATTCGCATACAAGTATCTGCTTGATGTTGCAATCGTGTGTGAGAACCACCCCAGAGTTACCTCCTGTTTTAGAAACTACGTATAGGAAATTAATTCAGAGCTGTGGGTGTGTTTCTTTTTATCTCCTGGAGAATCCCAAGTGGAAGACCATGAATATGATTGAAATAAAAATCAGTGGCATCCAGAGCTGAGGACTTCTCTGTATTAGTGACTACAATTGTAGGGCATTAGCAATGTTGGCTTCTTTACAGGCGCAAATTAGCATTGCTCTCGAGTCTCAAGGGAGCATCCTAGCCCAGCTGTGTCTTGTGCAACCATAGCAACACGGTACAGCTACGGTACAGCCTCCAGATGTATAATGTCACAAATGACATTCTTAGATCTCTCTGCATTGGAATTGTTGCATCTTCCACGTCTGTTCTTCAGCTAATGTGTTGACAGCTAAAACCATGAGGCTTGACAGAATCTTAGCCCACTGAGGTTTTCCTTTCCTGTCAATGCCTTATTCTGCCAGGCTGCATCTTTGCTTTGCAATCTCCAAATGTCCTCTTCTTTTTATTCTTATGCAGATGCCGCTCCTATGAAGATTGCTGTGGTTCAAGATGCTGCATAAGAACTTTGTCTATCCAGCGTCTATGGTATTTTTGGTAAGGCTGTGATAACTATTGATAAGTTTACGGTTGCATCTTCTAATTGGATTCTCTAAGGCATGGGTAGGCAAACTAAGGCTCGGGGGCCAGATCCAGCCCAATCGCCTTCTAAATCCAGCCCGCAGATGGTCTGGGAATCAGCATGTTTTTATATGAGTAGAATGTGTCCTTTTATTTAAAATGCATCTCTGGGTTATTTGTGGGCAGAGGAATTCATTCTTTTTCCCCAAAAACAATTTTGTTCGGCCCCCCACAAGGTTTGAGGGACAGTGGACTGGCCCCCTGCTGAAAAAGTTTGCTGACTCCTGCTCTAAGGCTATATCTACACTACAAATTTATATCAGTTTTAATTTGAATGTAATAATAATTGGGTTCCCCTTGAGAATCCTGGGAACTGAGGTTCAGGGCAAGTGTGGTGGGTCTCTGCTGGAGATCCTCAGCAATTACTTTTATCTATAAGCTGCCTTGTGTCCCTGTCAGGGGGAAAGCAAGGTATAAACTAACTAACTAACTAATTAATTAACTACTACTACTACTACTACTCCCTGGAAAAGACCCTGATGTTGGGAAAGATGGAGGGCACAAGGAGAAGGGGACGACAGAGGACGAGATGGTTGGATAGTGTCTTCGAAGCTACAAACATGAGTCTGACTAAACTGCGGGAGGCAGTGGAAGACAGAAGTGCCTGGCGTGCTCTGGTCCATGGGGTCACGAAGAGTCAGACACGACTAAACGACTAAACAACAACAACTACTACTACTACTACTACTGCTACTGCTACTAATAATAACACTTGATGAGGAAAAGTATCGTAGAATGAATAGGCTGATTTATTATTTGAACATATCGTGCACAGGGATGTTTTTGCCAGTAGGGAAGGCAGTGACAGCTAGACAGGAAATAATCTTTTCCTCCCCAGCTGTGGCTCCACACCACCCATTACCTAAAGTAGGTAATCTAAGGTTTCTTTCAGACCCATGTGATCTAGGGGTGTTTTTGATGTCAGTGATCATCATGGGTGGGGGGAGTTAGCTTTTTCTCTCCCCAGGTGTGATGCCCCAAGTGACTTTAGCATAAGGGGTGGGTAAATAATAATAATAATAATAATAATAATAATAATAATATTTATTATTATTATTATTATTATTATTATTATTATTATTATTATTATTATTAAAAAACTTGGATCTGCAATTAACTACTGAGTAAATGTTTAAAGGTAAAGGGACCCTTGACTGTTAGGTCCAGTCGTGACCGACTTGGGTTGCGGCGCTCATCTCGCTTTATTGGCCAAGGAGCCGGCGTACAGCTTCTGGGTCATGTGGCCAGCATGACTAAGCCACTTCTGGCGAACCAGAGCAGTGCACGGAAATGCCGTAAATGTTTAGGGTTTTTACAAATTGTGGAAACTCTGCTTAAATTTGTTCCTTCTCTCCTTCCCCTTTGCTCAGGTTCCTTCTGATGATGGGAGTTTTGTTCTGTTGTGGGGCGGGGTTTTTTATCCGAAGGCGGATGTATCCTCCACCGCTGGTTGATGAAACAACATACAACGTGTCGTATACCCGGCCACCTAACCCCTCTGCAGCAGGTCAGAAATTGCATCCTGCTACTAGTACTGCTATGTGAGACAATAATTATTGGCCACAGACTACTGTTGTGATTGATCTGAGGATAATATAACCAGACTCTTAGCATGCGAGCCTTTATCTAGGCAGACCAGTGAGTAACTTATTCTATAGCCATTGCTGAATGCTGAAAACCAGGAAGTCGGCCAATGTGTTTGGCCAAGTGATCACTTAAAACTGCATTATACTTTATAATTCTCTCCTGCTGGTTTTTCTCTTTCCCTGTGCCTGCTGCTTCCTGTGACAGGAAATATGGAAGAGAACAGCAAGTACTGAACTGTTCCTATGTAACAATTAGAACAAATAGAAATTATTAAGTGGCCCCAAAACATCCTTATTGCTGGATGACGTTAAATTTGGAAAATGACAGAAATGAATTGCATCAGGAGTAAAGATGTACAAGCTCCCCACCCCATCTTTGGCTTGAGTGATCCAGGGTGGGGGGTTTCAAGAATGCCCTCCAAGTATAGGACTGGGAAGGTGAATAGCAAGCTTAGATTTGCACTGGGGTAGGGAGGGGGAGGCTCTGTGGGTCTACTGGGGGGGAATATCAAGGGGGTTAGAGAGTGGAGCAAGCAGGGGTGCACCCATTTTGTGTGTGTGTACATATAATACATATGTATTATAGATAAAGAAAGGGATTTCTTTGAAGTGAACAAGTTGGTTCTGTTGGTGCCTTGAAAATCATCTGTGACTCCTTTCAAATATTAACAACACAGACCAATGCCCGGCATTACTCTTTTGTGTCTCCCACTTTTAGGAGCCCAGCAGCCAGGGATGGCATACTACACAGACCCAGAAGGAGCTATGATGAACCCCATGGCTATGACTTACCACGTCCAACCTAAGTCCCCACAAGTGAACCCAGTTTACCCTCCTCTCCCTTCTTACTGTAATACCCCACCACCACCATACGAGCAGGCAGTGAAATCCTCCACTTAACCTCTCTTCTCTGCAGTGAACTGTGACTTGGGCAGAAGAGAGCAGGCTTGGGAACAGCAGAAGACTTGCTAGTGCTCTGTTGAACTTGCTCTCCTCCTAGTTAGCACTGTTTGGACACTGGTGGATGTGCAGCCCCAGGGGGAATTCTTTTCTGATGTCTTCAAAGCAAGACTGAAAGTTTTATAGTGCTTTTTATTGGAAGCCTATATTTAAATCTCATACACTTAAAAAAATGGTATTTGTGATTTTAAGACATGTATTAACATATTGATGCAGCACAGTATGGTAATAAGCACAAAACAATGTATACCAGCCTAAAAACCTTGGAGTCACTTGTATTTTAAATATGGGAAACCAGGAGCACAGGACAGGAGGTAATAGCAGAAGCAAGTGGTCTTTGTGAGATGAGTGATGTTTGTTAATCAAGGAAGCGACTGGATCATGCCGACTCCAAGGAACTATGGTAAGATAAAGTGTGGGAAATGGTTCCAGGGCGGGAAAAGATCCATCGCCCTGCTTCACTTGAACAAACACTGGGTGGAACAGGATTATAGCAGCTCTGCCTGTGGTCCAACCCTAGCATCTTAAATCTGGCTCCCTTTATTGTTTTTGGGAGGAAAGGAGTGTCTTTCTGCCAAGAACTGAAATTGTGATGTACTGTTGATGGTGTGAATATCATAGCAATTGTGTGGAAGGTAAAAATGTTCAGCGCCAACAATGATAAGCAGAGGTCTAGCAACAAAAAAACTGATTGCCTAGAAAATATTTATTCTCTAAAGAGACTTCATAAAATAAAATGGGTAGTCTTTGAATCAGAGTTTTCCTATTGACTTTGGGCCCCTTTGCATGACATTATTTAGGCGTACACTGAAGATATTCATTGTATGCATCTGAAAATGTGTGACAGATGTGAATGGCACTCAGCAGAGCTCCAGGATTGGTTGCAGTAGCCTGCTGAGTACACACTTGGTGGTTTTGCCTTTCTTTGTGTGATGTGTCAGATGACCCATGGGTAATATTTGGATGTTTAGTATTCTTCCTCCGCATTCCTCATGGGCCTGAGTCTTTCATTTTTAACATGGTAAAGTTGCTTCAAGGTGACTTTTACTCATTGTTTTTGATGTGGTGACTGATTTATTCAAAATGAACTTCATAGGAGATGTAAGAGTTACCAAATACTAGGGAATGATTGCAGTTTTCCAGGATATGATGAAGAAATGATGTAGAAATTAAGACCACTAGAAAACAACAGATTCATTCCATATCATGGTGAGCTTATTATTATTATTTAAAAAAGAATACTGGAATCTTCCATAGTTTCTGCTTGCGATAAATGTCCTTCATTTGTCTTCCATTGTTATGCCCTTCTGGGTTTGGATTACAAAGATTCCACCTGCACTTGCTTCTCAGACTCTTGGTATGTTGTAATTGCAGAGCAGATGAGACCTTGCTGAGGGTGGCCAGGTTGCAGATTTCCCCATTGCTTTGTTTCCGCTCCTGAACTGGGAGGCCAGGCAGTGGCTGTTTCTCCCATATGCGTCACCCACTTTTGTTCACTCTCCTCCTTCACCTGCTGTATCAACCAGGCCCCTCAGGCGACACACCAAAGTATCGGGCAGAGACCCCAGGTGTAGGCACACGCCACAACAATGAACCCCAGTCTTCAGTTTAAGGGAAAGTGGGAATCAGTATGCAATTATGTTTAAGGGACTTGAGAGGTGGGCTTTTCTCTGTCTTAGAAAAATGTCTTACAGTTATTATTGAATGTGATCATAGAATCGTAGAGTTGGAAGGTACTACAAGGGTCATCTAGTCCTACCTCCTGCAATGCAGGAACTTTTTGCCCAACATGGGACTCAAATCCACAACCCTGAGATTAAGAATCTCATGCTCTTCTGACTGAGCTATAATGGGCAATATTATGAAAGCAATATTTAAAACAAACTTTGGTTTTAATATACTCAGAACCTTGAATGAGTTCTAGTGTTGTGCAGTAATCAAACAAATACATTTTGAAGAAATGTCTCACTGACAATTTCATTTCCCAGAAGGTGGAAGAAGCAACAAGGGGGTCATCTATTTTGGACCTGGTCCTCACCAACAGGGAGGAACTGATCAACAAAGTGGAAGCACTTGGAAACTTGGGAGGAAGTGATTATGTCCCCCTGTGTTTCATGATACAAAGGCAAGGGAAAACTGAGTGTAGTTGGACACACACTCTGGACTTTAAGAAGGCCAATTTCGAAAAGCTGAAGGAGCTCCTGGGTTTGATCACATGGTCAGAAATGCTCAAAGAGAAAGGAGTCCAAGCGGGATAGGAATTCTTGTCATCCTGAAAAAAAGTGACAAGTGGGGTGCTGCAGGGTTCTGTCCTGGGCCCGTTGTTCAATGTCTTCATAAATGACTTGGATGAAGGAACTGAGGGGATGCTCATCACATTTCCAGATGACACCAAATTGGGAGGGGTAGCTAATGCCACAGAAGACAGAATCGGGATTCAGAATAACCTTAACATCTTGGAGAACGGGACCCAAACTAACAAAATGAATTTCAATAGGTTCTGCACTTAGGCAGGAAGTACCAGATGCACAGATATAAGATGGGGACACCTGGCTTACTAGCAGTTCATGTGAAAAGGATCTAGGTGGACCACAAGCTTAACATGAGTCAACAGTGTGATGCAGCAGCAGCAGCCAACCCCCCCCCCCAAACTAGTGCTATTTTCAGATGCATCAACAGAAATGTAGTGTCTAGATCAAGAGAAGTAATGGTACCACTCTATTCTTCCTTGGTCAGATCACACCTGAAATACTGTGTCCAGTTCTGGGCACCACAATTTAAGGAGGATGTTGACAAGCTGGAAGGTGTGCAGAGAAGGGCAGCCAAGATGATTAAGGGTCTGGAAACCAAGCCTTATGAGGAATGGTTGAAGGAGCTGGGTATGTGTAGCCTGGAAAAGAGAAGGCTGAGAGGAGATATGATAGCCATCTTCATATGTCTTAAGGGCTGTCGTGTGGACGATGGAGCAAGCTTGTTTTCTCCTGCTCTGGAGGGTAGGACTCGAACCAATGGCCTCAAGTTACTAGAAATAAGATTCTGGCAGTAATCTCATTTCTGACAGTAAGAGCTGTTTGACTGTGGGATGGACTCCCTCAGGAGGTTGTGACTCTCCTTCCATGGAGGTTTTTAAGCAGAGGTTGGATGGCCATCTGACATGGAAGCTTTAGCTGAGATTCCTGCATTGCAGGGGGTTGGACTAGATGATCCTTTGGATCCATTCCAACTCTCTGGTTCTATGAAATTAAAGACTTTTAACAGATTAGATTCTTAGATGTATACCTAGGCTATTTAAGTGTGTACCTACAAATCTAGAAAGTGTGTGTACTGAACGTGTCATTGCAGACACTTCTACAGGAGCATTCACAAAAAAGGCAGAATTGTCTGACACATATAATGTGAAATGGCCCTAAAGCTGTAATCTTAAAGACATAAACTAGGATATGGAGAGGGGTTATTGCTTAGTTTTTGTATCTGTTTTTATTATGTATTTTGTGTTCTCATTTTTATGTTCTGAACCGCCCTGTGATCTTTGCTTGAACAGCGGTATACAAATTTAATAAATAATAATAATAAATAACGTGAACTTTGGGTGATTTGCATCAAAGTAAATTTGTTTAGGTGTGTGCAGTAAATACTAAATTCTAGATTTAATCTCTGTTGTTTTGAAATCAGCTTTCAATGTTACTCAGACTGAACTGGAGTAATGTGTAAGCTTCACCTTTCATTTGCACATGTGGCCCATGCAGATCACTTGAACACACAATGCACAGCTTCTCAGATCGAACCTTTAATTGAAAATGGCTGCTTTATATTACTCCCAACATGTCTTTGATGGATCTAGTAACAGTGCCAATTTTTAAGTAAAGGAAAAAGAAAATATGCTGTAAGCATTAAATCAAGTATAGCCAATATTGCACTCATCAGATGTTGTTTGACAACTCTTCTTTAAAAAAGGGCCCCTACTCACAATGAAGTTGTTACAGTGAGTGCCACACTTTTAACCAGTGCTTTTCTTCTAGAAAAAAATGGTGCTGGCACTGCGCACCCTTGTGTACCCCCAGAAAAAAGCACTGACTCTCGTAATCCCTTCCCATAACAATTCAGTGTGTCTTGAGAACTGACAATTTGTTTTTTAACCTTGGGTAGAACCCACTGATGTTGTACATTGAAATCCAACTTAACACAAAGTAAAAAAATTCTAAAATGTGGTTTTTCATGTTATTGATAGTGGATCATTCTACCTCTTTTAATGAAGACAGACTTATGGTCTGGTGAAAGTATTTGGTACTCAATTAGATAAAAAGAAATGAAGTTGTGATTAAATGTATGAGTCACTTGTTGACTACTTGCATGTTTCCCTCCAAATACTTTCAGTTTTTTAAAAAACAAAAAGCATGTGAACACAAGTTGAAACTGAGCTGGTTCTGAATATCATGTGGATTGCTAGTCATAGGCTGGGCTATGTGGGTGCATAAAAACTTGCTCTTGTGCACAGCCTGCTAATATAAGCAGAGGAACAAGGGAGCAGGGCTGGATTTATGTATAGGCTGAGTAGGCTGGAGCCTAGGGCCTCTAAATCTAGGGGGCCTCCCCAGCCCGCCTGCTCCCCTCTCCCAAAATTGCAAACCCAAGACTTCATGCGAGGGCAGGGCAACTTGGGCCCAGCAACTATAAGACTCAGGGCTGGCCAGTGGGGCCCAATTTGAAGCTCTGGGGCCCAACTTGGAATCTTAGAGATATAAATACAATCCATCTAGATTGCCCCAGTTGGGGACCCCCTTTGCACTGTTAATGGAGAAAGCTCACAAATTGTATCCCATCTGGTTTCTGTTGGCAAAACTTGTTGCATTGTTGTAAGAAAGTGTCAAAATTGTATCCCCTTGTACTTGACCGTGGTGATGGACCTTTGAAAATCACATAAAATCAATTCCATAACCAATTCTTCTATTTCAATGACATTTTGCTTCAAAAGGAAAGGTGGACTTGGACATCGCCTTCCTCCATAATCCTCTAAGTGAGGTCATGTACTCAACTTGGATACACCCTCTCCATAATCCTTAGGATATACAGTCAATTACAGAGCCCCCCTCCCTTGAGGGGAACAGTGAACATCTGTTGATGGGTTTCCTGAGGCCAGGTGTTCCCACAGCCCATCCTTGGGAAGGCCAGAAGGCAAATATAGGCATAGATAGTTGTATTGTTTTTTAGCTGGCAGGTACTTAAGGTGTTGGGACGCGGGTGGCGCTGTGGGTTAAACCACAGAGCCTAGGACTTGCCGATCAGAAGGTTGGCGGTTCGAATCCCTGCGATGGGGTGAGCTCCTGTTGCTCGGTCCCTGCTCCTGCCCACCTAGCAGTTCAAAGGCACGTCAAAGTGCAAGTAGATAAATAGGTTCCGCTCTGGCGGGAAGGTAAACAGCATTTCCATGCGCTGTTCTGGTTCACCAGCAGCGGCTTAGTCATGCTGGCCACATGACCCAGAAGCTGTCTGCGGACAAATGCTGGCTCCCTCGGCCAGTAAAACGAGATGAGTGCCGCAACCCAAGAGTCGCCCACGACTGGACCTAATGGTCAGGGGTCCCTTTACCTTTTCTTAAGGTGCTAGGAACATGATCTGATAACCAGGGCAAGTTGATGAACTTGGGTAACCTCACAACTCCCCTCCCTCCTTGTGACATGATGATGATGATGGTGATGTATCAGTGATGTTTCAATGACGGTTCTGGAAATGTATTCTGGGTAGGGAGGGAATGTCTTCAAAGAGCTTGTAACCCATGTTTGGGGTTCTTACTCTGTGTGGAGACCTGTTGCGCAACAATAAAGATTGTGGTCTACTGACCGCTGTTTTGCTCCTGTATTTGGCTGGAACTTCCTTCTGCTGACCACAGAGACCTGCAGGGACTTTTGCCCTGACAAGCTGGACTGTTGAGTATCCTCACACCCCAAAATTTTCCATCTCAGAATCTAGAGCCAGCAGGCCCAGAGTCAACACCCAGCTGCACAGCCTTCCCCAGCTCAAGGATCAGGTCAGTAGTGGCACGTGCTGCACTTTAATCAGTGGGAGAGTGCGAGTGGGGGGCTGCCTGGGCCAGATAGACTAGGCTTTCCCAAGTCTCTTCCATTCCTTCCCTCCTTCTTGGCTTGAACAGAGCAAGGCAAGCACACGTGACTGGCACTGGCCTCTCCCCTCCCAGACAGGGAAGTCTATCTTTCACACTTCACAGAGCCCTGTTGGTGCCTGCAGCATGCACTGCAGACTGCCCACAGGCAGAGAGTGGCCTTGGGGACCAGGGAAGGCAGCAGTGGGAAGGGATCCTTGGAGGGATCCAGAACCACCTGTAGAAGGCAGGAGGCCAGGCTGCAGGTTGGTAACTGGACCTCATCCTGACTGATGTTAATGGGAAGCGGGAGACCAGGCTCCAAGCTAACAATCTTTTGCAGAAAATGGAAGAACTGGAATCTGTGTTTATGCTGCGTTTTTGGACCTGTGTGCTAGGTCATTTTCACAAGGTCAGCAAAGCTTTTCAAAAAGCAGACCTGAGTTCTTGTACAAGTTTGTGCAGTTCACTTCTGGATTTTTTGAGGAAAATTAGAGATGATTTTGATGAGCTTGAGAAACAAGCAAAAGCCACCTTGCCAAACGTCAACTACAAAACAAGGAGACAAAGAAGTGAGGGAATGGCAAAGAAATGACAGAAGTGCACCTGATGCCTAAGATGCACTTTCTTCAAGAGATAAGTTTAAGATAAAATCCTTTACCCATTATTAGATGCACTTGAAGCCAATTTAAAAGAAGTACTGTGCACAGTGATGTTGCAGAATTGTTTGCCATTCTTGCTAATTTGACAGCATCTAAGCAAGAAATTAAGCCAGGTGTTGAACAGTTGATGGAAGCATACCCAGAAGATATTGACCTGAAACCTATTGATGAACTTTTGCACTTTCACCTGTACGTGACACAAAGCCATAGGCCTACAGCCGCGCATTCTCTGTCTCATACAGAACTTTATCAAATTATATATAAGGACAAAATTCATATGGCCTTTCCTAATGTGGAAGCAATAGGAATCTTCCAGCTATTTCTTATCCTTATGGCCACTAACTGCTCAGGAGAGAGGAGTTTTTCAAGACTCAAAAGAATTAAAAATGAATTAAGGGCCATGATGTCACATTGAAAGTGACAAACTTAGACAAACAAATTTTGATGAAGTTTTGGATGATTTTGCTATGAGGAAGGCTAGGAAAAAAACATTTTAGCCTTCCAGTATTTGATGGTTGTAGTTTACTTCTTAATATGTATTTTAAAACTGACTTTTTAATGACAACATACAGTAGATTCTAAAAGTGCCACACTGTCAGGTAATCATGGTCATATTATTTACGCTTCCCAGGCAATATAATTTGTAAACTCAAGGTGTGTGTTTTTTTTTTAAGAATAACATTACAACTTCATTTTCCTAAAAATTAATGCTTATTACACAAAAGGTTTACAAAGTTCAGGTATTGCAAAAGTTTTTCAGTGTTAATTTTATGCATTTTTAAAAATCACCATGGTATTTAACAATAACATCTTATGTCCTTTAGAGGAGAAATTGAGAATTGCAGAATTTTTAATACCCATCATCATCCTTGGCTTCACTGAATTTTGTTTATAACACTCTTCCATTTTCTTCTAGTCGTGAGGGTGGGGGGTTGGGGGGGGCTCACAAGTGGAGCAGTCTAGGGCCGCTCTTCATCGAAATCCGGCCCTGGCTACAGCTGCAGCAAGAATGCTGATTGCTAAAAATTAGAAAGGGGATAGGACACCCACGAAGGAAGAATGGCAAATCAAATTGTGTGACTATTTGGAATTAGCAAAAATGACAGAATTAGAAATCAACCAAACCAAAGTTTTAAAAAGGAGTGGGCTGTTTTAAAGAGTACCTGGAAGAACATTGTTCTCAAACAAAACCTTTAATGTGTTTTGACTAAAGTTTGCAAAGTAAATAACAGATAGATAACATATATTATGCAAGAGAAGTGAAATAAGGAAAACAACACAGTTTAAAAGATAAGGAAGAAGTAAGAAGCCGCAATAAGGTGGAGGGAAGTCACGTGTGAAGAAGTATTGATTTATTTTGGTTCACATTTGTGTATAAGTTAACGTATTTTGAAGAACGAATGGAAAATGTATATAATTAATCAATGTAAAATCAATAAAGAATATTTAAAGAGAGAGAAACTGTAGCTCTGTGAGGGGAAGAGGGTGTCTTGTAACGACTCCCAATAGAGCCAGCTCAAGCGTGAGGCAAGATGAAGCAGCTGCCTCAGGCGGCGGAAATTAAAGAGTTGAGAGTGGAAATGTTCTACCACCCAGTTTTGCCGCCAGGCAGGAAGGAAGCTTCAGAAAGTGGTTCTCCTCCATGAGAAGTGCTTTCTGAAGCTTTCTCATCCATCCTGGCAGGATATCAAGGCTTTGCGAGAGCTTCATGTCTTCTGTCATGATGTAGGCAGAGGGGGCGTTTTTGCCTCAGGCACCCCTGACTATCAGTACCCTTAATAGACTACAGCTCCCATAATTCTTTGGGGGAAGCCATGGCAGTTTAAAGTGGTATCATACTGCTTTAAATGTCTGCTGTGGGCTATGACCACATGGGAAGAAGCCGCCTGGAAACAGATCCTTAATGGTAGTGATTCTGAGCACAATGGTTTTGATGCTAACTAGATTCCCTGGATTCACAGTCAGAACCAAGATCCGGGGGGACCTGAGAGTCCTGATGGCAGAAAGGGGAGAGATTTATCACCAGTTCTCCCTCCTACAGCACTTTAGGCCAACTCTCAAGTAGCCCAGGAGGGATCTATTATCCTCCAGACCAGATTTGAGGGGGAGCACAAGGAACTGTAGGTGGGTGGGGGAATCACTAATGGTACCTCCTCTCTCCTGCTTGGCAGAAGCATCACTGCGGGAGCAGGTTGAGGGTCCCAGTTATTATCAGCTTTTTAAAAAAATGAGTGACACTAGTAGGGGTGGGAATCAAAACATCAAAAGGAAACAAAGATCACAGCTAAGGATGAATTACTCAAGCTTTGTGCATCTATTTGGTGCAGTGTTCTGATATTTGGAGGCACTTTGGTTAATTATCAGGCTTCGACTGTACATGTCGGAAGACTGAAAAGGGTTGGGGAAGTCTCCAAAGAGGGTTTCTGAGCAGGCATTTGAATTGCTTCTGCACATGTTAATACCTTGGTAATTTATCAGTAAAATTAGTTTTGTTACATAATTTAAGATGTGACAGTAGGTGGCAAAAGGACTGGAATTCATCAAAAGCTTGCCTTCTGAACAAATGTACCGTGTGTGTGTGTGTGTGTGTGTATAATTTCTTCTCCTTTCAGGATTGTAAAATGGCTCTTTCTTGCCAAAAACATATATCATATGATGATCTAATAAACAAATAAAAAATAAGCGCTGTTGTTTTGTTTGGGAATTCATAACGTTCTCTCAGCTGAAATAATTCTGGTTGGGTAGTTTCCAGCTGCTTGACATATTGCAGCTGCCTTCCACATTTTCTTAGTTAAAACAGGAACTAGTTAAGCCTAAATGAATAAACATGTCAGCCTTCTCATTAAACTGGTCTTTCCTGGAGTTACAGAATATTTTCCCTATGATTTCTGCATTGTTTGCAGCAAACACATAGGAACATAGCACGCTACCTTATACTGAGCCTGAGCCTGGGTCCTGTGGAAGAAAATAGATATAGATCACCCATGTAGTCATAATTAATCAAAGACGTGGCTGGATCATAGATCCAAAGAGTGGGACTAAACATGCTCTCCCATAAGAGAAAGAGCCCCCAGCAGAGTTTTAAAGTCACAGTAGGCTACCAGAGCGTCTCCATTTCTACCCCTCTTAGCATTAAACAGACCACACTTTAGTAAGTTTAAAATTTTTTACTTTCAAAATTCCAAAAGGCAGGTTCATCCACGGACGTAGCCAGGATTTTTGTTAGGGGGAGCAGGCCTTTTGTTAGGGGTAGGAGCAGAACCTCAGTTCACTATGTATTTTTATTGATTTTATTGATTTGGGGGGGCAGCTATCCCTCCCTTGGTTAAGCCCATGGGCTCATGCATTTATCCATGCAGCAGCTAGTAAACAGGCAGAAATTTTGGGATACAAAAATATGGTGAAATAGCTCTAAACATATGGTCTGAGCTTGCAGTTCACATGGTGAAAAACAGAATGAACAAAGGAGGAAACTTGACTTCCTTCCAGGTGAGGGGCGTGACCTAACTGAGTCTAGGAACACAGCTCTGTAGTCTTTCCCCCCTTCATGCATTACCTAGCCCTATGTTTGCTAGTTATATTTGACTGCAATTTCCCACAAGTCCATCCAGCGAAGGGGTCGGCCCCCATGGCCCTTCACTTCATCAAATCTGGCCCTCTTTGAAAAAAGTTTGGACACCACTGCTTTAAGGAGTCTCAAAGCAACTAACAATCTCCTTTCCCTTCCTCCCCCACAACAAACACTCTGTGAGGTGAGTGGGGCTGACAGACTTCAGAGAAGTGTGACTGGCCCAAGGTCACCCAGCAGCTGCATGTAGAAGAGTGGGTATGTGAACCTGGTTCACCAGATTACGAGTCCACCACTCTTAACCACTACACTACACTGACTGGCCGTGGCTGTCCAAGTTTTCTGGCAGGAGTCTCTTACTAGCCCTACCTAGGGGATTGAGTCCAAGATCTTCTGCATGCAAAGCAGGTGATCTGTCCCGAGCCACAGCCTCACCTCCCTGCATCAGGGCAAATGGTAGTGAGGGGGAAGATTTGCATTGGAAAAGAGGGGAAAGAGAAATTATTCAGCTCCCTCCTCCTCCCCCAGCGCCATGGACTCAGTCCAAATCTCTCCTCTTCCTCAGTGACTGCTTGAAAGAAGCTAGGAAAGGGATCCAATCACAGACGGATCTCTAGCCTAGTTTACCTAGATTTTGCCTAGTTTGGCTTTGAGAGGCAAGGAACACTATGACTTCTCTCCCAGGAAGAGAACAAGGATGATGGAATGGAGGCCATTGGCTCTTCCTATGTTCTTATCATCTCTTCTCCTTAGCAATGAAAGCGTCTGCCAGAACAAAAATCACATCGAACAAGCGCAACCAAACAGCAGTTGGAATGCTGCTGGGCCCATGGCATTAGGGGTGAGGTCGGGGGGACGATGCCTGCATTCTCCAAACCTGAGGCTTATGGAGCCATAGAGGTTCTCTTAAGGTTTATGGGCAGTTTGCATCAGGGCTTTCAGCTCAAGCACCTGCCAGAATGAAAGTGTCACAAAGCGCTGTTATACACTGAAATAAAATTATATGAAGATGATGTACCGTTGGTATTTAACTCCCAGTAAGTTAGCGAATTTGTATAAATTGTATAAATAAAAATAATAAATAACAGTGATCTTGCTTCTCTTCAATTATCCCTTTATGCTGCATCAGTAACTGTTTACAGCAGCAATAGTGAGGGAGTTAATTTTTCCATTGGAATGGGAGATTCTGACTGCAGAGAGGCAAGCACAGATGGTATCCAAATGCAACCTCCGCACATACCTAGCACTGGTATGATGTGGGGAGGGGGAGTGTACACAACTTTGTCTTTCACAGAACACTTCATTCTAAGGAGCAGAGGCGGATGAAGAACTCCAGGTTCTCTTCTGTCTCTGATTTTTGTTGGTGGGTAGCCAGCACAAATTGCTACTGGCTTTGAGGAGACGGGAAGCCTGTGCTCTGTGCTCAGATCCAACTCTTGGATAGACTCCCCAACACCTGGCATGGAAGACCCCACCTGAGTGCCCCTGTTTTCAAAAATCACCCACGTCAGTATCCTGGTAGGTGGGGGTAGACTCCCACGACATCCTTTGATTCACAGCTATTAAAAAACCAAGAAGGCTTTCTTTGAGCAGAAGCTATCATTGACATCAATCTACATTCTCCTGCATAATGGGCTGTAAGGTTGCCACCTCTCTAGAGAGGGGCTGTTCTGCCGCACTCTCCCATTATGCGCAAGCAGCTGGGGTAGCTCAGCCAGCAGAGCATGAGACTCTTAATCTCGGGGTTTAATGGTCCCACAAGGTTGTGGCTGGAAACTTCCATGGTTTCATTATTTTCACTAAAAAATCCTTTTGTCTGACATCCTGGGCCCTGTATGGTATTGCAGGCAGCTGACAACCTGCCTAATAACAAACAATGGTTTGGGGGCCAAAAATTATAAAATGCTGATGGGAGGTGAAATCTTCGGCTGTGATGGGAAATATCTCGGAACAAAATATCTCGGAATACTGATAACACCAAAAAATATAAATCTCTACCGTGATAACTACGTTAAGGCTTGGTCAGAAATTAAAAGAAATATGGAGATATGGAATAGACTGAAATTATCTTTTGGGGGACAGATATTGATAATTAAAATGAATATCCTCCCAAGAATGCTTTTTCTTGGGGGGAACAGGCTGCTTAACAACCTGGCAGAAGGACATATCTAAATTCAGTTGGGAAGGTCGGAGACCTAGAATAAAGCACAAATTGCTAATTGACGTTAAAGAGAGGGGAGGATTTGGCCTCCCCAATCTGAAGCTTTACTGTGAGGCAGCCAGTCTTGTCTGGATAAGAGATTGGTGTCTACTTCAAAATACGAACTTGTTTGATCTGGAAGGGCATGACAACTGCTTCGGTTGGCATGCCTACCTCAATTATGACAAGACGAAGGCGTGTAAGGGATTGTTGAATCATATTATTAGAAAAGCGCTATACATGGTCTGGACAAAATATAAGGACTTGATTGAACCCAAAACACCATGGTGGATTTCCCCCTTGGAGGCCAACGCAGTAAAGAAAAGAATATGCAGGAGGGCTGGCTCACGTCTAAGTCATTACTAATGGAGGAAGCAACCAATTAAAGTTAAAACAGTATGATGATATGAAAGAACATTTTTCAGGATAGCTACAGTATTTCCAACTAAATGAGACTTTCAAACAAGATAAAAAGAAGGGCTTTGCCAAAGAGCCCTCCAAATTGGAGATTTGTTAAATAATAAAATCAAGATACTTTCAAAAATGTACCAACTCCTCCTTGACTGGGAAGTCAAGGAGGAGGAGGTTAAATCAGTAATGATTAGGTGGGCCCAGGATGTTGGTCACTCTATTCCAGTGAGCGATTGGGAAAACCTGTGGAAAACAAATATAATATCAAGGAAAATCTCATGAAGATGCAGTTTAGGTGGTATTTAACACCGTCAAAGCTATCTAAGATGTATAAAAATATTATGAGTACATGCTGGCGGTGCGGAGAGTCGGAAGGTAATATGTATCACATGTGGTGGCTCTGTAAAAAAATTAAAGAATTCTGGAATATCATTTATGATGAATTTTTAAAAATGTTGAAAGTATATTTCCCAAAGAAACCAGAGGCCTTCCTTCTTGGCATCTTAGATAACGAAATACCAAAAGGCCTAAAAGAAATCTTTTCGTATGCCACTGTGGCAGCAAGGACCCTGATTGCAATGAATTGGAAGCAGGACAGGGTTCCTTCTAAAACAGAGTGGTTAAATAAACTTCTAGAATATGTAGATGGTTCAGATGACAAACAGATTGAGAGGCAATGCAAATCAATGCTTTATTCAGAAATGTGACACGTTTAAAAAATATTTACAGAATTATAACCATGGTGTTGCAACTATGGCAGCGTTTGAATTATCTCTGTATCCGGAGCCCCGTTTGCATACCAAGGCGAACGTAACCCATGTCCGCGCGTCTGCGGGTCATGTTACTTCCGGGTCGCCGCGGAGCGCAACCTGAAAATGCCTAGCCCGAAGCGTATTCATCCCAAGGTATGACTGTATTTTGGTTTTCATTTGGACGCCATTTGAGCTCAGGTCTGAGAGACCACAACAGGGCAGCCTCAAGACAGGGGACCTAAGCTCAAATGCTGTCCAAATGATTTTGCCAAGCAGCTCCGGATAACTGACAAATAAGCTCCTGAAATTCCCTCCAGCCCCCAACCTTGATGCTCGCCACTCACCTTCCTCCCTCCTCATCCACCTCCTTGCCTCCGGGGTCCACCCTTTGAGCCCATCTGAGGAGCCGCTGATGGCTGGCGAAGGGGACTGGCTGGGCGAGCTCAGGGGGAGCTCCTTCAGACACCTTTCGAGCCCTTGCAGAGGCCGGCAGCTCCTGAGCAACAAATCCACTTTCTACAGACCAGCTCATTTTCTCTTTCACGCAAAAAGTTTCCAATCTTGACCATGACTTCTCTCTGATTAAACATGTCAGCTTGGACATGCCAATTTCTTATAAAACTGCAGGTTATTACATTAATCCTGCCAATGTTTTTATCTGTTTACAATTTATCTGTAAATATCCAATAAACCATTTCCATTCTTTTATAAAAAAAAGTTTGTTATCTTGATTTTCTGGTAAGTTTCACCATTTCTGCGTATTTCTGGAAAAGCACTTTTTTGGGATCACGATCTTGCTCGGCACCCCAAAACCAATGCTTTTGGGCTCTATGATCTCATGCAAGTCACGTGACTCATGGGGGAGCATGGACGGCAAGACACGTGTCTGAGTTTGGGGACTCAGCATGTTGGAGGCCATGCTACCTTGAAAGCAGTATCATACCACTTTAAACAACCCTGGCTTCCTCCAAAGAATTATTAAACCTTTTCTACTGCATCTTTTCAAATAATCTATGTTTTATATAACTCCATTGTCTCCACAATACTTGCTACATTACAAGTCTTATTGAAATCCTGCTTTTTTCCCATCTCCTTACAGTGGTCTCCAAGATAAATTATGAATTTCCCCCATTCTTTGTTAAAGTTTTGGTCTTCTTGGTTCCTGAGCTTCCCAGTCAACTTTGCCATTTGGGCATAATCCGATAGTTTAATTTACCATTCTTCTCTGGTAGGGACTTTATCTTCTTTCCATCTCTGGGCTAATAGCATCCGAGCGGCTGTCATCACAGACATCAAAAGTCTTTTCTGCTCCCTTGGAATATCAGCACCTATAATTCCTAATAAAAAAGCCTCTATTGTTTTTTTAAACAAAAGTTAATTTAAACATTTTTTTTTCATCTCATTATATATCATTTCCCAGAATGCTTTTATTACCTTACAAGACCACCACATATGATAAAAGGTGCCTTCCTTTTCTTTACATTTCCAACAGATATTTGTAGATAACTTATACATTTTTGCTAACTTACTGGGAGTCAGATACCATCGGTACGTCACTTTCATATAGTTTTCTTTCAGTGTACAACATGCCATGAGTTTCAAATTGGTTTTTCATAACCTTTCCCTATCTGAAAGTTGGATATTGTGTCCCCAAATTGGTGCAGAGATGTTCTAAGTTTACCCCAATATTACTCCCCCCCAAGCAAATTTCAATTTTGTTTGACCATGTTGTTGTCTTTCATTTCATTCATGAATTGCTTCCCTTGAGGCATCCTGAAGCAACTTACACTATAATAAAAGCATGTATAAAACAGTTATATCTATATCTAGAACAGTTATACAGCTGCATATATAAAAGTTTGAAAAACCCATTATATATAGACATGAGCCATTTAAAACAACATCAGTAGGAGATACATGAGAACAATTCACATCCCCTCAGGTGTGCCAGCTTGAATAAAATATTAGGGATGGGGCAGGTAATCCCCGCCCCACATAACTGGTCACATGATGAGGTGCGCACACCCACACCCACACTGAATGGCAATGCCCATCAACTGTGGGGGCAGCCCCCTCAAATATTTTAGTGGGGGTGCAAAGACCCCTCAGCCCCTGAGACCTGCGGTTATAGGGCGGTATATAAATCAACAACAGTTGGCTCCTATGCATCTGTTAGGCTTCAGGGAATTGGCTTCCTCTCTCCATGGCAGTAAATAAAAAAGATCAAACGAAAGGCACATCTTACCAGTTAGTCCTTTAATAATCACAGTGAGATAAAAAAGAACACGTCTCCTAGAAATGGCAGTGCTCCATCCCTGTTAATCTACGTCACTCCTACATCTTGTAATCTGAGTTTGTACCCTCAGGGCTTTCTGTTCTGACACTTTCTGAGCTCTCCGTGTCTTTGGGGAAGGGTGGGGTGAATGCTGTCCACAGACTGTGAATCTGTTAACCCTCTCTCGCCCAGTGTTTCTTCTCCTAGCTGTTCTGCATTCAGTATTTCCCAGCTTCTGCCTTCTGAGCTATGCCCCTCTGCAAACCACTGTTCCAAATCTATACTGTCCTCCTGCTCCTAGGAAGATTCAGGATCAGGAGGAGGGGGTGGCTCCCACCATTCTTCCTCAGAGCAGCCCTTCTCAGCCCGGTCCCTGACAGCACCCAATACAGATACCAACTGTGATTTAAAAAAATCTCCATTTGAATGTATTGTTGCTGCACTCAGGAAAAGGTGGTAGAAATTGTTGTGCATTCGCCTTACAGGTCAAAACAGAAGCACTTAGGCTCAAGCAATGTTGTAGCTTAGCAACCACGATGTGCTTAATTATATCCCTTCCCTGTGGCCTGACTATTTTGCTGGATGAGATGTGCAGTGATGGGTCACAAAAAGCAGCAAAGGGAAGCTTCTCAGCTAGTCAGCATTTCGCCTGTGTATAGTTTTTTAATATATATATATATTTATTAAGTTTTACATAACAAATTCAAATTCAAATAAAACATCCACATCACCATTTAGGATTCCTTGAATCCTTCGACTCCCCCCGTCCTTCCATGGTTACCATTATCTTTTTTTTTTTATATAAAATTTTTATTGGTTTTTTAACACATAATAATAGACAATACAAAGCAATACAAAGACAAACAAACATATAAACATGTATAATTTCTTCACATTTTTTCTTAAACCTTCTTTCATCGACTTCCTCATACCTCCCCTTTCTGCATCCCTGTTTTAAAGTTTTCCAGCAAGCCCCAATGTCAACTTATAACACTTTTTTTCCCTTTGAATCCTTTTTCTCATATCCAATTATTTGTCCCCGCAATTCTGTTTTACCTGACCCAAAACATTTTAGCACTCATTAATTTTGCAACAGTTCTTGAGATAAACTTTAAATTTCTTCCAATCTTCTTCCACCGTCTCTCTCCCTTGGTCACGGATTCTGCCAGTCATCTCCGCCAGTCCCATGTAGTCAATCACCTTGGTCTGCCATTCTTCCAGTGTGGGTAGTTCTTGTGTCTTCCAGTACTTTGCTAGAAGTACTCTTGCTGCTGTTGTAGCATACATAAAAAACGTCCTATCTTTCCTTGATACCAATTGGCCCACCATGCCCAGGAGAAAGGCTTCTGGTTTCTTCACAAATGTGCATTTAAGCACCTTCTTCATTTCATTATAAATCATTTCCCAGAAGACCTTAATCCTTGGGCACGTCCACCAAAGGTGGTAAAAGGTCATGGTTACCATTATCAATCTATTTTGCCCCAACTGCTTCTCTTATTTTCTTTAAGAAAAACAATCCATTTTTACCATAGTTTTTCATACATTACAAGCATTACTCAAATCCTGCCATAGTTTTTAGTTGTTTCCAGTGTTCTCTTAAATACATTATAATTTTTTCCCATTCCTTCTTAAAATTCTTCTCTTCCTGGTTTCTGATTTTCCCAGTCAATTTTGCCATTTCGGCGTAGTCCACCATCATCAGCCATTTGTCTCTGGTTGGAACTTTATCTTCTTTCCATCTCTGGGCCAATAGTATCCATGCTGCTGTCATCGCAAGCATGAATAATTATTTCTGCTCCTTTGGAATCTCTGTACCTAGAACACCTAGCAAAAAAGCCTCTGTAACAAACGTCATTTTAAACATTTTTTTCAACTCATTGTGAATCATTTCCCATAATGCTTTTGTTATCTTGCACATCCACCACATGTGGTAGAATGTGCCTTCTTTCTCCTTGCATTTCCAACAAACATTTGAGGCAGTTCTATACATCTTTGCTAATTTTCACCTGTCTATAGTAATGTTGTCTGAGGTAAGACAATGTTTCTGTGAAGCTTGACCCACGATTGACCAGAAGCTCCACCTACGGCCCATCATATACCTTGCTGTGCTAATCTGAATGACCAGATGGGCATCAATGCCCTTGCCTTGAGCTATGCTCTTTCAATAATGGCTTCAGCCCTCGCAGAGCCCATCTCATGCCAGTTAACCACATTCTAATCAAGATATCTGGCAGTCCAGGTAACTACAGCCTGCTTGCCAGGTGCCAAAGGTTCATCACAAAGAGGCTTTGTTATTTTGTCTCCATCTCAGCTTCATAGACAGCAGTGCACCCCTTTGGATTTACTGTCAAGCCCATGATAATTAATGCACCTTTGCCAAAGAAGAGGAGAGCCCCTTTAGGGCAAGTATGCTAATAGGAGCTTGCAAACCAGCTGCCAGGGATGTGGCTCTGATTGCTAATGAGACCTGCCACAGTGCAGGTCTCTTTGTCTTGGTTTCTTTCTCCCTTCAGAATTATGATATCCAGCTTCCATTATCAGAGAATCAGGAGAGTAGTTGGGCCTCATGAGTCACTGTATTCACATATCCCTCCTGAGGCAATAGGCCTCATTAATATCAGCCAATGCCCTCCACGAGAATTAAAGCACGTAATCCATAATTCAGTTGTGGACTGAAAAATGATGTTGTTTCCAATAATAAAGCAATGAGAGGAGCTGGCTGTGAGACTTCGATATGGCAAGGGCTGCTGCGGAAAAAACAGGAAAAATTCCTCTTGGCCATACAGCCATTCATGTCATGCAGTTTCCCATTTTGCCAAGTGTTTAATTATATCTTACAAACTCACTGCCTGTCATTTGTTTTAATGGAGACTCTGGAATCCTGGTGTTTTTCACTCTCTGCCACCACAAATGAAACTGAAAGAGAATATATGCATCTCTCTTGCACACATCCTTAGATGTTAACTCAGCCTGCCTAATAATACACCACATTCTATTACTTTATAATGTAATTGTTTTCTCAGGGTCTAAATCTACAAGAAGTGGGGAACTTTTTTCAACTTGAGCTGCATTTTCTAGGGGGGCAGCCTTCTGTAGACCAGGTGCTGTTGGTTGGTTGGTTGGTTGGTTAGGGCAACAGATCCCTCCCTTACCTTTGCACAGTAGGCTGCAGTCTTGCTACGTAAAACGCCAAGGGTTCTACATGGACATCTCACCATGCAGGTACACAAGAGGCATTATTACAATTCAAAGACATATCCAGCCAGACAGAAAAATGGATGGCGGAGGGTGGGGAGGGCAGGACCAGTGAGAGGTGTGGCCTGAGTAGAGTCCCAAGAGCCTGCGGTTTCCCACCCACGATCTGGAAGACTAATATAAGTCCCTGTGTATAGTATCTTATGTGGCTGGAATTATCAAAATGTAGTGTGGCACAGATAAGCATGTAAGCTGTGTGCAACTTCTCAGCCGCAACCCATTAATGGGGTCCCTAGCAATTCTCCTGTCTTCCTAACCATTTGTGGAAACATGTATATGCCTGATCTGCCAGCTGGGGCTGTGCGTGCATACTAGACCTGGCTAGATATGCTGAATGCCACTGACCAGCTATCTATGGGGAAGCAGAGTGGAAGGCAACAAAATCCAGCTCCCTGTGCCAAACAGCTGGCTAGATTGCTTCAGGTTTGGTTTTCGGTTTCCGCTTGGTGGTGAATAACATGCAAAAGAGTCCAGCATTCAATCTCCAGGCAGGGCTGAAGCAGTGGAGAATCACTGACAATCAGTGTCAATATTATTATTATTAATTAAATTTGTATACCAACCCTCATTGTTACATTATATGACCCAGTTGGCTCCCTTGGTATAAGGCAATTTTGTATGTTCCTAAAATGATTTCTGAACCACCAAATATATTTTCAAGACCATTCTTTGTTGCAGAAAGTATCACGTAAGGGGAAATTAGGTACTATAAGATAACTCAATCAGTTCAAGCAAGAAAGATCATGGATTCAATTTTAGTTGGAAAACCCACTGAAAATACAAAGATGTTATTTATTGGACTATGGCCCAATTACAATAGGAAATGAACTCAAATAATCTGGGCAATCCTTTTCCTGAAAAACAACAACCCTGGAACTCTAAATCTTAAGGGCCAGATTTCTAAATAGGTGTGCAAGGATTCAGCCTATGGCACTTCATTTATGGACAAACAATTCTGTAATCCTATGCACACTTAGGAATGTCCCATTGACCCAAGCGGGACTTATTTATGAGTTGACATATACAAAGATTTGATGCACATTCCTGTGCAAGTGCTTTAAACATATACCTAGAAGGCGCCCTTAACTGTAAGCACATTTGTTTTCTATAGGTTACACCTACCTTTACCTTTTTTGTGCTACAAAATGGTTTAGAAAACAGCTTAAGCATTTGGGTTTTCCATGAGAAGGCCTGGGAATCATAGTTTTGGGTGAAATCTCTAAGAACAGTCACCGCCCTCTCTTTCACACAAAAGTCCCTTAAGTGGGAAGGAGGGCAAACTGAGTTATGACAGCAGGAGTTACATCGATTTATGGAGTAGGTGGTCACAATCTACAAATGTTGATTCAAGATTATTATCCTGTGTGACTGAAGATAAGCAGTTTTAAGATTTATGAACATGCCCTAGTGGATCCCTCCTTCATAGAGAATAACAGAGTTGGATGGGACCACGAAGGTCCTCTAGTCCAATAGGCTGGAATGGGGGGAATTTGCCCAACGTGGGGCTTGAACCCACAGCCCTGTGAATGAGGGTCTCATGCTCTACTGACTGTGCTATAAATGAGTGACAAGTATGAAGAAGCTCTAAGGCAAATCAACTGAAGTGAGAGGCTTTTTGTCACAAAAATGAACTGTCTGAATAATTTTCTTACTGGGAACAAGAAAGCCTATTCAATTCAGGGGCCTTATTTCCAGTGCTGACTCGCTTAGGGCCCACTACAAAACACACCAAGTATTTTAAAACAAGTGAATAAATTAAAGTGACAAGCAAAATTGAGCAAAGACAACAGGCTGCAGGTAAAGCCTGGAGGCATTTCCAAAAGGGAGGCTCATCCATTTCAATCTCACCAATAGCAAATACCTTTCACACAAATCACTTAGTGGGAAAAGGCTGCAATTCTGTGCAGGGTTCCTTGGGAGCAAGTCTCACCCGACCCAGTGGGACTTAAAACATGGAGGGGATCAAGTTACACAGCTGTAGTTACATATGAATGAAACAAGGCTGCTGTCCCAAATGATAGCGCTGGGCTCTCCCACAGTCAACCATAACCTTGTTTTAGAGGGGGAGAACAAGAAAAAAAATTCTCCCCCTCTCTGTGCAGCACCCCTTCAGTGAAGCAGCAGGAGAAACGGAGCCCCTTCCATTTCTCCTGTCGCTTTGCGGAAGGGGCGCTGCGCAGAGGGGGAGAATTTTTTTTCTTGTTCTCCCCCTCTAAAACAAGGTGCGTTCAGTGCATTCAGTCGCCTTCAGTGAAGGCAACCCGAAGCCTCTGGAGCGCAGCAGGATTTCCCGCTGCGCTCTGGAGGCTTCAGGCACCTACCTTGGAAGCCTGGAGAGCGAGAGGGGTCGGTGTGCACTGACCCCTCTCGCTCTCCAGGCTTCAGTGAAGGCAATCCGGGAGTTCCCGCTGCGCTCCAGAGGCTTCGGGTTCCTTTTGGGGAGCAGCGGGAAGGCTGTGCAGCCTTCCCGCTGCTCCCAGAGCTTATGGGGCTGGCGGTGGGGGAATCCCGGCTTTCTGCCACCCCCACCCCCAAAGAGCAGGTCGGGGAGCAGCGGAAAGGCTGAACAGCCTTCCTGCTGCTCCCAGAGCTTGTTGGGGCTGGCGGGGGAAGCCTGGGTTAACCCCCCAGCACCAGGGACCACACATTCGCTCCATAAGACACACAGACATTTCCCCTTAGATTTTAAGAGGAAAAAAGTGTGTCTTATGGAGTGAAAAATACGGTAAATCTCATACGTTGCACTACAATAGCATCATGTTGGAAGTTTCCATGTCTTTGTCAGCCATGAAAGTGGTGATAAACTCAGTGTGATGATGCCACATAACACTGTAAGAAATCCCAGTGGATGGAGGGGAGTTTGCGCAGTGCTGCCAGTTTTGGTGGCGCTAGTAGTAGACCTATGTCATGTGTAACATGTAGTTTCAACTAATGCTGTCTGTTGTCAGAGCACATAGGCAGGTAGGTAAGAAAAAATTGTTCAGAACACATCTGTATTTTGCTAAATTTATTTTTTTTGAAAACAACTTTAACAGCAAAACATTGTGATAACTGACTTTCCCCCTAATCCACAACCCCTTCTTCCAAAACACTCTCATTTATGTTGAGAGGCTGTCCTTTTTCTGTTAGAATAAAGCAGTGCAACAAAACTCAGAACAATTTGAAACAACAACCTTTAAACATCCTATCTAGGAAGTGGGGTTCACTTCTCAGCAACAGTGACTGGAAGCTATTCAAGAAGCCAAATTTCTCCCATATAAAAAGTACACCCAGCAATGCAAATTGTCAAAAATTTCTTTTAGAAGATGTGGAAGAGCAAAATGTAAACGAAACAAAGTTGTGACTCAGGGCCTGAGTGACACACTCACTATGTAGCTCTTCAGACAGAGGAACAACAACAAAGCAACCTTTCAGAGGGTGAAGCAACAAAAATGGGACTGTCTATGTCACCTAGCAGGGAGATTGACAGTCTTACTATTAATTAAAACTGGATACCTTGGCCCCTTCTCAGAAACTTCAACAGCAGTAGTAAGCCATTTCATTTCCCAGAGTCCTTCCCTAAACTGTGGGGCTGAACCCAATACTGCTTTTGTGTGGCTCTGCCTAGTTTTGTCAGAAAACTTTCCATGATGCACAAGAACTGAAGGGATGATGTTCCTCTACAAAATTGGTGGAATTATGTGGGCTACTTAGGGCATGTCTATGGCCCCCTCCCTACACTGAAAGAATCTTGTATTTCAGAAAGCACTTAAGAGAGTTTTCAAATCTGAAAATCTCATAGAAGTACTTTTGAAAATGTGCATTGTAGACTTATTTCAAGGGTGGGAGGCACAGAAGATGTAATGCTCACCTATTTCATTTGAAGTGAGCTTCACTCTTGGAGGCACAATCCAGCCCCACACATCTCGACAGTAGAGTGTAGTACTTGTTTAATTTTTTCCCATGGAAACCAGTGCAACATTCGTGATTCACTTTAGGTATATTGAAAGCCTTAAAAAGTCCCGATGCTAGGCAGGGGGAGATAGATTTGGGGAATAATTTGGCCAGACATCGGGTAACTGATTTCAATGGCAGAATTTTAATCACACAGTTAACCTCTTCAAGAAAATCAATAGATTTATTTTTTAAAAAGGTTCTTAACTCTGACTGGACCATGCTCTTGATGTCTTGGGGTGGGGTGGAAGGAATGTTCAATGACTTTGAAGTTGTGAGTCCAGAAAAGGGTCAACCAAGCTGTGCATTTGACTGGGCTTGCCTCCCTCATTCATTCATGGTAGCTAATAGGCAGAGAGAGTGTTCCAAATGTGAGCTCCTGTTTCAGTGGTGGAGAGGTGTGTGCTGTCATTACAGCCATGCACAGAAAAACAAGCAGGACCAGTTTTCAGCTTCACAATGAACGGGAAAAAACTTTACAGTTACGGACAACACCAAGGAACATGCAAACACACCCAGAAAGACCTGGAAGGACAACTGTGAAAACTGAAAAAGCAAGAGTCCCAATGAACGTAAGCCTGATCACTGCCACAGCTCAAGGCATCTCTTAGAATGAAACATTGAAATGTGGAATTCTCTCGCTCATGCAGTAACGACAAGCGTGGTTCTTTGGAGAACAGGCGAGAAAGAGTTTTTCCTCCAGACTCCCAACGTTGGTTCAGTTTCACTTGAGGCACTAAGCAGTCATGTTGCTTTGGGCATTATCTCCAATTTCCATTTAGCTGTTCTGCTCCTCTTTGCTTTCTTTCCTTTGAGGGCCGAGTTCAAATGCTGGGAAGCGGGAGTTCTGGGGGTCGATTATGTCGGAGAGGAAGTGGATAGCTCCTGCCATACCTGAAGCGGACAAATCCCAAGTTCAAAAAAGCACAAAGACAGAAAGCCTGGATCCTTTGGCCATGAGAGAGCTGCAAGAGATCGCCTGGAACGGCCTTGCATATTAAATACACATAAAACAGAAGTTACCAGGCAATAAGGGAAGGCAGGATCTGCCTGTTTATTACTTTCACAGTGCCTCCAAAGGGATTGCACTTGGCACGCTTTATGGTTGGCCTCTGAGCACAGCTACCAGGGTATCTGCTACAAGACGCACTACTGGCATCTACTCTCAGAAGGCTGCCACAGGGGACGTGAGCTCCAGGAAATGGGGAGGAGACTGGCTTTTAGTGGTGGAAAGGGGAACATTCAGATGGCTGCAGGAGAAAGCCAGAGGATCACACACAGCCAAGCTGTTTCACCAGGACTGATTCAGAAGATACATCTTATATCCTGGAAAGAAAAGCTGTATTTGCATTTGTAAAGCACGTTTGGCTTTGGTGTGTTCCTGTAGCATTAGGGTAAAACCAAACTATCCTAATTTAGCCAAGTATGAAAAACAGGGCATTGAACATACCCCTCAAGTCCCCATTTTTCACAAATGACTGTTGGGTAAGAAAAGTTGGTCATCTTAATGAAATGCAGCACTCTGTATTATAATTTTGTGACATGAAGAACATTTCATGGATGAAAATGCAGGTTTCTTATGTGTGAAATGCAGTGATAATGTCAGCACAACTTTGGATACTCTTGAATAATTCTGCAGTTCCATGCGTTAACAACAGATGGCAAATGAGTCATTTCTGAAAACAACCTTCAGTGCTGAGCATCAATGGTCTATTTTTGAGTTTCCATGGTAAGATGTCTATGAGAAAGTTAAACACCCAGAGACTATACATTGCTGAGATCTATCTGCCAAATTCGACCCTCAAACAGATTACAGCATAGAACAAATCAGATCTTCTAGGAATAGTAATTCAGTTGCTCTGGCAACGTATTTCAACAGGAAAAGTGAACAGGGCTGTAGAACTCAAAAGGTGGCCGTGAATATTAAGCAGGAACCATGCACATTTCATTAGGCAGGCTTGTTGTTCAGCCCTATACATATCTACTCATGAGTAAGTCCCACAGTGTTCACTGGGCTTTACTCCCATGTAAGCATGTTGAGGACTGCAGACCTGGACCTGGTTCACACATGGACATGTGAGCATGTGGACTCCAGAAGAAGAGATTTCAAACACTTTGCTCTTCCCAGTTCTGCTGCTACACTGAGCTAAACCACAGCTGGGTGTAGCATGTTGTCTGAACTTTGTGGTTCAGCTCATGTATGTGCTCCCTGCAGGGTTTGCCCTATGGATTACTGTTCATGGCTTGTCTGGGAGAGCTAAAGCACAAGCCCAGGTTCAGATGGCACACTAAGCCAAACCCTGACTTAACACAGCGGCAGAACCATTTCCTTTCCTGGAGTCCACAGGCTCATGCGCTCAGACACGGATTGGCTTGGCAAAACATGTGAACCAGGCCAGTATCAGCTTAAGTGAATTTACAGTCCAACTAAACCATGTAGCTTTGAATTCAATCATATAACAATTTTATAATATACATGTTACTGAATACAGAATTCAACAATAAAAAATGTCTTGCCTTCAAACAGTGAGTAGGGTCGGTCAGGAATACGACAGCCGTGTGCACCATAATCCAGACACCACTCTGCAAACTGGGGGAAAGGCAGCAAATAGGGATGAAGAAATAATGACTAAAATATTGAAAACCAAAGTAAATAAAGATGTATATCTAATAGATATGAAATACTGTGGTGTGCAAGAAGTCAGCTCAAAGTCAGCTGATTAAGAAATCTAACTTCAGCCCTAATAAAGTTTCTGATGAAATTTCAGGAAATTGCTAGTGCAGATTATCCAAAATCCAATCTGCAGTGATTAAGGTTTACAAAGAACTGACCTCTCTCTCTCTCTCATTGGACACAGTGAAATGAAGAGATAGTATCTACTAAGTAGCAATGTAAGTCATGTGCTTACATTAGAAGGGAGCATAGTGTGATAGATTATATGGAACTGGCGGAAATGACGGGCAGAAACCGAGACCAGGGAGAAGAGTCGGTGGAAGAAGATTGGAAGAAATTTAAAGACTATTTGCAGAAACATTGTAAAATTAATGAATGTTAAAATGATGTTGGACTGAAATCAAGCGGCCTTAGCAACAAGGTTAACAAGAATATGTAAAAATGGATTGATAATGGATGAAAATATAAAGTTATAATATGTTGAGATATAGAATTAAGATAAAAAGAAAGAGGGTAAGGATTTGCTGAATTAACCATGTGAACGGGAATACAAAAAAGGGAGGTGTGAGGAGGTCGGGGAAATAAGTAAACGAAATTTAAGATATGAAAAGATTGATTTGTTTTTATCTATTTTCTATTTATCTTTTTTTTGTATTTTGTATCTTTTTTTATGTATTTTCGTACTTTTTATATTTTTCCTTTTTTCTTTTTTATTCTGTAACTTTTTTCTTTTTGTAAAACCTTAATAAAAATCTTTAAAAAAAAAAATAGAAGGGAGCATAGTGCACTCAGCAGCCCTGAGCATGGAATGAATCCCACCAGCAGCCCTTTCCTACGTGAAACTCTCAAGAGAGGGAGAAATACCTGTTCAGAACCAGTTCAACAAAGACTGATAGCACCTTGAACAGAAGTAGCTTGTCTTGTAAATAAATGACTGTGCTTAATGTTGAAGCAGCTTCTTGTTCTTTCTTGTCTTGGGAGATAATGGAGAAGTGCACCGGGGTGGGTGTGTGGAGGCAAACCGGTACGGAAAAGAAATGTTTTGTTGCAGCTGGGGCAGGTGAAGGTGTCTGGTTGTGCTGCTGCAGATGCACCATGGTGCTTTGGATAAAGATGGTAAACAAAACCCTTAGCAACTAATGTTTTCACCATCTTTGTTCAAGAGGCTGTGTCACATTGGTAGCAACAACATTTTCACGGTTTTCTACAGAAGTGCTGTCACTGCTCCAACAAAACCCACCTCACTGATGGCTCCTCCACTCACAGCCACTAGGTCTTGGTCCAGGGATGGGCTCTTTCCATGAATGCCAGCTCATCTGGGCAGAGGCCACCTCAGCCCTAGAAGTCAGCTTCACTACCCTATCTCATAACTCTCCCGTAACAGCAAACTCAAGCCTGCATACTTATGTAGACAGAATGGCAGCATCCATGCACAAAAGGGAGGTATCAGCAAACCGGTGTGTGTGTGTGTGTGTGTGTGTGTGTGTGTGTGTGTTTGTGTGTGTCAGAATTTTCAGAAATGCAGAACGTCCTTAGAAAATAAAACCCCCCATCAACAATCATAGGTCACTGAGAAGCAAACTCGTTCAGTGGGCATAAAATGCCAAAGTAACTGGGAAAAAGCACGGCTGGAACCCTAAATCGGATGCTCCTGAACTAAGTCATACTCTGGAGTGGGTCCAGTAAAATCAATGGGTTTTTTCTAAGTATAACTAGCGTTGAGTATCACCCAGTATGTGCATCAGAAAATAAAATTAAGGAGTACCTTGCAAGCTCGATAGAGGTACTTTTTATCCTGAGTGAGATGATAGAGGGATAAGAAGGAGTAGCCATTGCCAGCTGTCCCGTGGCAGATGCCATAGCCTTTCCTCAACAATCCTCTCTGCCAAATGACATCACTACATTCTATTGCGTCCTTCAAATATTTATCCTCTTTGAAAACCTGCAGAAATGTGAACACAAGTTTAGCCACAGCAATGAACTAAAAATACTCACTATTTTTAATGACGGCCTTCTTGGTGGCTGCTCCCAAACTTTGAACCTCCCTCCCTAGAGAAGCTGGACTGGCTCCCTCCTTGTCCTTCAGCCAGCAAATAAAGACCTTTTTGTTTCAGCAGGCTGTTGGGAACTGACTATCTTTAATAAAAGGGCTGGTGCCTGCCATGTTGTTTCTGGGCTCCTGGGCAAGCAAAAGGATCCTAAGAGCTGCTTAGGGTCAAGCAACACATACTTTTAAATCTGAACAGGTGACACACCGCATAATACCATATTTTTCCATGTATTAGACGAGGTTTTTTGACTCAAAAATCATGTCAAAAAACTGAGGTCATCCAGTACACGGATAGTGGCATGGCGGGGGGAGAAGTGGCGTGCCCACCTGCCCGCTGGTTGCGCAACTTCCCCCGATGCCGCTGTGCGTGGGAAATGATATAGGGAGTGTTTCCTGCCCACAGTTGCATGGGGGGAGAAGCTCAACAACTTTGGGCCATCTCCGTTCATTTTCTTAAAATTGAGTCGCTAAAAATGGGAGGGGGTGTCCTTATACATCTTATAGACAGAAAAATATGGTAATTTTGAAACTTCCACAACTTCAAAAGCAGTTTGCTATATGGCATCAGGAAAGTACCTTGTGTTGCTATTAATATTTTTTCTCCTTAGAAATCCCCTTGGACTTACAGAACTAACAATTTTCTTAATTACAGTACAGAAATTCTGTCTTAAGAAGCAGTGTAGACAACATGCAACCCATACTATGGGTTCCCGTTGGAAACCTAACTTTCAATTTTGAAGTACAGTAGTACCTTGGTTCGCAAACGCCGAAACCCCAGAAGTAAGCATTCCGGTTTTCAGATGTTTTTCGGAATCCAAACATCTGATGTGGCTGTCAGCTATTGTTTCCAGGGTGCCTGCACCAATCAGAAGCTGTGCCTTGGTTTTCAAACTTTTCGGAAGTCAGACTTCCAGAAAGGATTAAGTTTGGCGCTTTTGTATTTGCGATTTATTTTGCGTTTTTGAGGCTTTTTCAGTTAATTTGTTTTTGTGACTGTGTGGAACCCAGTTCAGATACTGAATGATTGTGTGATTGTGGAAATGGATAAAAGCCCCCCATCCAAACAATGACTATAATCAGTGCAGGTAAGAAAGAAAATAAATTATTTTTTATCATCTATGATACGGTCTTATTTATTTTATAGTACAGTACATTGATTATTGCTTTCATTTTATGGATCAATGGTCTCATTAGATAGTAAAATTCATGTTAAATTGCTGTTTTAGGGGTTGTTTTTAAAAGTCTGGAACGGATTACAGTGGTACCTCTGGTTACGTACTTAATTCGTTCCGGAGGTACGTTCTTAATCTGAAACTGTTCTTAACATGAAGCACCACTTTAGTTGATGGGGCCTCCCGCTGCTGCCGTGTCACCACCGCGTGATTTCTGTTCTCATCCTGAAGCAAAGTTCTTAACCCAAGGTACTATTTCTGAGTTAGTGGAGTCTGTAACCTGAAGCGTATGTAACCTGAGGTACCACTGTTTTGGATTACTTTCTATAGGAAAGCGCACCTTGGCTTTGGAAGAATTTGATTTTGGAACGGACTTCCGGAACGGATTAAGTTTGAGAACCAAGGTACCACTGTATGCATTCTTCCATGCCTCATGATTGAGCTAAACAAGGACATACCTTATATGCTTGCATGAGCATATGGATGACTCCTGGGGAACCATGGCACCAATGCACCAGCCTGTCAGTTTCATTACTTAAAGATGATGGATAATTCCCAGATCGAAATTTTTTATGGCGCACATAGTCAATGCTTGGTTTCACCAGTTCTCTCAAAGTCTCTTGATCCACATTGCACACTGGCTAAAATATACAACAAACACACAGTATTTTTTTTCAAAATAAAAAGCAGTAATTTTTTTCATATTACTACAAATCCATGCTGATGTGCATTCACATTGATGTATCTGGAAAATAATTTTACCCTTGTTTAACTGGATGCAGTGAAGGTGGGAGACAACTGTGCCTGTTAGATATTTAGAAGTTGGCATCACATGTTACAAGGAGTTGCCAATAGAGAGTAACACTCACTCAGGCATCCTCTTTTTACCCTGCCACTAAGTCTTCTGAAGTACCCATTTGTGCATGTCCCATACCAAGAGATACGTGAGCTTTCCCACTGACAGGGAACTTGTACATCTCACAATGGGAAGTGGTTGTTAAAGTTATCGGAGAGAAAGTTGATATGTTGATTAGAGAAAAACTATTGCTGACATTTATTCAAACAATAGTTAGAGAATGCCTTTTGGACTTCTGTGTAAAAAGGAAAATAGATTAATATGAGACATCTGGGTCAGGAAGACTGGGGAAATATCGCCTAACAGAAAGTAGATCAGTTGCATGAAAATATTCTAGAGTGAATATTTTGATTAATTTCTTTTATGAAACTGACAAAAAAAATGGAAATTCTATTTATTTTTCTTCTCTTATTCTCTCTTCTTTTCTTCTCCTTTTTTTTTGTTTTCCTTTGGTGTTTTCTCTTTCCCTGTTTTTGTTTTTATTTATTTTCTTTTATCTTATTGTATTATGAAAAAACTTTAACAACACCTTATTTTATTTTTTATTTAAAAAAGATCAACACTGAGACCTCTGCTATTTAACTTGTTCAAGAACAATTGAGAATTAGGGGTGAGCAGTGAAGTTTGCCGATGATGCTAAATTGTTCAGGGTCATTCAAACAAGAAGAGATTGTGAAAACAAGTTCTCCAACCTGAGTGAATGGGTAATAAAATGGCAAGTGCAATTCAGCATAAACAATGTAAGTAAGTGTAAATTGATGCCTGTTGGCCACTGTGAGAACAGGATCCAGGACTAGATGGGCCACTGGCCTGATCCAGCAGCCGCTTCTTATCTTCTTAAGACAATGTCAGGGAACTGTCATCTGAGACGAAGGAGGTGAAAGGGCTCATGGAGGGTGAGAGAGACCACTCAGCGGAGGAGGGGACCAGCAGGGGGAGAAGTGGAGTTCCAAGGGAAAGTGAGTCGGAGGGAGGGCTCAGAGACACTTCAAGCGAGAACAGTGGGGAGGTTTCAGGACCTCCCGTAGGGACACCCACTCCTCGGCGGAAACTGTCACGCCGAGAGTCCAGAAGACGCGTTTCCGTTAAGGAGCTTTTATGCTGGAGGAAGTTCCGTAAATGCCCACTGTCCGATTCAACGAGCGATTGATGGAGCCATGCTTAAGGAGCTCCATCACAGACAGAGGTTTGGGGACTTAGCCAAACTCTGAGGGATCAGGATTTTACGCACAAGCAGCTCACCATCCCATCACAGACAAGTTCCCTTCTCTCACTGTTGCCCTCAGGACAGTCTCCTTCTCTCCCCACCCACCCAACCCCACCCCCCTTTTCCAAGCTGACTCCTATCATTACCTGCATAAGCATATAGTAGATCCCAGACATGCCATGGGCTGCACCAACATATTGTTTTCTGTGCCACTGATACAATAATGGGCACCGTTCTGTCTTTCGTTCCTCTCTGGAAAAGTTTTTACCTGATTCAATGATGGAATCCACCACCTGATGCAGACAGATAGAATAACAGGCATTCCATTATTCTGAGAGAACATCTCACATCTGGCCGGTACACTCTGTAGCCAAAGCCGTAACAGTGGAGTTATGCAAGCATAAAAATTTCACAAATTTCTTTATGTGACCAGTGGGAGTTGGTCTTGCAATAACCTTTTCAGAGACTACTCTGAACTTCTTGTTCCAGCCAGAAAAATGAAAGAAATCAGGTGTGGAGAACCTTTGATCCTCCAAATATTCCTAAACTACAACTCCCATCCTCCCTGGCCACTGGAGGTCCAAAAGTCATCCAAACCTGCAATAAATGCATAGGTTGCAAAGGGTATTCAATACTTCCTCCAGGTAGAATTTCTGTTACTACATTTCAAAAAGCAATGCTTTATTGCTAGTGAAAGGGACCCCAGCATGTGGAGCAACTGCATTAGTGGGAGCTGCTTGCAAAAGTGTCAGAGGTGTGTTTTTTCTACTGCTTAAATACTATTACTTCATTAGAGACCAAGCATGCCTTCTCTGCTGTACAACTGAAATGCAGGAGCACTCAGTTATCTTTCAAGAGGGCTTCTGCAATAATGGCTTCCATTAAGCGTGGATATAGGACCACTAGTCATGGATAAGTACAGACACAAGTACAGACAGCAACCGTTTTAGGTGTGTCCGATATGTTTGTGACTGCAACCATGCACATTGTGCCAAACCCAGAAGTGACCCAAAAATGTCAAAAAAAGGTGCGGAATGGGGTGGCGTTATGCGGACCCTGCTGATACGCATGCGGGTCCAGAATGTAACCTCCATGCAAATCAAGCACTGCCTATATAGCACTAAGAAGAAAATGTAGGCTTTTAGAAAAGCATTATGTGGAAAACCCCAAAGAAGGCAGGAGACAGTTCTGCAATATTGAAACAACAAATGGGATGTGTATGGAGATAGCTAAGTGCAGGCAAAAGGTGGGAACCATTACAAAAGGCACCAAACAACCAACTCTGTACAAAGCCAATGCCTGGAAAACAGCGCTTCTCTCTTACCTCCTTGATAGCAGACTGTGGCACAGCCTCGGGTCCAATTTCAGTATTCAGATAAAGCAAGGCATACAAGTAACCAGCTCTTCCATAAAGCAGCTCATCTGGAAGGTCAGAATCTGTGGCAAGGACCATTCTCTGGAGCTGCAAAAGTCTGGAATGAGAAAGAATTGGAGGGAAAACTGAAGGGTTCTCAAGTATGGGAAACTTGTAAATAGGTTGCCACAGTGAATAGGAACTGCCTCCAGGTGATCAGGCAAGTAAGCTTTCTGTACACAGAAAAGACTCTGCTCTCCTTTTTTGCAACTAACACAGCAGGTTGATGTAGCCAGGTGAGCTGGCAAAAACCACTGTGAGCTTGCAAAGCTAACTAAAGCTGAGGTAATTTAGGCTTTTCTAGGTCAAATAATTTGAGAAAGAGGCCAAAATAATTCCACCAGAACACAAGAAGCCATTGGTTCATCTAGTTCAGTAGTGTCTCTCCAATATTTGAAACAGATTTTTTTGTCCAGTCTTATCTGGACTGGTGAAATAAAAAATCAACTGTGTAAGATTCAACGAGGCGTATCAACCACTAGCCACTCAACATCACACATGCTTCCAACCTGCTCCCGACTATTATCCTCTCATTCTTTATATACAGCAGTAGCAGCATTTGAAACGCCCTAAGGACTAGGCAAGTTTTGCAACTTGCCATGGTCCAACTGCAACCAGTTTTAGATGTATGGGCATGATGTCCCTAGGCCCCGTCCCCACTCAGCACGAGTGCTCTCCTCCAATCCCCATCCGCACTCAGGGCGCAAGTGCTCTCCTATCCATTGGTGGTGAGGGCAGTGAGGGCTGCAAGCCCCGCCCCCACTCAGCGCTCCCCACCCCTGGAGGCAAGCCCCATCCTGGCGAGGGCTGGGGAGAGTGAGGCTCGCCCCCACCCAGCAGTCGATACCCTATAGCAGATAAAGACCCCATCACTTTTAACCCACTGTGAAGCTCAAGAAACATCTGAGGTGGTAAGATGATTTAACGTGAGTTAAACATGCTCATGTGCGATTCCTGCAGCTTATCCTGAGACAGCTCTGTGAACAGCCCCCCCCCCCCCCGCAGGGGAAGCGGCATATTTCCTGCTTTTTGCCTTCTCAAATGCTTCACACACATCAGTCAGAGAGCACCACCGTATCCTTACAGCCTGCCTTGTCCTCTAACCAGCCAATCTGTGAAATTCTACCTTCATCATAGCTTTTAAGGCTGTTGGGGGGAGGGATGCCATGGTGGAAACCAGTACTACAAACATTATAGAAAGTGTTTTAATGGAGGAGAGGACAGAACCCAGTGGCACCCCATAAGTGAGAGCCCAGGGGCCTGAACACCACTTTCTGGACATGGCCCAGAAGGAAGGAGTGGAACCACTGTATAACAGTGCCCCCAGCTCCCTCTAGACGGTCCAGAAGGATGTTATGGTCGATGGTATCAAAGGCCGCTGAGAGACCCAGCAGAACTAGGAAACAGGTCTCACCTTTGTCCCTAGCCCACCGGAGATCATCAACCAGCACAACCAAGGCAGTTTCAGTCCCATGGTGAGGACTGAATCCTGACTGGAAGGGATCTAAATGGTCCGCATCCTCCAGGCGTGCCTGGAGTTGTTCCACAGCCACCCGCTCAATCACTTTGCCCAAGAATGGAAGATTTGAGACTGGGCAATAAAAGGAATTTTAAAAAGAACAAAAGGGGTGGGGGAAGCCAGGAAAGCAAACCCCCGTCATGTAAGTGAAAGGGAACATGCAGAGCTCTGATAAGCACGTCTTACCTTGGCGCTATCTTGCCCCACATGATGGCACTGAAGTAAGATGTTTAAATGCGAACTGTACACTCAAAGTGTGTGTCTCTTCCATCACTTGTGTAGGCCTGTAATATGTGTTAGTTGTTGTGCTAGAAAGTTATATAGGGGATGTAGGGAGAATCCAGAGCTTGTTTGCAGCGTGGAAAGAAAGGAGAACCTTTTTCTGCCTCCCCACTTCCAGCCACTCTCTGAAGACTGAAGAAGGGGCCCACAAAAGAATATTGATGAGGACGAGACCATATGAAAAATGAAAATAAGGTTTTAGCTGGAGTTCATTCATTTTCAGCTTTGTAATCTTGTAATACAAAAAACAGCAGCGCCTAGGCATTCTGTTATTGCACCCATAACCTAGTTTTCAGGCCTCATGTGGCACCTAGATTGTCTACCTGAGCTAACGCTGAGCACTGGAAACAGGTTATTTCCAGGCCATCAAATGGAATTAATGAACTCCGCCCACCCCCATGCTGTTAAGCAAATTTCAGCCTTCAGTCATCAAGGTAAGAGTAAATCAAGTTAGGAATATGTAGAAATGAAGCCATCTATCTGTCTTTAAAATTAGCAGCACCTATCCCTTAGGCACAGTGTAAACTGCTCCAAATCACTTCCATTTCAAAAGTGGCTTAAGATACACCAGCCTAGAAGGGGGAAGGGAGCTGCTCAGAAAAAGGAGAGAGAGATCTGCCCCCCCCCCACAGCTTTTTGGATGGCAGCCACTTCCTAGGAAGTAAGCCCAACTGTTTCCAATGACATTTATTTTCAATTAAGCAAACGAGAATCTTAGCCTTAATCTCATTTTTATTCTCTGCTTCCCACTCCACAAAGCAGCCTGGTTGAAACAAAATGTGAAAAAAGCAGCACCCTGCCTTTTATTCTCAGCAGGGAAAGAAAGTTCCATTTAAAATGCAAACAGTCATATCAAAAAGCCCTGACGGAGATTAATCTTTCAGAGACTGTGGATTAGGAGGAGAGTGATGCAACTTCTAAATATAAACTGCAGTGCAATGGCTGTAGGCAGGGCAGAGCCCCCAAGAGCTCTGGGTATAGCAAGGGATGCTGGGGAAAAGCGAACAGGTAGGGCCAGGGCAAAGAATGCTAAAAGAAACCACTTGTGTGTTTATAGCCTGCCAAAGGTCACTAGAGCCTTGTCCAAAACGGGAGGAGAAAGGCAGAGAAGTATCCCAGAAGCCTCTGGATCAAACGTTATTCTTTCTAGGGATGGAAGTATCAGAGGAAACCAAACCAAAATAAGCAAGACGGATCCTTTCTCATGCTATGGGGGGAGGGTGGGGTGGAGATGGCATCTTCTTTTTGTAAAGATCCTCCACCTGCTTGCCCAGTAGTAAGTTCTCCTAGCTGCGGGGAACTGACTGAGTCCCTATATATAACCCTAGCATGGCAACTTGCTACTTTGCAGGTGCTTTGCCTTCTGCGAACAAAAGTGACCCTTCTCTCTCCTATACAGCTGCAACTGAAAGTGCAAAAAGATGCTTGCCATGAAGGGGTTGAACAATAGTGAGACTGGAGAAACCAGTATAACTTGCATTTCACAGCTGAATTTGGGGGAATCACTTGAAGCATTCGTTTTACCGAGCTATTTCAATTGTTTTTGTTTGATTTGCTCATTGCAAACAGCTAAAAGTCCATAAATTTTGATAATAACCCGATTTGCAATGGGGGTGGAATAATTTCAATTGCAACTGTAGATGTATCAGGGATAGGGATAAACGCTATTGGCTGATTCCTCATTTTCACACCAATTCCTGATTTCAGAGACTTCTACTATAGCTAAGGCGGGATGCGGGTGGCGCTGTGGGTTAAACCACAGAGCCTAGGACTTGCCAATCAGAAGGTCAGCGGTTCGAATCCCCGTGATGGGGTGAACTCCCGTTGCTTGGTCCCAGCTCCTCCCAACCAACAGTTCGAAAGCACGTCAAAGTGCAAGTAGATAAATAGGTCCCGCTCCGGCAGGAAGGTAAATGGTGTTTCTGTGCGCTGATCTGGTTTGCCAGAAGCAGCTTAGTCATGCTGGCCACATGACCCGGAAGCTGTAAATAAAGCGAGATAAGCGCCGCAACCCCAGAGTCAGCTACGACTGGACCTAATAGTCAGCAGTCCCTTTACCTTTACCTTTTACTACTACTGCTACTAATAATAATAATAACGATGAGGAAAAGTATCATAGAATGAATAGACTGATTTATTATTTCAGCACCAGGCAAATACCTTTTATTTCCTTTGGCTTTTAAACTTTTAACACCTGGAATGCTTTTATGCTGGTTTGATAGCTACTATGTTAATTCTCTGATTTTACTATATTGCTAGGGCGGCTAACTGGCAGCAGCACATTAAGAGTCTTTCTTTGGAGGCTGAGATATCCATAAGAAAAACCAACTTAATCCTCTCCAGCTCCTTCGTCTGGTCTCCCAAGGAGGGGTTTTGCTCTGCTGTTACTGACCCATTGAAGAATGCTTAGCCTATCTCTAAGCGTTTGTCCCCAGCCCATCGCAGGTACTCACTTGGTCACACATTCCTTGGATTCAGTGTCATTCTTCAGCTTGTGGTACACCACTGCTCCCACTGCCAAGGGTCCAGCATCACCACAGAGGAAAGTAACCCTTCTTCCATTCAGATTGCGTAGGATCCTCTTCACATAATCCAGGGATCGCTGTAGATGACTTTGTTCTTGCGTCACACGGTACAGTTGAAGGTACAAAAGGGCTATCCCTGGAATCACCAGAAAGAAGAAAAATTAAATGGACTTATTCCCTCTCCTTTGCTGACCCATAGAGTCACAATAGTCCTTTAAAAATAAATAAATGATGACAGGACTTTTTATACCTTTTTGAAACCAGGACTCACTTAGCCACCAAGTACAAGATGGGTCTAACTCTCCTTTTCTGCCTTTTCTTTTCTCTTCCCACCCTTTTGCATTACTTTTTATGGGAAAGCGCACCTCGGCTTTGGAATGCTTTGTTTTGGAATGGACTTCCGGGATGGATTAAGTTTGGGAACCAAGGTACCACTGTACTTCAATAATAATTGTTTTGCATCTTGTATAATAGAAGAAATGCAGCAGAGGTGAATACTGAATCTTGCTGAATTACATTATCTCTGTTGGGGGAAAATGAAAACTTTTTTCTTAGGATTAAATTAGAGGGTTGCATGATATGAGCCTGAGTGTTGGATCTTGACCAGAGGAACGGGTTCAAATCCTCATTCTGCTATGAAGCTCACTAGAGTAGTCTCCCTCTTATCTTATACAATCTTATAAGATGGTTGTGACTATACATTGGATAAGCATACATGTCACTATGAGCTTCTTCAAGGAAAGGCAGGAAAGAAATGTGTGGAAAAAATAAAACATATACAGCTGTTTTTATATTTAACAAACACAAAACAGTTCTAAAACTTATTTTTGTGTCGTATTTGAGCATTCCTGAAAAAAGCCCAAGCCATTCTCCATGGAACTGATATTACTCATCCATCTGTCTTGCTATTTTAAGTGGAAGGTTGATTTGTTTTAATTGCCCTAGTGTGAATTAGCAATTAATTCTGTCAATCCCAGTGTCAGAATTCTGTTCTGCTTCTAAAGAAACAGCAAGTGAGAGGCGGCATTAAAAAAAACAACCTTTAGTGCCACACAGCTGCCCCCATTTTTAGGTTTTTAAAACAAACCAATCACAAATGTCACCTTTTTGTCATTTCTCCTCCTACAGAACCATCTGCCCAGAACATTCTGAATCCTTCCAAGAGCCATTAAGAAGAAAAGAGGAAAAATACTGAACTCCCATTTCCAGAACTGAATGTGGGCCAATAATCCTCTTTCATATTTAATTCTTCTTAGCAACAAAGCTGGAAGGAACCTGGGGAGCATGCGGTGCAAACATCTATTATAGAATAGGATAATGCATGTATCAGTTGAAGTCCACCTTGATTGCAATATGCCATAAGCACAGAATTGGAATAAAGAAGTATCCACATCTATGTACACTTAGTGCAAGTTAACAAATTTTGCACACAGACAGTACAAATTCACTGACCCCCCCCCAAAAAAAGCTGTGTTCTGCAACCTGAATAACTATACAAATTAAGCAAATCTGCATCATCTACTTTACATATTTCATGATGGCTATTTTTACAATTCTGAGTTATTTATTCCAGTTTGTACATCATGGGGAGGAATAATGAGCTATGCAGAGCACAAAAATCCTGGACCACTGTACATCTTATTCAACCACTATCTGGCTCCTGAGATTTTAGTAGCCACATACTCTACCCAGAGAGGGTTTACCTGGCAGGCAAAAACTTTCCTCTATAACCAGGTCTTTGGTCTTTAGCTTTGTGTGTCCTTTTACAAGTGGGCAGCATGTTTGTTTAACATATTTCTTTCTCCTCTTGGTTTTAATGTATCTATATGTGATTTTTTTGTTGTTTGTATGGTTGGCTGTAAGTCACATTGGGTTGCTCTGGGCAAGATAAAGCGACTATCACATTCAATAAATAAAAAAAATTGTTGCTGCCATATGGACTACAAACTTGCATTTTCAAAAAATAAAAATACGAAAGCAAGAATTAATAGGAGATTGAATTCTATGCCCAATATAGCATTCTGTTCTTTAGATTACAAAATAGTGACCTACACACTGCCTAATTAAAAGGCTTAATCCACCAATCATCTCATCCAAATGGGTCAATCCACCAGTTAACCTTTTCAAACCCCCCCCCATAAGCATACAAATAATGGTAGAAAGTGTTGGGTAAATTGAAAACTACAAGTGGCACCAGACCAGACCACACACTTCACAGAAGCAGGCCAGGCTATGCTCAAAACAGTAGTAATTGGTGGTGGTGCGTTTTTTTATTTTAAGAATTTGGAAAACAGGATTAATAGTTTTCTTAGGTGACCAAGGAAGAGCTTTCCTGGCCAACTAATTGTTAATGGCTCTAAGTGGGAAAGTAAGCAGGAAGAAACCTGTAGCAACATGGTCTTCACTTTCTACCTCCAGAGAGCAACTGGGTTGAAAGTGGAAGTACATGCCAGCCCTATAATGCTGTCAAACATTCTGAATGTGGTTTCATGGAAAAGCAGACTAAAATGATGTGAATATACTTATCAATGGAATATCAATGGAAACGAAGCCTGAACCTAGAACCCAGCACTAGATCACAAAGTAAGCTGTTGTATCTGCGAGGATCTTAACAATTCAACTCCAAAAGTAATTCCATGAACTTTGTCAAGAAGTTTGGGTACCTCACCTGTCCAGCCAGTATATGCAGAGCAGTCATGAGGATCTGCAGTCTTCAGCCCTTCTTCCATTTGCTGCAGCAGATCCTTAATTTTGGTTGTGATCCTTTTACTGAAATAAGGGCAGATCTGTAGGGGGGGGGGGAGATCATTTAAAAACCAACAAAACTCCTAAACAGCTAATTAAGGCTGCTCAACACACGTTTGTGCATAAACAGGGCCACCTCAAGCTATTTTGCTCATCTACAGGAAAATACAACTCTTCCTAGATGCTGAGCATGGTGTGCATGCAGGTATGCATGTGTTTCCTCTTTAAGAGTTATCCTGACTGGTGCCTATTTCCCTTCTTCCATTGGGAAAGGACTAACTCCATTCACTTCTCTAGAGCAGTGGGGCCAACCATTTTTGGCCTGAGAGCCTCATTTGCCCTGGCCAACCCTCTGGTAGTTACAGGCCACGCATGGGTGTGGCCACCACCACCCCCATCTCCCACCTCGGATCTGCCCCTACTCCCCACCCATGAAATGATTTGATTGTGGAAGGGCAATTTAATAATTTAAATCCCCATCAGGGTACCAGGCTGGACAGAGCTTTAAGCCTTTCCACCCATCCTAGTGCTGGGTCTACTTTGGTTATGGGGAGGTGAAGAGAGAGTGCAGGTCCCCTGAACCAATTGTTTACCTCTCTCCTGCAAAATGAGGAGGTAACGGGGCTGCAGTTGGGAAGACAGGGGAAGGCACAGTTGCCTCCACACAATCATAGGCCATGCTGTCCCAAAGCTGTTAACCATTGCTCTCCCTAAATGTAAGCCAGGTGCCTGTAAAATGCTACTGATGTAGGCAAGTGAGTTGGGTCAGCAGCAGATTAATTAAAATCAAGCAGAAATATTCTGGTTTGTGTGGAGTCAAGTTCTAAAATTTCACCAAATACTAGCTTCATTTGGTTATATATCAGGTTTTAATAGAAGATCATTCAATCAGCAAGAAGAGTAAAGAGTGATTGAAATGAAATTCCATCACAAGACTGGGGAAGCTCACAAAGAACCCAATTTCATTCATACAGAACTAATCATAACTTCACTTGCATAATTATGTCATTAGAGTGGACGTTGGCAAGATGTCTAATAAGGAAGTTAGGTATGGAATGATGCAGGAAAATTAAAAGCCTTCTTTTTAACAAAACACAATTAACCAGGTTAATTCACATTGTATAGTTGTCTCAGTCATGAATATGGGCCCACAGATGTTCTAGCCATGAGAAGTTTTACTAGCCAGACTACTGCTATATATTTGTTAAGTCATCTATGGACTCAAGAGACAAAGAACAAACTATGTTCCATTTTGGAAGAGCTTCCCTGATCAAGAAGCCCATTATCAGAAAATGGACTATTCTATGAGCTACACCTAACTTGTTGTTACAGCACATAAAAACAAGCAAATCAACAAACAACAACCCCAACCATAACCATAACCAAAAAAACAGTAATTCCATATAACACATTACTGAGAGGACACCAAAAATGAATGCATCAGTTTTAAAAGCCCAGGTTCAAGAGGCATGTGTTCCGCAACCAATAGAATTATTGTCACCATCACAAGCACAACTGATTTATTATTCACCTTCTAAATTTACACTTAAGATAATCAAAACACACACATACAAACACACACACACACACACACACACACACACACACACACAAATAAGACAAGGATAAAACCCCAACAAGTGGACATTTTTGGGAAAGACCCGTTTCTCCAGCTGGGAATGCCTATCAGAACAAATTTATCTTCAACTGTTTCCGGAAACTGCAAGGAAATGGCTCTAGATGCAGTTCTGCAGGGATATTATTGGGGCCATCACCAATGAGTTGCAGGATTCATCCATTTTGACCATCAACAGATAGCCCTGATGACACCAGAGTGGAGTGTCAGTGTGTCACTGTTGCAAGAGGAATCCATGCATAGCCATGAAGCACCACGGATGCTTTTCAGCCAGTTACTGTTTCTCAGTTCAATCTACCCCACTGGCTTGTATGGATAGGATGGGGTAACCCTAAATAACACCGCCTGAACTTCATAGCGCAAGGATAGTACTGTACACAGACACAATACATAAATAAATACTGCTGGAAACAATACACAAAATTATTGATCTGATCTGCCCAATCAATGGCATAAAGATGTTCCACAAGACAGTGAAGAGTTCCTGTTGTGAAAGTTTATAAACTGTTATGCATAAAGTATGATGCCATTTAAACCACACCACGTGATTTATCAAAAAGGTAACTCTAAATACGTTTCCCATAAATGTGAATTACAAGCAAGTCTCAAGTGGCCACAAAGCAGCCAAACATCACTAAATCATCTGAAGATGCCCTCATTAACTATTCCCACTAACTGGCAATGCTTGCCATTAAATATCATTAGGCTTCAGTTGGCTCCAGGGAATCAAAGTCTAAAATAAATGTTAATTACATGGAGTGTGCAATGCAACTCACAAACATGACACATACAAACAATTAGTTAGGGTTCATTAATTAATTAGACCTAAGTCTGCGAAGTCCATTCTGTTGCTTGTTTGGGTTTTTTTTGGGGGGGGGGCGGAATCATCAGGGTTTGAAGGCAGCTCTTGATTATGCTCTTCAGTCACCTATCATAACATTGTGACTCAATTTGAGGCTGTCAAAACATTAGGATCCTGTGCTGCTCTAGTGATGTGATTAAATCAAGCAATGGCTTCAGATACAGGGAAGAGCAGCATTTCTCATGCATGCCATTGGATGACTAGCTTGCTTATCCAACTATGGGCAGCTGGAGTAAGGCAATGACAGACTGAGTGCCAAGCCAACAACATCTGGGGACCCAAGGTTGAGCAAGGCTGTCATAGGCAATGGCCTCACAGCTGAGCCAAAATGTATGGCACTGTGACAAATGCATTGTGTTCTCTGTGTCTCCTAAGCTCACCAGTAGCATTCAAAATGGAGCTTTGATATCTCCTTCAACAAAAACCTGCACACCTCCCTGTGGGCGAAAATGCTCGTCATATCCCTTCCAAAACCACTCCAAGCACTGACCTTGAACAGTAACTTCAAGAACCTTGGCAAGAGTGGCTGCAAGTTTCAAGGGAGCCTTTTCCCAAATGACTTCCACTGAGTCCCAGTTGCCTCAACTGGTGCACTGACAGGTGGCAGCAGCTGCACTGTTCCACTATAGTAACACCGCATGCAAGAGACAATTTAAATGGCTCAGGAAAGGTGTCAGCACAGTGGTGGGTCCTGCCAAGAGGCCAGGGCCCCAACAGCTTCCCCACCTACACCAGAGAAGCTGTTGGGGGGGGGTTAGTTGTTATTCAAGTATTTAGTTTTTTCTTTTCTTTTCTTCTGCCACCCAAAGTTAGTTTCAGATTAAGACCTGCAGAATTTGTCATCCAACCAGGGAGTCCAAGCAGGTACTGCGGTCTGTTTAAAAATCCCAAGGTGGCAGCCATAATCTGGAGGTTTAGAGGCCTTGGTGGCCGGTGTGGCCAGAGGGCTGTGTTTGGGCTGGCAGGTTACAGGTTCTGCAAGCCCAGAGTTCTGCCTTCCAGAACTAGAAACAGTTGGCAAGAGTCTTTCTTCTAAAACATTCTTCCTTACTGTAAATGAGAAGGACTAAGGCCCTGTACACACCAGCGTATAAATGGGCACATACACAGCACAGAATTTAATTTGCCCTGTACACTTTTTTGCACACACAAGCACTTTCAGACAAACTGCCTCTCTCTCTCAAGTGTTTCCCAACCACAACGTGGGCAGTGCTTGATGGGATGTATTTGCAGTGTGTTGCTGTCCCTTCCAACTATATTACTACTTCAAGAACCCAGAGGTTCACTGCAGTGATCTGCGCAGGTATTTGTTTACCTGTGCGTGAGACCAGTATTTTTTTAAAAAAATATATATTTCTGATATATACCAGACTTGCACAGAACAGCAGGTTTTAAAAAGGTGTGTGCTGCGCCCACTAAGGAGCACTTCACCAATGAAACATGCAATGATGCTTACACAAAGCATAAAGTTAAAGGTTCATCCTTCTCATTATGATTATTTTTAATGTTATTCTTAATTTTTATTCTAATATCCTTCTTTATCTTAAATTTCTGTGTGTAATGCAAATGTTACCATTGTTGATTTTAATAAATAATGTTGTAATTTCAAGTTTCAAGGTGTCTTATTTACAACATCTTTCTTTACTATGTTGTAGAATGTAGGTAAAAATAAAGCTACATAAAAGAATGCAAATTTGTCACTGCAGCTTTCTGTTTGTTCGCTTAAAGAAGGTATATTTCCAGGGGGACAAAGAGTACTTTTTTATTTGGTAGGCCAAGTAAGTTTGGGAGCCTCTGTTCTAGAGCACCGCCTGTTGCCAACATGCGGCACTTTTAGCTATTGTCTGGGGGAAAGAATATAGCACCATTGAAAAATTTAGTTGGCTTTGAGCAACTTACACCACCTGAGGTCACTTTCACAACTATTTGGCTACAATCCCATGGCTCCAGGGGTTGCTTGCATGGGTGTAGCTGGGGGGGTATTGAAAGTACTCAATTATCTGAGGTTTCCCCCCTCAGAGGAAACCTCCCCCCCCCATGTCCTATTCAAGGGACAGGCATTCTTACCTATGATTTCCCAAGAAAAACTGAACAACTTTGATTTCCTTAAAAAAAGCTCCCCCTCCCCCTTAACAAAAATCCTGGCTATGCCCATGGTTGTTAAAGCTTTCACCAGTGACCCTGGGGAGGTGCTCCAGACTCTGAACTTTCTTTTTAAAAAAGAAGTCCGTCTCAGCCTTCCTATAAAGGAAGTTATGGGGCAAAATGTGCTGGTAACTTTTTTTCGTTGTATAGCGTTTATTTGAATAGTAATTTAGCAACCCTTGTCGCCGTTCACATCACCATCATCTAATTTTGCCTCAAATTGAACAATATTTGTAGAGACCACCACAATTTCATTTTGGTATTAAGACACTGAATTAGGACTAAAAAGACTTTCAAACACTACAGCCAACCAGGCCACGTTTGCCTATGATTTCGCAGATGAAAAACCACATTACCACTTCAGTAGCCACCAAGCTGTTCCTTACAGCTTCCTTGATGGTTAGCGGCCAGACTGCCAGGTCGTCAGCAATCCTTTCATGCCATCCATAGCCTTAGGAATTTCAGCAGGAGTAGGGTGAACCAATTCAACTTTAGCATAGTACCAAAATGTGGCCAGGTGAAGCTTTGAGTAAGTGGTAGCAGCAAAAATGAGCTTGGGCCCTTTGGTGGTGACAGCATCACCAGCTTCTGTGCAGCCTGTGCCATCCTGAGAGTGAACGGCAGCTGGAGGAAGACTGGAAATGAGGAGGAGCCGAAGACTGGAGACAATGAGCAGTGAACAAGCCACGCTGGTAACTTCTAAGTGATTTCTGTGAAATGAGAGTGCGTGCTATCTTGTACATTTTCCTTTCTATTGAGGAATGCTCCCTTCTTAGAATCATAGAATTGTAGAGTTGGAAGGACCCTGAGGGTCACCTAGTCAAACGCCCTGCAATGCAGGAATCTTTTGCCCAACGTGGGGCTCAAACCCACAACCCTGAGGTTTAAGAGTCTCATGTTCCACCACCTAAGCTATTCCAGATGCAACAGCATCACTGAATGTGTGTATGTAATATCAATATTGTGTGATCATAGTTTCAGTGATATATACCAGTGTTTATAAATACTTATGGTTGCCCGCTATTGCTGAGGTTGAGGTTTGCGGTGTCCAATTAAGAATTGCTATTAAAAATGTGATATTAACAAGGTGTCACTGATATGAATTGTGTATTACCGTATTTTTCGCCCTATAGGACGCACCGGCCCATAGGACGCACCTAATTTTTGGGGGTGGGAAATAAAGGGGGGGGAATTATTTCCCCCCCAGGCGCGGGGGAAGCCCGAGCTTCCCCCGACCCCAGAACAAGCAGCTCTCCGCAAGCCATGGGAGCCTGGCGCCGGGCTCCTGAGCTTGTGGAGAGCTGCACGAAGCTAAGCCTGGGCGCGTTGCGCCTCCCCGCTGTCCCCCGAGCTTGTGGGGCTGGCGGCAGGGAGAAGCGGGCTTCTCCCCACCGCCAGCCTCCAAACCAGGTCGGGGGCAGCGGGATGGCGGGCTGCATTCGTCCCATAGGACACACAAACATTTCCCCTTCATTTTTGGAGGGGAAAAAGTGCGTCCTATAGGGCGAAAAATACAGTAGTTCATGTGTTTCAAAAAAACGAATAGAAAGTGCTGCTGCATTGGGGGGAATGGCAATTAGCCATTCTGTTTTTGCACCTGCAACCCAGGTTCCAGGAGCCATGTGGTGAATATATTTTCTATCCCAGTCTCTTAAAACTGGTAATCATAATAGAAAAACCCAACCGGTAACACATATTGGGTGCATATATGCTACCTATCACCATCACACCATGTGTTGAAACGCAACCTTAAACACAGCACTGTGGGGGAACAGCCTCACCGCCTAACTTTGTCAACCCAGCAGGAAGTGCTTCTGAGTAGACATGTGCAGGGAATCACACAGCGAGGGAGCAGTTATATTTGCACCCAGCTCCTGAAATACTACAGAATGAATACTATCGCCTTATTACCATATTGTTGCAACCTTTCCCAATTCTACATGTCACCATATTCTTCCTTCGAGTCTCAAATTTAACAAGCCTGGGACAGGGTGGAAACAATTCAGGCTGTGGGCAAGAGCCTCACTTGATAGGATGCTCCACCATACAAATTTATTATTTTCTATGTATTAAATCAAAGATCTCAGTGCTATTCGCAGTATACAAATACGGAATAAAAACCACAAAACACAAACAAGAACGAAGCAGAGCAAATCAATAACACCCCCAAGCACATTTAAAAGAAAAATGCAGAAAACCAGCTTCTATTCAGAGACACGGTTGGGCTAGTTTTCTGCGTGAGGCCATGGCTTTCCACGGAGACCCTCTCAGCCCCCCGAGGCCGGCGGAGGCCCAGCAGAGGCAGCGGGCGCAGCGCAGCCCCCCCCCCCCCGTCCCTGCTAAGCCGGCCTGCTTCTTCACGAGGCCAAAGGGGCACGAAAGACCCACGAACTCGGCAGCCTTTCGTAAAACTCCTCAGGACGGAGCGCGGCGACCCCAAAAGCGCCGCCACTTTCCTCAGGCAGACTCTTCGCAACTTCCGTGAGGGAAAAAGGCTCCGAGGCCCTGAAGAGCCGGGGAGGGGGAGGGGAAGAGGAAGCGGGAAGGCGAGGCGAGGAGGGAAGGCGGGCACAAATAAATATGTCATAGTAATAATAATAATAATAATAGGTTAGGCGGGCCATTATTTTGCTTTCACTCTGGACCCACCTCTTTATTTACACGTGGCCTTTTCCCTTGCATTCAGGGCTTGGTAGGGAGACGACGTTGCCCCCCGCCCCCCCCCGCGCCCCCTTGCAGCCGGGGTGTCGCGCGCCCGAGCCCCCCCCCAGCCCCCCCCGCTCTCACCTTGCCGTCGGCGTCGAAGAGCGGGGGGTCTCCGTCGCCGCCGGGCGAGGGCGGGCGGGCGCGCTTCCCCTCGGAGCCGCTGGGCGACGGCGGGGCGCCGCTGGCCGAGGAGGCGGCGGCTCCGTGGGGCTGGAAGTCCGGGAACGGGTTGGCGAAGGCCCGCTCCTCCATCTCCGCCTCGCCGCCCAGCTGCACCTTCAGCCTCTTGGACATGCCCTCGCCCATCGCGGGGACGCGCCCGCCCCGCCGCCCCCGCGCGCGACCCCGAGGGAGGAGGCGCCGGAGAGGAGGGCGGGGGCTCCGCAGGTGGGGCCGGGCGAGCCGGGGGTCTCAGGGCCGGGGCGCCGCCCCCGCCGGCCCCTCTCCCGCCAGGGCTGCTCCGAGCAGGCTCCGCGCCCGCCGCCGCCTCCTCCTCCCGGCGCGGCTTCCGAAGAGTCCCGTCGAAGGAGGGCGAGGGCCCAAGTTCCCCCTCCGGATCAGTCCTTCAGGAACGGGCCGGGCGGGACAGGCCGGAGGGCAGCCCCAAAGCCCGCTTTCTCATCTTGCCTCTCTCCCCACCAGCAGAGAGAGAGAGAGCGATCAGGCCGCCGCCTTCGCTGCCGCCCTGGTCCTGCAGCCCCGAGGCTGCCGAGCCGAGCGCTTCCCGCCGCCGCCGCCGAGGGGTCTGGGGGGCTCCAGCTGCATCCTCCTCAGAGCAGGAGCATCAGGACCATCAAGGGGAAGGAGAAGCCGAAGACCAGGCAGTAGACCAGCAGCTCCTTGGGGAGGGAGCGGCGGACCCTCCGGCCCCTCGGAGTCATCGGGAGAGAGGGGCGAGGAGAGGGGGAGCTCGGAAAGGGGGCGCCGGGGGGCCGCCCCACGCTGCGCACCTGCCGGGCTCCCGGCTGCTCTGCATCCAGATGCCAGCCGGAGCTGCTTTTCAGCTGCCCATCGCACAGCAGCAGCAGCAGCAGCGCGCCTCTCTCCCGCCGGTCCCCCGAACAGGTGCCAGGAAGAGCTGGCGGGAGAAGCAAGCGCCGAGGAAAAGCAGCCCCCGCGGGCGAAGGCCGGCCCTCGCCTGCCCCGAGCTGCAATGTTCGCCTTGCAGCTTCCGCGCTCCCTTTGGGGGCCGTGAGATGGGCTTGGCCGGCGGGCAGCCCGCCCAGTGCCAGCGAATGAGCGCACCACTCTTGAGTGACACAGGCTCCGGAGGGGGGCCTGGCCAGCTCACTGCATAGATGCCAAGCCTGCACAAAGCGCACATCCCCCCCCCCCATGTAGTGTGGCAGGCCCACAGCCATCAAACAGGTTCAGTCCAACAATTCATCCTTCTTAGAAGTTACCTGGCTGTTTTTATCTTTTATTTTCAATATCTAATAATCAATCTCTTGGTTCTTTCTGGATTGAACAACTGCCCTTCAGGTGGCTTTGCTGGAACAAAGGGGGACTGCAATTTGAAACTGCTGGTCTGCACCAGAGGCTCGTGGCTTTCACTTGTGCAGTGAATTGATACAAAAGGCTTTTTTCACATTATGTATGAAAATGTCCACTGTTAAGGTAAATATCACCCTGTGCTTTTCTGAAGTCACTGTTTGCAATCCCCTTCCCTAGAAAACCCCACACATAGAAACGTCCAACATATAAACTCCATGTGTCCCTTGTTTTGCTCCTGACTTGTTGCAGGTTATGGGACCTCTGCTGGGGTTTTGATGTCAGAATATTGTTATGAATTTGGGGGGTCAGTTTGGATTATATCCTGTACCCCTTCCAAATCTGTGATCCTGTGGATGGGTAGAATTTATAACGGCAAGCTTTCCAAACCAGTCCCTTTGGATTTGGCTGACTAAGCACCACAATTAGCATAACCAGAGAAGTTGCTCTGTGCCCAGGTAGGAGAAGAGTAGCCTGAGCTTTGGGTGTGAGCTGAGCTGGAAGCTGAATACACAGAGACATACTTGCTTTGTGCGAAATTCAAAGCTGTGACTAATGGAGAAGTAATATCTTCTGGGGTGCTAATGCTATGAGCCTCTCCATTCTATGCTTGGCTTGTATATATGTGTAAATAAAACCATATATATACTAAAGCCTCCACTGACGTTCATTTCAAGAAAGCAGAACCCTCAGAAGGCACTGGCAGCCCTGGAGTGTTTCTGCTCAGACTGGGGTTGTGTTTTACAATATGGTTACAAAAGTGGGGTGCCATCCCACGCTCTGCAGAGTGGTAGCAAGACTTCAGGGGAGTCCAGGCCCTCACCCAGGGTTTGCGTTCCTTTGGAGAATTGAAGTAGCTTTAAGAGATATGATTTATTCACATATGTATTATCACCTTTATCCCAGGTGAAGCCCTGGCTTGGAAAGGAAGCTTAGCCTGTATTTTTCCACTGACTGCAGTCTTCCCTTCAATACTCCAAATAATCAAAATCCTACCATTTATTAATTTCTCGGGTTTAGGAGGGCCCCCCAATCTATAACAATATTTTATATTTTATTCAAGTAGTTTTGTGGTCACAGCAGAAAGCCAGAAAAGCAGAATCTTCAAGTGTGTTTTAGCAGGCTTCAGAAAATGCTGCAAGCATGGAAAGGAATTAATGCTAAAGTCTTCCATAGAAATACTTTTAGCAATGGTGTAGTGAATTCACAATGCAATCTACTCAGGATTTAATTCCAAGTAAGTGTATGGCACTGCAACCTTCATTTCATTTTTTAAGAAATAACTTCAAGATGTACAGAGGCATATCGTCTATGATCAAATATATTGCTTCATGTTGCCCCCTTCACACGGTGAGCTCCCTTGTGAAGGGGGAGTTCTGGAGATATGTGGTAATATGTACAGAGCAGCAAAGAAACAGACCATGCTCCTGCGTAAAGCCGGGATGTCAAATGCGAATGGCTCTGAGGGAGAAACCCATCCAGCTGATTCCCAAGAGCCCAAACACTTTTGCTGAAAATAACCATCAGTTTTAAAATGTAGCAGAGGTAGTGGCAGTTACAGGGTGCCACTTTTCCCTATTCTGACTCTCCAGATCCTACGACCAGCTTCATCACGCCAGGCCAGAGTGCCTCCTTGCTGCTCCTGGTTCATGGGGCTCACCCCCTTTGTCCATCCCGTGGCCCCAAAGGACTTCTACGTATTGGAAGAGATTGCTTCCCAATCCTGCCAGAATAAATATTCCTATCTTTCAAATCTCCACCTTTGTCAAGAATCCCCAGACTCACTCGACTGTACTGCAAATCCATGTGTGCCTGTTTCTCTTATCTTTACACTGCCACCAGTTCTCAGGATGCTCGAAAATGTCCTAGTCTTGAAGGACAAGAAGGACTCCACCACCAATAAACACAATTCCAGTCATATTCATATTGAGGCCATGATGGCCATCTGTCATGTATGAGCCAGTTAAGATTACTGAATTGCAGGAGTTGGACTAGATGGCTTTCAGGGTCCCTTCCAATTCTATGATTTCCCTATGTCTCATGAGCATAATATATATTTTTATAGGTTTCTGTTTTTCTTTCCAAGACCCTGACTTGGCTTTGTAAAGTCCAGAGAAATTCTTGTGCTATAATTGCCTGTCATAATCAAGAATGATCATTCTGTCAAGAAGCCTGCTGATGTCCGGGAAGTTAATTGCTTTTTTCTGGCATTCCTCTAGACTTGGGAGAGAAGGAGCAGCTGTTGGCCTTATCTCGGCATGCTAATAGGGAATGATAAGCCTGAGTTGTGCTTGCTGAACTTCATGAGACAGCTTTCTGCCCTTGCTATTTCAGTCAACTTGGGTTTCAAGTTCACCATAATGAGGAATAGCACAAATAATAACAACATCCAAAGAGGCTTTTAAATTTTATCATTTTTGCATTTTGTACAACATTGGAAAAGCTGGCAAGCTGAGGGCAATGAAGCAGGTAGGAAAGATGGCTGGAGCTCACTCTGAGTCTGAACATTAGTAAGAACATATTGGGCTCGCTTAATGACAGCAGTGATAGCAAAGAAGGTTTTTGGCTGGGAGTGGGAAGACTTAAAATGATAAATCATTCTTTGGCACTATCACATCCTCTTAAGTGACATCCAGTAGAGCTTTTCCAGGTGGTTTGGGGTCTTTTGCAATCTTGCCCATCTGCAGATGTTAAGTTACTCTCGGAGAAGCACATTGTTACAGGATGCATGGTGGTTAATGGATTGAGGTTAAATCCTGACAAGACAGTAGTACTTTTCTGGGGGACAGTGGGTCCTGACTGGGGTAACTGTGCCCCTAAAGGATCAGGTGTGCAGCCTAGGGGGTCATTTTGGACTCACAGCTGCCTATGGAGGCATAGGTCAATTCTGTGTCCAGGGCAGCTGTCTATCAGCTCCATCTGGTACATTGGCTGAGACCCTACTTCCCAGAGACTGTCTCACCAGGGTGGTAATCTGCCACTTGGATTGCTGCAATATGCTCTATGTGGGGCCACCTTTGAAGGTTACTCAGAAACTACAGCTAATACAGAATGCAGCATTACTGATGACTGGGAGCAGCTGTCAGGTCCATATACCACCAGTCCTAAAGGATCTACATTGGATTCCAGTATGTTTCCAAGCACAATTCAAAGTGATGGTGCTGGCCTTTAAAGCCCTAAATGGCCTTGGCCCAGTATACCTGAAGGAGCGTCTCCACCTCCATCGTTCTACCCGGACACTGAAGTCCAGCGCCAAGGACCTTCTGGTTGTGTCCTCACTGCGAGAAGTGACATTACAGGGGACCAGGCTTCTTGGAATGCCCTCCTGTCAGATTTCTAATAAACAACTATTTTGACTTTTAGAAGGCATCTCAGGGAAGTTTTTAATGGTTGATGTTTTATTGTGTTTTATATTTTGTTGTGAGCCACCCAGAGTGGTTGGGGCAACTCAGTCAAATGGGCAGCATATAACTAATAAAATTGTTGTTGTTTATTAAACATTTTGAGGCTCACATTGCTCACACCCATTGCAACACACACACCACACCACCATTCAGCTGCTGCTTCTGATGAGTCTATGGAATGTCCTGATCACTCACAGATCCAGAAGTGGTGGATGACTTTCAGTTGTTGCAGCCTGATAATGTGGACAAGATGCTTGAAGGAGGAAGGTCTACCACATGTGCACTTGTTCCTCATGGAGTACTTGGTAAATACCCCCTTGAGCGAGAGGGATGCTCTCAGCTCCATTAAAAGAGGCAGTGACACTAATGCCCATGAAAAAACATGCCTTGGACCTTGGCAATCTCAATAATAATCAGGTGGGTGCCAACGTTTCCTTCTGGGCAAGACCCGTTGCTATATAAATTCAGACATTTTGGATGAGAAGGTTTCAAGATGCCTTCAGTCGGATTTAAAGATTTGGATTTGGTTCTGAAACCTCATTGGTCACCTTAGTGCATTACCTACACTGGGAGAGAGTGCAATGCTGTTGATTCGCATGGACTTCTTGGCAGCTTTTGATACTACAGACATTTTATGCTTCTGAATAGGGTGAATAGACTGACAACTGGGGGCAGCTAAGGAAGCCCAGCTTGACACAAGACCTAGGTCAGCACTGGTTTCTGTTGAATTCAGAAGTTAAACCCAGGGTTAAACCAACCCTCGAGGGTAATAGCTGCCACCACTTCAGTTTCTGTCCAAGCAGTCTAAGCCAGCAGATTCAGGTTGCATGCCAGACACCTTCAAGATGCAAAGCTACAAGTACCCCCCTCTGCTATTTGAAGCCTCAGGCAAAATAAGCCAAATTACACAGCAGCCAATGCGACCAGAGAGAGATGAGACACTGGTTTATAGAATCAAGGCTTTACTCAAAATAAATACACCAACTTGAAGAATTTAACTAATAATTAATATAGCAACACAGCATGACAACTTGCTACAAAACATGAATAAAGGAATAAGGAAGATACTGATTAAGAGTTTAAGAACATTTAGAAAATAAAAAACAACCCCACAGAAAATATTAAACCTAACTGTTTAACTAGCCTAATACATTACCCATCACCTCCTGGCAAATAGAAGGGGAAGAAATGGAGACAGTGAGAGATTTTACTTTCTTGGGCTCCAGCATCACTGCAGATGGTGACAGCAGCCACGAAATTAAAAGACGCCTGCTCCTTGGGAGAAAGGCGATGGCAAACCTAGACAGCATCTTAAAAAGCAGAGACATCACCTTGCCAACAAAGGTCCATATAGTTAAAGCTATGGTTTTCCCAGTAGTGATGTATGGAAGTGAGAGCTGGACCATAAAGAAGGCTGATCGCCGAAGAATGGATGCTTTTGAACTATGGTGCTGGAGGAGACTCTTGAGGGTCCCATGGACTGCAAGAAGATCAAACCGATCCATTCAGAAGGAAATCAGCCCTGAGTGCTCACTGGAAGGACAGATCCTGAAGCTGAGGCTCCAATACTTTGGCCACCTCATGAGAAGACTCCCTGGAAAAGACCCTGATGTTGGGAAGATGGAGGGCGCAAGGAGAAGGGGATGACAGAGGACGAGATGGTGGGACAGTGTTCTCGAAGCTACCAGCATGAGTTTGACCAAACTGGGAGGCAGTGGAAGACAGGAGTGCCTGGCGTGCTCTGGTCCATGGGGTCACGAAGAGGCGGACACAACTAAACGACTAAACAACAACAAAATACATTACCAATACTTGTCCAACTTTCAAGGAGATGTTGCTCAGGTGTCGCATCAGGAAACCAATACAAACAATGGGGCTGAAAGTGGAACAAATAAGTGATTTATACCCTTTTGCACAGCAGCTGCCTTGACTCTTTCCTGCCAATCAGAAGATGTTTCATAGAGTTATAAAAGAGTTGGAAGGGACCCCAAGGGTCATCTAGTCCAACCCCCTGCAATACAGGAATTTATGCTATAACTTTCCAAAACTCTGAGTCTGGAGATGAACCTGTGACTTCCTGGCTGAGAAATGTTTGGCCACTTAGCAGACTAGCCACTAGATCATGCAGGTGCAATGAATTGGCAAAAGCTAGCCGCTAGCAGAAAGAGAGAGAAACTGCTCTCTCCCGATTTTGGGACTTTCGCTAGAAGTGTAAGATCCTTACTAAACCAAAGTTTTGAGAACAGGCCTGGTATATACAAGATCTTGACAGAGGCAGTGCTTTTAGGTGGTTCTATTCCTACTTGGATAACTGAATTCAGAAGCTGGGGCTGTGGGTCTATTTATTTGTTTAATTTACTATTTGCTTCCCGTAAAATACCTTTAAGCAATTTAAAAGTAGGAACAGTAAAAAAAAAATTTAAAAAATGGAAACACACATATAAATACAATTTAAACCCAGTGTGGGTAAAAACAGGAATAAAAATCTCCACTTAAGAGGTTTGTTGGAAGAGAAAGGGCACCAACAGGCATGGAAAAGATGCAAAAGGCAAAGTGCCTGTCTGATACGTAATAGGAACAAGCTCCTCGGAACTGGGGCTCCAATTCCTGTGCTGTACAGAGCAGACCTCTTGATGAAATGATATCTGCAGAGGGAAGTGCTCAGTTACACATATAAGGGGTCTTTGTCCCCTGTACTTTCATGTAAAGTTCAAGTTTACATGAAGGTGTTCCATCAGGTCATCCAGAGGTTTGAGGGTCCAGAGTGGTTTAAGATCTGAGAGGCCTTTATTTTAGCTAGTTTGAAGCTGTGTGAGACTTTTGTGAAAATGATACAAAATGGAAGAAAAAACCTAAATAGATTGTGAGTTTTCTGGGGAAAACTGCAGCAGACAAAGAGAGAGACTGTATTCTTCATGCAGTTGAAGTAAAACACAAACCTTTCACATCTTCATTGATTATTGCTAATTACAACAACAGCTCCCCCAGGAGCGCCCCTGTGGGCAGTGGTACGTGCCGGCAACCCAGTAATTCACTCTCTTAAGAACCAATTTATCATAGACTCGTCCTCTCCAGTGCTTCTCTAAATGGAAAATTTCAGTTTGTCTGTACTTCAGAAAGGAACATTCTGGTAACAAGGCATATAGCTTACTAGAGAAGAAAATACAAATAGATATATTTTTAAAAGGTTGAAGTCTTAAAGCACATTCAGCTGCCTAGCCAAATTGTCATGAAGATGCAAATCAGATTTGTTTAGATGATGATGATGATGATTTCTGTCTTACAGTAACTATTTATCAGAATAAGCAATCAGTTCAATACTAATTACAGATAGGTAGCCGTGTTGGTCTGCCATAGTCAAAACAAAAACAATTTTTTTTCCTTCCAGTAGCACCTTAAAGTTCAATACTAAGTTTTGGTTTCATTATTATGGAGCAAAATAAGAGGCAGCACTTCCTTCTCAAATCCCTCCTTTTTTCCAATGCAGTTTTTCTGTGCACGCTCAGTAAGCAAAGCCCATTGAGATGCTCCCCTGTCATCGTCAACCTTAACCAGGCCTTTACTCTCCACAAGGCGCTGAGTGACCACTCTATGGTACAAGTGGTGCCTGGCTGAGCAAGAGAGATGAGCATAATGAATCACAACGTCATCCAAAGTGACCTCTGCAAGCATATCAATTTCAAATATTCTGATTATTTTACTTGATTTTGAGGGGGGCAGCTGCCCCCCTGCCCTCTGCCCATGCCCATGAACTGTCTGCAAACATAACATTATATAAACATGACTGGCTGGTGGGAAGACACCCTTTCCTGGAGCTGAGCCAATATATAAGCCCTTCCCTGGCACAGGGAATTATTACCTTGGATAGTTTTTCTAAAAATAGCATTCAGCTAAAAAATGCACTAGACTAAGGAGATTTATGTTTGAAGCAAAAACTCTCTCTCTCGGTTCTTCATTTGCACACACACTCACACAGCCTGCTGACAGCTTTCTGAAATGCTTTATTCTTACTCTGCAGGTTATTTGGCTTGTATAAATGCTTGTCGTCCTCAGCTGAGCTCCCAGGCTTGAACAAAGGATTTTAAAACAAACAGCAGAAAATGTGTAAATAACGCTGTGCTGGAAGCTGTTTTGAGTCATCTTCTCATGAAACTGCAGAACTGGAAGGAATCTTGAGGTTGCCTAAGGTCACAAACACTTGGGCTGCAATCCAGTGTACACTTTTTTGAGAGTAATTCTCATTGAAGTCAAGGCGATTGACTTCTTAATAGGTATGTATAGGATTGCACTGTTAAAGCTAAAGTGCATACAGTGGTACCTCGGGTTAAGTACTTAATTCGTTCTGGAGGTCCGTTCTTAACCTGAAACTGTTCTTAACCTGAAGCACCACTTTAGCTAATGGGGCCTCCCGCTGCTGCTGCGCCACCAGAGCACGATTTCTGTTCTCATCCTGAAGCAAAGTTCTTAGCGGAGTCTGTAACCTGAAGCGTATGTAACCCGAAGTACCATTGTATTCAGAAAGATTACATAGTACAGCCCTTCAGTACATAGTACAGCCCATAGTACAGAATGCAGGTGCAGGAGTGCCAACTTGAATAAAATATTGGTGGGTCAAGTAAACCCCGCCCTGCATAAACGATCACAAAACATGGCATACACATGCCACTTGAATGGCTATGCCCATCAACTGGGGGGGGGGTTGGTTTCAAATATATTACTGGGGGCCTGAGAGGACCCTGACCCCTAGGAGGTGGCTCCTATGTGCAGATGGGGGAATGACAAGTTTGACCCCCCCCAGTAAATGCTCTGCATCTAGAAAGCTAGCATATCACAGGGAAATATGCTAGCTAAGCCTTCTCCCTAATATGGTAAGCATGAGAGAGAATTGAAAATGCTGAAACTACATTTTGAAGTGTTACAGTCCTATAATGGCTATACCATATGGCATTTCTGAGCATGTACCTGGGCAGTAAGGTCATTAAACATATATGCCCAAGTAATGACAACAGGAAAATAGAAGCCTTTGGTCAGGATTATATGGTTTGCACATGCCAAACCCAGAGGGGACCAACCTGTAGAGCCAGGAACATACATGCAGTTTTATCCCATTCATATCAACTGAGACGTGTACCTTGCTGAGTTTAATACGCCTTCATTCACAGGATGGTCGAAGTGCAGCCTGATCCCACAAATGTTTGCATCCTCCTATGTTCAACAGGGTTTACTTCCAGATAAGTGTAGTTAGGATTGTAGTCTTAATAAGATCAATTTAGATTATATTTGTAAGCAATGGTGCTTATGGGAGGGGGGGATCTGGCCTGGAGTCATCTTAATGGCCAGTATGTCCACCATCTCTGCTGGCTTGGTCATGTCCACAGAAGAGAAGATGGCAGGATCCCCAAGGATGTGCTCTACAGGGATCTGGCTTCAGGCACTAGGCCTACTGGCAGACCAACTCTCTGTGTTACAAAGATGTCTGCAAACATGACACGAAGGCTGGTAGCATCAGCCCTGCCTTGCAGCTGTGCCTGGACACAGTCAGTCAGTCAGGTCATGCATTAATAGCAGTGACCAGAGAAGGAATGACCGCTGGGAGAGAGAGAAGAAACGCTCATCTTAAGCAGCACAACTGCTTTCATTTGCCCCCGCTGCAATAAAACATCTCTCTCCTGTATTGGTCTCTACAGCCACAGCAATGGTTTGACTTCACCCTCAAAGGAGCATTCCTTCACTGATTCCTGAGACAGACTGACGGATGCCAACAACTAATGGGCAGAAATCAGCTGGGGAAGCTTTTCACAGCACTGAGACAAACCTGATCTCATGTTAATGTGTGCGCATTAATGGTACTTCTACTAAAAGTACAGGCTGGTTGAAAATCTGCGCTTCTGAAAAAGCTTTATTTTGGATAAATGAGATATTAAATTCTCAGGGATTTATAGTATGCTGCCTCTTGTTTTGCTACATAATAATGAAATCAAAGATTTAGTATTGAACTGGTTGCTTATTCTGATAAATAGCAGTTACTGTAAGACAGAAATGATGTAGTTGGTCAAGGGAGCTGTGGACCCAAAACGGTTGAACATCTCTGGGATAAGCAATACTTTAGAAGAGGGAGATATCCCCAGATCCTGGGGAGAGACAGTGTCTCTTTGACTCCAGTGCAATTAGCTCCCCTTCAGAGTAAGCAGGGGGGCATCTCAAGGGCAGGGATACAAGGCTCCAGGGACGTGAATCATCTTAAGGCAAGTGGATCCTTGAGTCTCCCTGTACTTCTGTGGAGCCTACCTTCCTCCACTGCGTGCAACTGGGTGCAAGCTTCCCCTCACTCTCCTCCTGCCCCCCAGGGATTGCAGGGCTTTTGGGTAAACCAAACCAGAAGGGCTTGTTTGTTTTTGATATGGATTACATATGATTATCTCTGTGACACCTGATTTGAAAACATTGTGCTAATATTAATTTCTGCACCTTGGTTCAAATTCCAGAAAGCTTTCATAGTATCTGCTTACATCTTTTGACTCTCACCGATAACAAATTTGTGCTTGCTAGACAGGCCTTTAGCCACCAATGTATATCTGATGAGAACCAACTTTCAGAAGACTTAATGACTGATTATGTGGTCTTTGTAGTCTAGAGATGTACCACAGAGATCTACCAAAATGCTTGTAGCACAGCCAGAGTCACACGGTGTCTTCTGTATGCCTTCTGAGGCTGCCAGTTCACATGACAGATCTGTTGTAATCTACTTGATCATCAAGAAACATTTATTTTGGAAACCTGCTGGCTTAATAGGGTATTTGTTTTTATGGGCTTTGAACTTAACCTTGCTTGTCAGGATTTTTTGCTGGAAGCTTCAGGGTAGAGGGATCATAGAAACATCCACTGGAAATAGATTTTGTGTTCAAGACCAGACTGAACTAAATTGCTTGAGTTTATAGGAAGCTAGATTTCTGTGCACAAGCTCTCTTTCTTGCACCTCTACGTATTTGGACTTGGGATAGAGCTTTGAGCAGTTTAACATTTGTAAAAGTCAGATAAAATAAAAACCTTGTGACAGAATATTAACCTAAGGGACGAACTACAGGCCTGAGGGGGGGGGAGGCAGGAGAAGAGAGGGGCAGACACTATCAGAATTAGGAATGTGGCATGTGGGAAAGACTTTTAACCCTTGTTCTGATACATTTGCCCCCTTAAAGCTGCTATTTGCTGCAGGTAAAAAGTTGCTATTAGCAAATAGAAACCTCAAGATGGGATTTTGGTGTGGGGTGGGGAAAGGGTTAAATCCCACTTCCCACATGTCTTAGTTCCAATCCTGGATCACTCACACAAGCTGCTTTTAAAAACAACAACCAACAACCCTAGACACATTAAATACAGTTACCCATTTTATTTCACCTGAAGAGTAGCTCTAATAAGATAGTATTGCTAAAGCAATATTCTTTTTTAATATTTTATTTTCCAGTTTTTAATTTTTATAAGACATTCAATACAAATATGTCATTTGACTTCCCTCCCCCCTTTAATGATTCCTTCAGTTATATTTTTCTTCCTGCTTTTCCTCAACAGACCATTTTCATTTACTCTATCACTTTTTCCAGTGCTTTTTTTCTGGGGGGGATGCAGGGGTACACATACCCCTAAATATTTTGTGAATCTAAGTTTGGCCTCATTGAGGGGCAGTATTTCAATATGAGTAGGAAAATGAGAGTACCCTTAAAAATTTTTAGGGAAAAAAAAAGCACTGACTCTTTCTTAGTCAATAGTTTTAACTACGAGTTTTAAGATAATCTTGCTAATGAATTTAATTGTTTACAATAACTTTTCAAATAATTTGCATATTTCCCCCATTCTTTGTTAAAAGTTGTTTCTTCTTGGTTTCTGATTCTCCCAGTGAGTTTTGCCATTTCAGCATAGTCCACCAGTTTTATCAGCCACTCTTCCTTGGTTGGAACTGTATCTTCCTTCCATTTCTGGAACAATATTCTATTTTTTTTTAAATATAATTTTTATTAACCGACGAATCAAATGAAATCACATCACATAAATTCCGAATTACAAAGCCGAATTTTAAATTTTTGTTGAGGGGACCCATATTTCAAGTTTCAAAGGGGGATTCCCATCATCTTCTTGCTACTGCGTTCATATCCAAATCAGTCCAGATAAAGTTCATAATTCTATCCAGTCTTATCTTGCTGTTTCCACGTCTCATCTTGTTCGTACATTTTTTCTTTTTCCTTTATGCTCTCTTCTGATAATCTCTTTAAGCAGATAAACACCAATTATATGCTGTGTGGATTTTTCCGTTCGACCAATCCTCATATCGTGATGGTTTCCATATATCATCACTTTCATAAATAACATCACTCTTTCCATCATTAATCTCAGGGTCTGTCGTTCTTAAGTCCCACTGAGGAGTCTCACCCACAGTGTAAAAACAGCTCTTTCCTCCTCCCAGACTCAAGTCCCCCGACAGAGCTTCCAATATGGCGACGGTATTTTTAACTGCGTCATTCCAGAGCTCTTAAACTTCCCACGCTTTTCTTAAAACATGCTTTGGTTAGAAACTTTATCTCCACACAGTCGTAAATCCACACCTTAAGTCATTAAAGCGGCATTTCTGACTTGTGGGGGGGGGGTTCTTGTTTAATCACATAGAGGAAAGAAAGAAAGGTATTTTCCCCCTCCCCCATCCAGTCCCTTTGCCATACTGAGTCTTGGATGTCGTCTCAAAATTGATTCTTGTTCTTCCGACTCGTCTTGTTTATCAGAGAACTCTTCAGTTAGCAGTCTTTACTCCCCCTCCTTCCTTGAAATATGTGTGTTCGCTTCTTCCTGTTCCTTTTGAAGTTCTTGCAGCTAGCGGCGCAGATCAGAGACGACGTCCAGGAGCGCCAAAATCCACAGGAGGGCATTCTGCCTAGTGCCCCCGTCCCCTCAAATTCGGGGGTGGTATAGGGCACAGCAGGCAAGGGCAGCCCCCCCACAATCCTGGGGGGGGGGTAGGGAGGCTATTTACTCCCATCACAGCCTCCTAATTACCCCCTGTGGGTCGGAGAGATGTTATTGTCAGCCATCTTCTGATGCGCCCCTAGTGGCCCCTTTCTGGAACAATATTCTAAACCAGCATCCTGCAACCTGGTCTCCATCTGAACTACACCTCCCATCAGCTCTGGGTGTTCTGGCTGTGGCTGTTGGGAGTTGTGGTCCAAAACATCTGGAAGCCACCAGGTTGGGGAAGGCTGTTCTAAAACCTTGTGGCCTCTTAAAAAATTCAGACCTTTCCAGGCCACCTTCTAGAAGCCAAATCCCAGTGGTGCAAAGTGGTTGGAACAATAACACACATTTCATCTTTGTACTAGTTTTGGTACACACAGTCCTTGCCCAGGCAAACAAAATGATATGCAGTAATAAAAAGATACAAATTAAGTAACCGCAGAAAGGAAGTCGAAGGAAATGAAAATTGAAGTTGTAGAGACTTTGTTTTTCATGTTAAAATATTTGTAAATTGTGAAAATGAAAAATAAAATTGATTACAGAAAAGATCTAGTACTGTTAATAGCTAAAGCAGGAGTGACTGATACACTGCAGCTGAAGAAGGCCTCTGGCATCCCAAAGACTGAGACTCATCCCGGAGGCTCAGCAGGACGTAAGAGATTCTCTGGGGCTACTAGCTCTTTAAAAACTCTACTAACTCTAGGGAGTAGGATTGGCCATCTAGTCCAGAAGGCCAAAGGGTTGTTGAGTGAAAGAAGCCAGAGGAGAAAACATTATCCACTTGGTTGCTGCTGTGGCAACAAGGAGAGGTTAGTTTCATTTGTTCATCTCCCTTCCACCTCATGGTGCAGGCTGCTCCCTTGTCAGCACATATGTACACCATGCAAAGACTTAAAATAATAATAATAATAATAATAATAATAATAATAATAATAATAATAATAATAAATAAATAAATAAATAAATAAATAAAACAACCAGAGCAACAGGGTGGTGATCACTCTGGGGGCATCAGTAACATAAATGACTACTGGCCCAGTCTCCAACAGTGCTCTTCATTCATACATCTAAATATAAAATAAACAATAAGTAGGAGGATTATTTCAAGGCTTTATTTAAGTAAAATGGCCATGCTTCAAAAACACATTACAGTCATGTTTGAAAAGAAGGAATATGATTTAAGACTACATTGTGTATTACATAAAAACAATCATGATAGCTTATGCTGCCTCCATCTTGGAAAGGAGGTTCTAAAAGAAAACTTTATAAAGTGCCTATTTATCTTTGTACAAAGTTCACCTATCAAAGAATTTTCAAAAATAGACCAGTTCTACATAGCAGGGACTTACCCAGAGAGCACATTCACTTCATGAATGCATTTCTAGATTTAATTGGTTTAACAGTCATTCCCTCTTCCCAGAGAACCCTTGGGATTGCAGTTCTGTGCTAGGAAAGCTGGGAAATGCTGGACACCTCACCATTCTTTGGGCTGGGGAGACTCTGCTCCTAATTATTTAACTAAGAATTTTTTTAACCATTTTTGATGGAATATGCTTTATAATTTGACCTAAGTCAATTTTTTCAAAATTTCTAGTTAGCTCCCATGCAGATCTATTTTCAAGAGTCAAAAGGGAAGTCAAAGACCTCTTATAATCTGCAATTCCAGTCCTTTTTTCCAGGGGGTTCTCAAGGGTACGCAGTCCTGGCATCTCTTTTTGCTGTTAAAAAGTGTGGCACATACTGTAACAACTTCATGGTGAGTACCAGCACTATTTTTCTAGGGGAAAAAGCACTGAGTAATTCCATAAAAGCTTCCGCTTACAAGCCAGTCAGAATATTCCTTTCCCATTGAACACAGTACACTATATTACAGTGAGTGATATCACCATACATCCTCAAAAAAACAAAAAACAAGAAAAATTTTAAACTATGGAAAATAATTATGTACATCTTATTTCACTGAATATACAAAGTTTTAAAATCAACACTAAAAACAATTTAGCAATACAAAATGTGGCTTTTATTTTTACAACTGTGCTTTCATAAGTGAGTAACTTTACAATGCTCATGTAGACATGTGCCCCAGTAATCCTGCATTACCTCCATGTATTTCAGTGGAATAGTTATTGGTGGTTTGAACCCTATACCTAAAGATACACTACTGAATATAATCTATATTATTCCCTACATAAAGCTGATCGCAACTTCAGTGAACTAATACAAATATGGGACTAGTTCCACAGGATCTTTAATACACCCATGCCCCAGTTCACCTCTTTATCATGAGCAGACAGGACTGGCCCATCCATGAGGCAAGGTGAGGCGACCGGCTCAGGCAGCAGGTTCTACCGGGGCAGCAGATTCAGCCTCCAAGGAATGCCTCACCCACTGCCTCTGCAGTGCACTCCTCTTCAACCATCAGGTAAGGTTGATTTGACCTCCCTCTGTACCCAAAGTAGAGCTTCCCTCACCCCTCATTCCCTGCTGTGTGGGGTACCATTTTGTGGTTCACCTCAGGTGCCAAAATGTTTTGGGCCAGCCCTGTAAGTAGAGATTCTGGATGAGGATGTGTCCCCTATTCTCATAGAGACATGTATGGGGCTTAGATGAGCATCACCATGCAGACACTCACTCAAATCTGCTTCTGTGCCAGGGCTGGCCTGATAAATTTTGCTGCCTGAGGTGAAGGACAAGGTGTTGCTCTACCCATTCCATGTACAGAAGCTGACCAGACAAGCAGCTGACCCTTACTTGAACACTGGGGTCAGGAGAGCACCCTCTGCTGCATGAGAGGCCAAAAGGCTAGTCAGTGGCCACAAGAGAAGCCATATGGCACTGATAGATCTGTCCTCTGAATAACTAACAAATTTTCTCGCCATCTGCTGCCTGAGATGCCACCTCACTCTGCCTAATGGTAGACCCAGCTCTATTATGTATGCACGTCTCCCTTTTCTCAAAGTGGTGAACAGCTTTGACCTTGTATTGTTCACAGTAAATCAATTCAAGGCTCAATGGATACAGCGAGATGAAAATTAGGTATTTCCTGACTACTAAGATGTTGTAAGTGATGATGCACAAAGCATTTCTCATGTGCTTCAAATGGGGCTTGAATAGAAGATATATTGGTCGTTTGTGTACTAGATGATATACTATAATTGCACAATTCTAGATCCAGGGACTGGGGATAGGTAGATATCTGATTCTAGAAACTTTCAAGATTCATTGTTTGTAGCAAAAACAACACAAAATTAGCCAAACCATGTATCAAATAGGTGTTTGTTTTTTAAAAAATATCTGTTTTTCATTCTTTTTTATAGAAACTACCTAGGTGTAAGACATGTATTCATTACATTTTTCTCTACTTTTCTGTGCATAAAGGAAACCGCCCCCCGGCAAGGCATCAAAATCCATTTATAGTTTAACATCAGTGGAGACAAACAATCTATGCATTTTAATTGAGTTTGCCACCAGTTTTGGATCCCAGATACTGAAAAGACAGAAAGGTTCAGTCTGTCATGTCTTACTCCCGTACAATTCCAACTGAAACCGAACAGTGCTTATCAAACCCTTTATTTGTACTAACATTTAGTTTTGCAAGAGAGTCTTACACACGTTAGCAAATTATGCTGTGTCATAGAGAAATTCTTATTGCTCAAATGGGAAATCCCAAATAGAAATTGTGGGACACAAATTAATAACAAAAAAGTGAAAGTGTATGTGTGCATATATGTAGAATCCAAACTAGATGTAGTATATAATGCAGAAACAGGTATATGAGCAGTCATATCTCACTATGCCATCCATTATCAAAATATTTAAAAGTAAATCTAACAACAACAACTGAAAGAAATGGGCCTTATTACTTGAATATGCCTGCAATCCTATGCATGTCTACTCAAAAGTCAGTCCTCTATTGAATTCAATGGGATCTGTTCTCAGGAAAATGAATATAGCATTGAGGCCTATAGCATCCCCCTGGTTATCTGCAGACTGGTCATATTTTAATGCTAAAATATATATTCAGCCAGTCCTTAGATATTAAAAATACTTGTTTTAATGAGAGTTTGTTTTGTCCCAAGAACACCTGGATTCACTATTAAGTAAGAACCTATGAAAATAGTGATGAATGTTATTTTATTTAAAACAAGAAAATTAGACATTATCTTTGGTCCTAAGAATTCTATATCCTAGAAAGTCAGGTGCTGGAACAACAACAACAACAGAACCCCAAAAAGCAAAGGAAGTGAAAAATATTGGGGAAATAAAATATGAAATGAGTTTTCAGTAGGAAAAAAAAATCACAAATTCATGGTGATTTAAGATTATTATAAAACTTTTTAAGTGCTAACCCAACAGTGAAATTTTTATAAAGTTCACAAAAAATTTACTACACATTTTGACAAGAACGAGGAGGTGCAAAAAGAAAAGACAATGCTCACTTATCCCACCTAAAATATTTTCTCACAGAGAAATGTAAATCATAGAAAAATTAGAGCAATGTTAACAACAGCTGACATTGAAGAGGTAGGTGGCAGTTTTTGTGCTATTGCCTGTACGGAACTTCTAGGTCTCAATAATGAAATGCTTGTCAGGAAATGCAAAGGGTCTTGCACTGCTGCCGTCACACCATGTGCTGTGTATCTAAAAACACCTTTGGTGCAGGAATTAATACGAGATTCCAGTGTAGGAATCACTGCACATGACCATCATATATGTGGTTTTTTTATGCTGCATAATGTTCTGGTGCACACATGGAAGACATCTCAACTACCTGCAAAACTTAACTGCTTTCATTCAACTGGTACAGTTGGTGCATGTGTGCTATGGAAGTTGTGGCTACTTGAGAAAGAAATACTGCTACTAATAATTTTATTATTTATACTCTGTCCACCTGGAAACATGCATGTGGGACAGTCTAATGTGCAATGTATAGAGGTATGGCAAGCAAGCTATGATCTCCCCGCCCACCCCCGACAATAATTCACATAACATGCATGTGTTATTTATGTTTTAGTACCTGTGTGTAAACAACCCCTCTTGAAGAGGAACTGGTCTCCACACACAACAATTAGATCATTACCAATGTTGTGATTTTTGCCTCAGGCTTGTTGGTATTCCAACTCATTTTGGATGCGCTCACAAGACTGAGTTCTGTACCAACTTTATATAAGAGGTTTGTAATGTAAATCACAAGCGGGAGAAAGGCACTGTATCAATTCATCCTTATTGCAATAAGCAGAGCCTTACTCCAGTGGTGTGGGAGAAAGTGGGGAGTGGCTCCCTTAAATGCCACTGACATAGAAGCCCAAACTAACGTGGGAACAGATGCCAGTCAGCTATTTATACAATGGCACTGGCTTGGTTCCCTGAAGGAAAAACGCTGGTGCAGCCGGGGGGGGGGGGTATGGAAGAGCCATTATAGCTCCAAATCCCCAATGAGAGTGGAAGGAGGATGGCACATTGCAAATGAACTGTTGTGAACAATAACTTTGTCCAGCAACCTGGACTTTAGTTTAGCATGGAAGAGTAATCTCAAAGCCCAGGGCCTAACCAACTACTATGCAGAACAAATGTGATTTCTTCATGTATTTAATCTTTTTAGGAAATAAATCCACAATTTGATAAAACAGAAGTAGTAAGGAATTAAATTATATACCTGTTTTGTGTGTGTGTGTGTTCCAGTTCAGCAGTGGAATGGTCTACCTCGGGAAGTTGTGGATTCTCCTTCCTTGGAGGTTTTTAGGGAGAGGTTGGGTGACCATCTGTCGTGGATGCTTTAGCTGAGATTCCTGCATCGCAGGGGGTTGGACTAGATGACCCTTGGGGTCCCTTCCAACTCTAGAATTATATGATTCTATGATAAATGATTTTAAAGGCTGTGAGTTTAGGTGGATTTTTAAATATAAAACATGAGATACCTCAGTGGATCTAATCAAATCAGAAGCCAAAGTAAATTTAATTGAAACGCAGCCTGAGGAATTGTATGATGGAATGAAGGCAGGTGGGTCAGAATCAGTGCATATTTTTGAACACCATTACAGTAACGTAAGTTCAAAGAAAATGGCTTGAGTCTGCTTACTATTATGACGGTTGTTCTACTTTTAATAACAGAGAGACAATTTTAAGCTACTGTACATGAAGCGTTCTCATTTATGGACTGTATTGCATCACAACATGAGCCACGTAAGTTATTTTGCATTGAATGGGTCCTACAAGGGCCAGGTGGCTCAAGAAAAACTATCAATAGTTTATTAATTTCCCTCTCACTTTCAATGCAAACTTGTTGTCATGATATTATATGAGTTTGGGGCTTGATGAGGGATAGCAGAACAATGAAAGCTCTCTGTTGAAACACCTTCCATGTGTAACAGGAAAAATGTAATTTCAATTTCAAAATCAGCTTGGCTGCTGATTTGGGGCTGCACTGCAGAAGGTGGAAATGAATCCACAAGTTTACAAGACTAATAGTACTTTCACATATAATCACTGGACTGGGTCTGAAATTCTTGCATTATCAGTGCATTTGTGAGTAAAATTTTGGTGATCAAGTACAGGTGATTAATCCTAAGCCCCTGCTTTCCTAATATAATTGCTGTGTATTAATTGGTGTTTTATTCAAGAAAAAAATCAGTGTAGTGCTGTAACTGAGTCTCTCTCCACTACTCACACCAGTAAATTAGAACTCAATAGGAACTTCTCCTGCACACACTTCATTTATTAAATGGGAGCTTAGCAAAAGTATTAATTCCTACAGGGCTTGTGCAGGAGAATAGTGTGCCCATATTCAGACTACTTCAGCCATATTGCAAGCTTTGCATTTCCTCACTGTTTAAATTTATACTAATTGTCTAAATGCCATCAAGACAGTGAACTGGGAATGTGTTTTGTTTTTAAAAAGCACCCCTCCTCATTTAAAGCTTTTTAGTCAAACCTTTAAAACTCATTTTTTATAACTCTAGAGAAAATATTGGAGCCAGAAGACAAGAACCCGCCCCCCAATGCCATCCACGCCTTTGGTGAGCATTTTAGAGATAGTCTAGTGAGTTCCCAACAGTAGTGGTCAGGTGGCAGTGTGTGCTGTAGGCATGTTCTTTTGCTAAGCTGACCAGGGCTGATCACATTCTCTGCAACCTGTTTTATTTTCTGAGAAATATCTTAAGCAGAATCTCCACATTTTCCCCAAGTGCCTTTTTCTTCTCATTTGTATAAGAAAACCCGGACCAATGCATAGGGAGTTTTTCTTTAAATCTTATGACAGACAAGCTTAGGAGACAGCGAAATATCTTGTGTCACCTCTCTCCATCTCAAATGATCCATGTGACATGAAGTAGTTCAATATCTGGTCTTCTTGATCTCACAAAAGCTCTTAAAAATATCACAAATGTTTACAAAATATAGGCTGTAATCCAATATAGTTTGTAAAGAAAATAAATGAATGCAACAACAATTTCTTGCTTGCTGGATGCTGTCTTTTCTTTCCATATCACGTCTTTGATAAAGACAGAAGAAGTCCTAAGCAAACTGGATGAAATCAACTTGCACATACAGAAGGAAAAATGCGCATGTTGGTATGTTGCAGCTGCTCTCATCTGTTTCTATAGAGGCCAGCAATGTCACCTGCATTTCTGGTGCCACAAGAGGTCTCTTTTGGTAGTCATGCCGAGGCTTGAATGTATTCAACTTTTGGTGCTGCTACCCTGAGATATTCTGGGTTCTCAGCTGCAGGAAGCTTAGAGATGCCATTGGCTTTGTTCTCCTTGGGCAAGAAGTCTTGCTGATAATCAGGATTGTCCAGATTTATTTGGTGGTTGGTTGTCTGATCCCAGTAGGGCAAGCTGTTGAAAACTGTGTTAGCAAACGGAGAGAGGCTTGTGTTGAGATATTCAGGGTTGTCCAGTCCCGTACTGCGGGAATTCTGATGGTTTGAATCAGCCACAGACTTAGGCTCAATAGTGAGAGAGAGATTGTTGTAGACTGGATTTTGCACAACAGAAGCAGGTGGTGTTTTGGTCACTAGCTGGTTCACGTATTCTGAAAATGGTTGCAAGAGAATTAAGATCGGCAAATGCACGACTTAACATTATCTTCAGTCAAATAAGGAAATAATTTCAAAGAACTAGATATGCCCTTCAGTAGGTGAAAGGCGGACAGAACATTCTGGAGCGTAACCAGAGCTAATCATGTTCATATAGGAGCATGAGGGGAAATTAATCCAGGGACAAGAAAACAAAATTTTCCTGTGGGTATTGCAGTTCTCATGACAAAGCATTTTAGGGAACAAAATGATTCTGTGGCCAAATTGTGATTCAACATATGGGACTGACAGGATTGACCTAAATCAGTTTGCATATAACTGAGCTGTGAGCTCTTTGGCTACTCCTAAAATCCTCTCACTTGGAACTTAATAAGATACTTTTAATATGCTTTTTGGGTTTTGTTTAATATGTACAATGTACTCTCATTGCAGCTTTTGGTTCCTTTATTTTATTCACATTAGTTTTTTCCCCTTCCATATAAGCTGTGCACATTTAATATGCCTTTTTAGCATACAACTGTGTGCACAACAAAATTCCCGTTAGGCACATGAACTTATGATGTCAAAGACCAATTCTAGGCATTGTTGGGCAGTCAGAAGCAACATGCCTGTAATCGCAGATATATCTACCCCCTGCTTGCTTGCCAATAGGTTTGGTAGGTCTCGTGTTTTTTTGAGTTTTTTTGCCAGGGCTTCTGAGCCTTTATTTCTTTGTTTTTCTTATTTTAATGCAAGTGCCCTGAGAGTTACTGTTGCTCATAAATTGACAAAGTAAAATAACATTTAAGCAATCTCCCTCGCATCTCAAAGGCAACCTGCTCAGATGCTGTGTGTTGGAACATAACATGTTGATCCAGTGACCAAGATATCTGTGTTACTACTCCTCATAACTGCCTATGCACTGATTTACAGTTCAAAGCAAGAAAATCACGGAACTAACTATTTGGGGAATGGCAAAAAGAGACACGAGAAAAGTTGTGTGAATTTTGTCATGATTCTCTGCATATACAACAGGAAAACAGATGCCCTCTCTAAAGACTAAATCTGCTTGCCTGAGAATTAACACAAAGATTTGGCGATCTCTGTGTACTCACCAGGAGCAGGTAGGAAGCTATCATCCAGGCTGTCATTCAGGCATGTCTCAGTTGGATCTGAACTATATCGCTGGATAAAGCTGTCTTCTCTCACTGGAAAGCCCTGCTGGTTAGGGGAAAGCATTGATTAAAACAAGGTGTATGGCACACTGCTTGTAATAGCACAACACAGCCATCCCAAATCTAAAGATAAACCTCGATGACCTGTGTTTGTTTTAAGCACTCAGTGATATGAAAAAAGCTGTGGAACAGTTTCATAGTTTCTGCCTGTGGCCCTGAATTATTCAGACTTACCCCATTTCTATCAATACAGGTTACAGTTGTAGAATTATTGCTGGTAGCACTCTAAAATAGAAGAAGAGGAAAAAAGTTTCATTCTTTTGGTTTAACAGAAGAAACATACTAGATTACCCGAGTGCATTTCATACTTATAAAAAACTGTTTTGAAAACATTAACGTTTATTTTGGCAAAAGAACTGAACCAGGAAAGTTGATGCCATAATGCATTTAAAGTGTTACTGCATTTGTTGGTTTTGTTGCTGCTGCAACAACAGACTAGCATGGCTACCATCCTGGACTTTTCTCAATATGGAAGCTTTTTGGAAATAATTCCATACCAATGAACTTAAGAGAGGTGTCCGTGAGTTTGATGGGCTGCTGAAAAATCCCTGGTGTGGAATGAGGTATTCATCTGCATCCACAATGTCCTCCATGTCTTCCTCTTCCATCAGGCTTCGGTAGAATTTTGAGTCTGTTGGGCTTGGTAAGTGCATTCTTTCATCACCCTGTCAGGAGGCAAACCACAATGAGAACTTGTGATTTTGGGTTGCACCATTAATCATAGGTAGACATTTATCATTTCTCCCAACAGCTCATGCAATAAAATACAAATTCAAACTGAGACCAAGAATGGCAAAGTTCTGTATTCATGGCAGCTGCTTCATTATAGCACTAGATCTAGCTAGTCCAGCATCCTATTTCCAAAGTGGTTCACTTCGCAGAAGTCTTAATGATGATGCTTGTGGGCCTTTGCCCTTGTTCTTCCCCAGGCAGCTCATTTTCAGTGTGCCAACAACAGTCCAGGTGTCTGAAGTTGGGTTGTGTAGAACCCACCTTAGGAAGTTTCACTAGTCTTACTAGACTTCTTTATGCTTCCCTTGAAATACTTCAGAAATTTTGCCGGAGCTGAAACCTCTAAATTTACACTGAAATTTGGGTTCATGCAAAATTTGGTGCTGAGTGAGGACAGTCATAATTTTTGCTACACAACACAGCCCCCTTCAGAGGCGGGGTGCTGCTTAGCACGTCCTTCCATTATTGGAAGAGCTGCAAAAACTGCCTCCTGCCTTCCGTTAGCAGAGATCACTGCTAATGGAAAATCACAAAAGCATTCTGTCTGGTTGATGAATAGTTCAAGAGCTAATATGGATTACAAATACATCAAAATCATGTTACCAGATTATATAACTTGTGTTTAATTTACCAACTGAGACACGGAAAATTTTGTTTTTAGCTTTATAGAAAACAGCAACAACTGTTTTGCACCACTTCAGCCACTTTCAAATAATTTTATTATGCTAAAATAATCTTAACATGCATTTCTTTCTTATTGTTTTCCTTAAAAAAGTAGTCACCACATTACTGATGGTCAATACCTGTATAACCAGGTAGCGCTGGGGGTCCCGAGCCATTTTGGAGAATTCTGCTATCAGCTCCCGAAATTTGGGGCGACTCTCTGCATCAATCATCCAACCTTAAGATAGAAAAGAGAGAGAGAGGGAGGGAGGGAGCGAGGGAGGGAGCGAGGGAGGGAGGAAGGGGACAGAGTTCAAAGTGACACTTGAAAAACCAGGAACATCTGCTAGTAAAAATGTAAACTATAAAAGGAACCAAAAACTTCTGATTCCCTTGCATAATACTGAACACTAAACGCTCGCTAGAATTGGGAAACCACCATTGCTCCTTTACTCCAAAAAATCCTAGGTCTATAACCTGATATCTGGGGTGGGTGGGTTATTTTGTCTGCAATCTCCATCTGAAAACAGAATCCACAAGCACAATACTGTCATAATTTCTGTTTTTGTTTTTTGGTACGCCTACTTTGTTTATTATCTTGTCTGATTAAGAGTTCTGGAGAACTTAGAGGTCTGCCATACTTTTGTGAACACTTGGGTTGGTTTCAGTAAATGTACTTTCCTGATGTGAATTTAGCTTTAGCTTTGTAATTTACAGCAGATCTGTCATAAATTCAAAATGAAATATTTAATGCCACCTAGTGGATGATTTTATGTACCTTTTCTGAAACTGAAAAATAACACTTCTACCAGGTTCCTTATATACCGTTTAAGGAGGGAGAAAAGATTCATACTTAAGTAGGATCAGGGGTGCCAACTTGAATAAAATATTGTGGGGCCCCAGGTAAGCCCGCCCAGCATAATCCATCGCATTACACAGTGCACACACAGCATTTGAATGGAAATGCCCATCAACTTTGTGGGGGCCGCTCAAATATTTTATTGTGGAAGCCAAAGCCCCCAAGGCCCCTAGGAGTTGTCTCCTATTAGTGAGATATAACCCCAGAACAACCATTCCTATAAAAACACTTATTTCAATCTCAGTGTGTTACAGAGTAGTGTAAAGGGACCCCTGACCATTAGCTCCAGTCGTGGCCGACTCTGGGGTTGCGGCGCTCATCTCGCTTTATTGGCCGAGGGAGCCGGCGTACAGCTTCCGGGTCATGTGGCCAGCATGACTAAGCCGCTTCTGGCGAACCAGAGCAGCGCACGAAATGCCGTTTACCTTCCCGCCGGAGCGGTACCTATTTATCTACTTGCACTTTAATGTGCTTTTGAACGGCTAGGTTGGCAGGAGCAGGGACCAAGCAACCGGAGCTCACCCCGTCATTGCGGGGATTCGAACCACCGACCTTCCGATTGGCAAGTCCTAGGCTCTGTGGTTTAACCCACAGCGCCACCTGCGTCCCTACAGAGTAGTGTAGTTCTGCTTTATTCAAACTTTTTTTGTGGAGCATTTCGATGCATTTCACAACAGGTCTGGTCTCACAAGCTCCTCACTGATATACAGGTGAAACTTGAAAAATTAGAATATCGTGGAAAAGTTCATTTATTTCAGTAATTTTCTGAGATTGTTAATTTGGGGTTTTCATCAGCTGTATGCCATAATCATCACAATTATAACAAATAAAGGCTTGACATATCTCGTTTTGCATGTCATGAGTCTATCTCATATATTAGTTTCACCTTTTAAGCTGAATTACTGAAATAAATGAACTTTTCCACGATATTATAATTTTTTGAGTTTCACCTGTATATGGGGCTATTCCACAACACTGCCTTGTGAATTGTAACTGGGGTCATATTTCCCAATGAATGGCAATCTTAAGCATATTGTTTTAAAAAGGTATACTGTAATCGCCTTTCTTACTCAATGAACCATACTATCCATACTAACACATACAAGGAATCAGAATCAGAAGAATCTTTATTTGCATCAGCCACTAGCCATAGCAATAAAATAAAATACAATGTACTGAGACAGAGGTAGAAACTTAACTATACAAAATATGTTTTGGAGGTTTACATCAATAATCAAATAATAGATCTTATTCCAATTGCCCCTGCTAATTTTTTTTTCTTGTGGTTTTTGCTGTCACCTGGGTATCTTGATCTGCTAGAACAGGCATGTCCAGCCTCCAGTAGGCTGTGGCTACTATCCAATATAAAAAACTGGCATTGATCTACCACACTATCTCATTGTCGTTTTTCAACTTAAACATATTACATTTGGCTGGGGAAACCCAGTTGGATGGGCAGGGTATAAATAATAAATTATGATGGTGATAAAAATAACAAATTATTACCCCCACACCAGCCCCTTCCCTTGGTGCGCACAGGAAGCCAACACACTCCAAAATGTCCAATTCTCCCTTTACCGGATGAAGAGCTCCTTGGGGAGGAGAGGCAGCAGCTTACTTTTGAGTAAACGCAGCTAGGCTGGAGCTGGAAAGGTGGGGAAAGTTCATCCACGCAGAACTAGGAGGGAGAGGGCATTTTCTTTCCATGGTGGGAGGAGCTTGCAGGGGGCAGAGGCAGCCGCTTTGCGCCTTTCTGGGCCGGCCAGCTGACTGGGTATCAGGCAAAGCCGGCGGCCAAAGAGGAGTGCTTGAGGCAGCCGCGAGGATGAGGCAGCATCAGCGCCAGTCAGAGCGCTTGCTGCGGCAGCCTGGTTAAGCGGAGCCTCGACCAGCCGCTGTTGAGTGCGCACTGAAGGCACCCAGCGGCCATGGGAGAGGGCAATGGGCGGAGGCGTGCTGAGGCCTTGGTCATGATCAACGAAAATCCATCACGCGATTGACGCGTTGGACATGCCTGTGCTAGAAGAAATGACACGGTAGCAATGGTTGGGCGATCTGGTATGGATAGAGGGGCAATAACCTCATTCCTCAAATCTTTATAAACAGGGCAAGCTAGAAGCACATGAGCCACGGACTCAATACTGCCATCTCCACATGGACATAATTGTTTTTCCAGCGGAATTTTTTGAAATCGACCCTCAGGTACAGCTGAAGGCAGTATATTCAATCGTGCATAAGTAGAAAATAATCATACCATGGACAAAATTTCCTTATCGTGGCCAAATCATTCTGTCGCTCAATATCATATAAAGGTAAAGGGACCCCTGACCGTTAGGTCCAATTGCGGACGACTCTGGGGTTGCAGTGCTCATCTCACTTTACTGGCCGAGGGAGCTTCCGGGTCATGTGGCCAGTAGGACTAAGCCGCTTCTGGTGAACCAGAACAACGCACAGAAACGCCGTTTACCTTCCCGCCGGGGCAGTACCTATTTATCTACTTGCACTTTGAAGTGCTTTCGAACTGCTAGGTTGGCAGGAGCTGGGACCGAACAATGGGAGCTCAATGGCCGACCTTCCGATCGGCAAGCCCTAGTCTCTGTGGTCTAACCCTGAGCGCCACCCGCATCCCCAATATCATATAGGCACTGTCTAATTAAATTATTTGCTTTACTGAAGCCCAGTGTTAATAACTGTTGTGTTGATAAAACAGAAAAATTAAAATTTTGGTTGACAATTTTACTCCAAGTGCTCTCATGACAATCTAAGGCTAATAGACCAGTGGGGTTTAAATTTAGCCTAAGCCAATAATTAAATGCCCTACACCAAATCTAATTCAATGGAGAGGAGATTAGCCTCCTAGACCAATGAAGCATTTGGAACACAGGATGGAACAGGGGAAAAAATGCCTTAGGAACTGAGATTGAACAGCTTCTGTAGATCCAAGGTGAGCGCCTGTCCAAATCTGAGCCCCATATAATAACCGTTCTGGGGTTTAGCTTCAAACACTTCAAGTGCTGATGGTATGTGATTGCCACCTTTTGTATGGAAAAGCATGTCAGAATTTTGGTGCTTTGAGACACTTTTTCCTTTGCATATTTCTGATGTGTTCCCCATGACCCTGTTGACTGAAAAGTAAGGCTGAGGTATTTAATGACTTTTACTTGTTTGATCAACTGATTATCCACATACCATCTGTGGGCCCTATAGTTTCTTGAAAACAGCATGACTTTGGTTTTCTTGTAATTCATAGCCAGCTGTTTTCTTTGTCAGTATCCTGAGAATGCCCTCATGAATCTTTTTAGGCCCACTTTCGTTTGAGATAGAAGTACCGCATCATCTGTGTATAATAATATCGAGATGGCTTTTGTGGCCAATTTAGGGGCATATTCTGGGAATGTTAAATCTGGACAAAATCATTTATATATAAACAGTGCAGGTGCTAGGATACAACCTTGCTTAACTCCCTTTGTGGCTGGTACGGATCCTGTGAGCTGCCCATTTGTAGAGCAACACACTTTCAGCACAGTGTTTATATAGACATTTAATCAAGGAATTGACTTACATTTGACCATGATCATGTAGACATCTATTGTACAAATGGGAGGCTGAGGCAACCGCTCTCCTTTCTCCAAGACAGAGGAAATTTCACTGGCTGGGATACAATCATATGGTTTTGATCCAAATGTCATCAATTCCCAAACTGTGACACCTGAAATGTCATAGCAAACCAGAATGTTAAAGACTCATCCTATAGGGAAGACTACTCCTAGTTCGCCTGCAGATGTGCAGTTGCTGTCTGGGGGCGTGAAAGGACTGCAGAGAGGACTGCAGGGACTATGACCCTGGGCAAGCAGGCAGCACTGAAAACATCTGCTGTCCCAGCTAGGCCTACACCAGCTGCTGGGGCAACACTTCGGGGGCAGAATGAGGGCATGGGTCAGCCCCCCATGGTAAAATTGTTTTAATGGGAATGTGGTTTTTAACTTAGGTGTTTTAAAGGTTGGTGTTGTTTTATTTGAGAGTTGTTTTAATTTGTGCTGGCTGCTTAAATGAGTGAAGGGCAGATCCAAGGGAAGCCCACCCTCGACTCCATTGGCTCCGCCCCCTGCACAGCCCAAGTACCAGCCTGCATCCCCATTCGCCAAAGCAGGGGGCAGGCATAGGATCTGGTTCCTGATAGGCGGAGGGGGCTTATGCCAGGAAGGGCACAGCCAGGCTGAATTAATTTGTTTTCAGGGGAGAGGGAAGGGCCTGCCCTGGGAGTGGGCCCTAGCCAACAGAATTGCTGGGGACACATTCCACTAGGGAGGACGCTCTGAGACACCCAGTCTCAGTAATCACGGGTGGGAGGAGGAGTTGCTTGAGGGATGGATCATGTCATTACTAAGCAGGCGAGTTTTGTTGCTGTCTGGTATCAATAAGGGTGTCCCACATGACCTTAACGTGGCACTGTGTAAGGCCAGGTCAAGACCACTGCCATTCATGACATGCTGGTGGATGGAGGTTGTGACCTGCCATGCGTAACAGAGACTTGACAGGACATGGCAGCTGGGCTTGTTCTTGCTGCTGCTTGTCTGCCAGGTTTCTCTTACACACAGCAACCCAGATCCTATGGGTGGGGAGGGGGGGTTGCAGTGATATTTAGGAAGTCATTAGTTTTCATCAGGCACAGGGGCGATAGGGGCAGTAAAGGATTCCTACTGATGTACCGACTTCCCAGCTGCACCAAGGATTCCCTGCCAGAGCTGCTTCAGGCCGTGGTGGATGTTCTCCTGGAGACACCTAGTTTGGTGATCCTATGTGATTTTAGCATCCATACCAACACAACCTTACAAGGGGCCATTTGGGACTCTGTAGAAAGCATGGCCTCCACAGGGCTGTCCCTGAATAACTCTGGCTGTACTCATAGCTGTGGACAAGCCTTAGATCTGGTGTTTACTTCTATGGATGTTGGTTATTTGACATAAAGTTCCAGTGGAAAAAAGAAGTGCCACGATTAGATCACTTCCTGATGCAACTAGACTTCTCTACAACCTTTACTCTCTGCATGGAGATAAGACCAATTTGAATGGTCTGCCCCCAACACTTAGTGGATCCAAATAGCTTCCAGAGAATGGTAGGGGATGTATTATCCCAGGTTGATGCCCTTTCAGCTGATTCCCTGGTGGCCTGCTGGAAGCCGGAGTTAACCAGGGCTATCAAATGTATGGTTCCAAAGCACCCTCATTGATTGCATGGAGTTCTGTGGTTTTTCCTGGAGCTGAGGGCAATGAAACAATCGCTGAGATTGTTACAGCACCAGGGGCGAAGAATTCATTCCAAATCAGACTGAACATTGGTTAGTGCTCAATGTCCAGTCTACCAAGTGATGGCGAAGAGAACCTTCTCCACTATTGCATCTGTGGAAAACAGTTCCAGGAGACTCTTTCAGATGGTTCGTCATCTAACGCAACCACCTTCACCACTGGGGCCTGATAAGGACCTGCAATGATTTTGCAGATAAAATTTACAGTGGTACCTCGAGTTACATATGCTTCAGGTTACAGACTCAACTAACCCAGAAATAGTACCTTGGGTTAAGAACTTTGCTTCAGGATGAGAACAGAAATCGTGCTCCGGCGGCACGGTGGCAGCAGGAGGCCCCATTAGCTAAAGTGGTGCTTCAGGTTAAGAAGAGTTTCAGGTTAAGAACAGACCTCCGGAACGAATTAAGTACTTAACCTGAAGTACCACTGTATTAAATTCGAAAAGAAGTAGACTCCACTGTGGTAGGAAGAGTGGGAGAGTGCCAGAGATCTGTCTAGTCAAGTTGCATGGGATCAATTTCAACCTGTTGCTTCCACATGGACAGGCTGCTTGGATGAGTGAAACCAACCACCTTTCTCCTTGATCCTTGCCCATCCTGGCTCATAAAGGCGAGCCAGGGAAGGGCTGGGCAATGGGCTCCATGGGGTGGTGAATGATTCTCTCTGTGAGGGAGCCTTTCTGGACTCTGCCTGCCTGCCAGCTGTCTCATCAGAATGGTGCATGTGCTAGTTATCCCCACATCAGAAGCTAGGTGTTTTCAAAGGGGTCCTATCCCTGCATTGTTGTCTATACATTAGATACCTATACAAGTGATTTGGAGGTTTTTTTTGTATGGGAGGTGCAATCCAGCATCTGAGCCCCCCCCCCCACCTGTAGTCTGAAGTGGTACAGCCCATACACAGCTTTACTGCCTCAGAGGAACAAAGCCTTAACCTTCTTTTAAGAAATTGTTTAGCAACTGAAGCGTAAAATTATGATAAACACCTGAGAAAAATCCCTTACTCCCTTTCCTCACATACATATTAGTGAAATGTTTTTTGTGTTTATAATCATAATGTTCAATAACTTTTCCTATTAAATATATTCTTATAAACATCATGGGGGGAAATGAGCTCTTTCAGAAGATCATAAAATCTGCTCAGCTGCCTATCAAGAATCAGCATAGCACTTTTTTCAGACTTACCATAACTCCAAACATCACTTTGGTGGGTGTAAATGCGATGCAGAATAGACTCCAGTGCCATCCATTTAATAGGAACCTAGGAAGATAGCAATGTAATTGCTAAATCTGAATACTAAATAGTAAGCACTGAGAAACAATTGGGATGAGCGCAAGGATGAGTTATATTGAAAGACTGGATGTAAGAAGACAGCCAATTAAACAGAAGAACAGAATGCAATTTGGGCCTGGTAATAATATTTATGTTGCATAAAACTGTTGTTCAGAATATGTAAACTAGAAGTTTGCCACCGATAAAACACTTTCCATTTATAGCACATATTATGCATAGCTGCTTCTACTGAGCAGAGTTTAACAGATGGCTGATGGCACAGACAGGTAACATAGTAATGCCAGTGCTTTGTTTATCGGTTAAATTTCAATGTATTTTTGTCATCTAAGATATTGCATATTAGGAAAACATTCAGAAAAGGGCAAACAACACGATCAAGGGGCTGGAGCAATTCCCCTTTGAGAAATGTTTGCAGCATCTGAGACTTTTTAGTTTAGAGAACAGCTGAGTAAGAGGTGGCATGCTGTAAGTTTATAAAGCTATGCTTGGCTTGAAGAAAGTGGAGAGTTTTTTTTTGCTTTCTCCTCTAACACTAGAATTTATGGACATTCAATGAAGCTGAATTACTAAAGCAAAGTAATTACTAACTCAGCATGTAATTCAGCTCAGGAGGCAGTGATAGCCACCCGCTTAGATGGCTCCGAAAGAAAACTGGACAAATTAATGGAGGATAAGGCTATCAATGGCTACTTGCCACAATGGCAGGAATGCTTCTGAATACCAGTTGCTGGAAAAGGCAGGAGGGGAGAGGACTCTTGCGCTCAGCTCCTGTGTGTGACCTTCTCACACGTATCAGGCTGGCCACTGTGAAAACAGGATGCTGGACTAGATGGGCCTGGTCGCTGGATCAGGCTCTTTTTGTTTTCTTATGTGGGCAAGAGATTTCTTCAGGGACTGAATGGGAGTGATTCAAAAACTCTTGAGGCAGAAATGCACCAGAATTCTATCAAACAAACCAAGAGTAATGAATTTTTTAAAAATCATCATCATCTTTCTTACTTTTCCTCCTTCTGCATGGTATTCCTTTTCTTCTGCGCCAAGCAGTTTGGCCAATCCAAAGTCAGTGATCCTCACGTGCTGAGGAGTCTTAACCAGGACATTCCGGGCAGCTAAATCACGGTGTACCAAACGACGTTCCTCCAGGTAATTCATTCCCTGCATCCAATAATTAGTTATAAAAATCTTTTTTTAGCGCCCCACACCAATAGCCATGCTACGTAGAATATTAAAGGACTATCGCTCTATACAATAAATGGCCAGGTCCAACGAGATTTCACCATTGTGGGAAATGGTTGCAAAGATAGAGAGTGATTAGACGTTTTTAGGCTTATACACCTAAGTATATATTGTCATAAAGATCCTTCCAATACCTGGGAAGGTAAGATTCCACTGCCAGGTTTAGGTGCCAACTTTGGATCTTGTGTTTTACAGCAGTTCCTAACTCTGGATTCTCATGTTTTGGGACTACATAGCCTCCAACACCTCCATGGTCACTGGCCAAAGATGTGCAGTCCAATAACGCCTGGGCAAAGCTGCTCTATCTTCCCTGGTGACCAGACTCACTTGGAACCATTCCAACACTGATTGCGTATGGTATACAAGCACTAGCTGACACACAATAAGACTGGTGTGCTGCTGACATGAATCAAGTGAATCCATGCAGAATTTGGGATGAGGGAGCATTCTTGTGTGATTCCTTCACAAGTTTGCATCTCAAACCTTCAGAGTTTCCCCCAGACACTTTTGCTGTACAGTCAAACCGCGGTTCCCAAATGCCGAAAACCCGGAAGTAAGTGCTCCGGTTTCTGAATGTTTATCGGAAGCCGAATGTCTGATGCGTCTTCCGTTTGAGTGCAGGAAGCTCCTGCAGCCAATCAGAAGCCAAGCCTCAGTTGTCAAACATTTCAGAAGCTGAACAGGTTTCTGGAACAGATTATGTTTGACAACTGAGGTTTGAGTGTAGATCAGTAAATATACATAGTATTAAATGTTGGATGTATGGGAAAGGAATCATAGGAATGTTTCTCCATGCGCTGAAGTCTATGCAGATACATTCAAATCACTGCTTTCAACAAGTCAACTAAGGTATCAACTCATCTTAAATGGTCATAACATCACAAATACATGTCACCATATTAATCCAAAGGATCTCCATATACAGCCTCTTTCAATTCAGAACTTCACAGAGGAAACAGAGGGATTGAGAGCAGTAGCAGGAGCAAATTTATTTGTCATGTGGGTGGTGGAAAATGCTGCATCTTTGGGCTAAAAACTGAATTTATGTTTTCATGCTAAAGTAATAAACTATATTTGTGATATTCTATAGTACTAACAAATACTTCCCTTGTTTTATAGTTGTCATTGTTGGGACATGACTGTTAATAACTGTAACCAGAACCTTTACACATCATGAAACACTGGCATTCTTATATGCTTGGAAAATGAAGCCTTTGAAAGAACTACAATCAACTCATTTTTGAAAGAGGCCAACAGAGAAAAAGCCCATTAATGCTTTGGGGGTGTGTGAAATCCCCCCAAACAGAAATGTGACGATGACACAGTAATAGGAAAATGTTTTTCTCCCAAGTGTCCACCCCCATCCTTTCTCCATTAACCTTGGACCAACATTATAGTATCTACTAAACATTTTCAGATGAACTCCCACGATGTGCTAAGGGCTCCCAATGTTGCCAAATGACTTACCCTAGCAAACTGGCAGAAGGCCACAAGAAAAGCTGTTTTCATGAAATAAATGTAGCTTTAATGAGCTGTTATTCTCAATCAAATCAAATCAACAACCCCAACAAAATCCTATCAAGAGTAACCTCAGTCAAGGACTTAAATAGTTCCAGTTTATTAAATCAGCTATTCCTTCCACAACTGAGTATATGCCTGTATTATGCTATAATATAACTGGAATGCCATGTATTAGGTAATATTCCATTAGATCTAATCCTAGAAAAAGAGGTGATTTACAGCATAATTTGATTATATACTAGTTTCTAGATTTATAGATAGTAACTGCATCTCTCATAGTACTCTGATATTCCACTTCAAAATCCCCTCCCTTTTTTATTAGGAAGGTTATGAACTGCCTCTTGAGACACTTTTGCGCTGAGAAAAATTCTATGCTTCAGATAATTAAAGATAACGTCCTTCAGAAAATATTATTTCAAAGCCATAGGAAGAAATAAAGGAATGAACTCTGTGGAAGAGCACCTTTGGGATCTGGTTTCCTGCCCATGTGATGGATTTGCTACGATTTCTAGACAAGCAGATTTGGCTTCAAGACTAACACTACTTACCCAGTGTGTGTTTTAACTTTGAAAAATAATAATAATAAAACAAATATGCAGCACCAATCCTCATTGTGTGCTAGATAGTTTAAAATTCAGCTGAGTTTTCAAAAACAGCTTCCCAAAAAATCCAGAATTCCTGGTGGATGTAATCATTCCCTTCTGTCTGCTTCAGCCAGCTCTTTAAATTGTATAATATCAGCTAGTTGAGCAGCTAAGGTAAAGGTAAAGGGACCCCTGACCATTAGGTCCAGTCATGGCCAACTCTGGGGTTGCGATGCTCATCTCGCTTTATTGGCCGATGGAGCCGGCGTACGGCTTCCGGGTCTTGTGGCCAGCATGACTAAGCCACTTCTGGCAAACCAGAGCAGCGCATGGAAACACCGTTTACCTTCCCGCAGGAGCAGTACCTATTTATCTACTTGGACATGCTTTCAAACTGCTAGGTTGGCAGGAGCTGGGACCGAGCAACGGGAGCTCACCCCATCGCGGGGATTCAAACCACCGACGTTCTGATTGGCAAGTCCTAGGCTCTGTGGTTTAACCCACAGCGCCACCTGCGTCCCAGTTGAGCAGCTAGTTGAACTTAATTCCTTAATTTACCTTTGCAATCTGCACACACCAGTTGAGAAGGTGCTGGGATCCAATGTTATCCTTGTGCTCTCGAACATAGTCAAGAAGGCAGCCATACGGCATAAGCTGCGTGATGAGCTGAACGGTGGAGGTGAGGCAGATTCCCAGCAAACGGCATACATGGGGGTTGTCAACACTCGCCATGACATAGGCTTCCTGATCAGGAAAAAGAGGAGGAAAAAGAAGCTCATGAAATGATATTGTTAAGTAATCAGGCTGTGTTCATCACGCTTTGTACATGACTCTACATTTTAATAAATATAAAGATTGTTATAAAGAATGAGGCGGTAGAACTGCTGCATAAATACGAAGTGCAAGTGGAATGCCCTACATTTCAGAGTTAAAAGCTTCCTGCAGACAGCAGAGGTGGAGAAGAACCTTTTTGAGCCCAAGGGTCACATTCTTTATTGGGGAACCTTCTGGGGGCCACATGCCAGTGGGGTCAGGGCCAGGAGAAAAAGGGGTCAGAGCAACTGATCTAACTCAGTAGGATACATTCCAGTCATCCAAAAGTCAGAGGTTTCTAACTGCTTCCTGCCGCCCTGGGACTGAGGTTCCCCTTCGTGGAACATGGCGAACTAGTCCAAGTCATATGCAGGGTAGATCCAATGGATTTAAGCTTAATCAGTGTTTTTTTCTGGGGGGAAGCAGGAGTACACATAGCCCTAAACATTTTGTGAATCTAAGTTTGGCCTCATTGAAGGGCAGTATTTCAATATGAGTAGGAAAATGGGAGTTTAGGGAAGTTTTTAATATCTGATGTTTTATCGTATTTTTAATATATTGTTGGAAGCCGCCCAAAGTGGCTGGGGAAACCCAGCCCGATGGGCAGGGTATAAATAATAAATTATTATTATTATTAGTAGTAGTAGTAGTTCCCCTAAACATTTTTTTAGGGGAAAAAAAAAGCACTGATCTTAACTAACATTGGATAATCATTCTCTGCAGTGCTGGATTACCAAATAGGCAGAGTAGGCACCAGCATATGGGCCCTACACCTTTTAGGGGCCGCACAACAATGAATCAAGCTTTCTTAGTTCAGTGTTATTCCACTACAGTGTGTGCACAAGGCCCCCCCCCCCCCCGAGATTTTGACTGCCCGGGGAGGCCTCCACAGGGTTTAATCCAGCACTCATCCTCTGCATGTGGCAGAGATTATTCACTATGTGGAGTCAGTTTTCAGAAGCTTCTCTTGGCAATTGTAGTATTTGCTGCAGCTCCAACTTTTCCTATGTGATGGTTGTTGTGGTTGCTGTTATTTAATTCCTTCCTTCCTTGATGGTACACACTACACCCTGAGTTCTGGGGACTGGGAATATAAACATTGGTGTAGATATGTGTGTAAAATTTACTGTGTGTCTGTGCGCGTGTGTGTAACACATACTTATATTAACAAAACTTTGTAAAAAGTTATTTCGAGGAAAGTTTAAAGACTTGTGATACTGCCATTTACTGTAGCTGAATCCGAATGGTGAACCAAATTTGCTTCTTCCTCTGCTTCCTGTTATGTCAGATACATGCTGTATTAATTTTTTAGTTAAGTCAATATTCCCCAAACTGTGCTAAAGTCCAACTCACCCTCCTGCAAAAGTTGACCTGAAGTCTACTAAACTGGGAATTTAATTGTATGGGATGTGTGTATATGTTGGCCACACAGAATATGGAGCTGTTCCAGAATTTGACAGAGCCTATTAAATTTGATACCGCCAAGTGAAACAGACGCCAACCCTCAAAGAAAGAATAATGAAGCCATTGTGCAGTCATCTGTTCTTTAAAATGCTTTGAGAAATTACAGCAAAGCTCTTGTTTTTACACTTTATCTTGGAAATCTCTGAGGTACGCCATGACCGGCTGCAAGTATGTGTGGTATTTGATGGTAAATCTCCTGAATTAGCTCTTATCCTAATAAAGTCATTACGAGCTGTGGCTGGAGAATGAACTGGATTTTAATGCTTGCAGAAAAGTTCGGAAGCAGCAGAACTAATGGAAGATCCTGCTGGTTTATGTAAGAGTGGAAAAGGGAAAATGTGAGGAAGGGTGTTATCCCCACTGCCCAGCAGGATTGCTGCATGCTAGAACACAACACAGAAAGGGGACTTCTTAGCTGGATTGGAACATTCCAGAAATGCTCCTACAGTGGCCCAGGCAGGTGGGACTTCAGAAGCAACAGCAAAAGAAGCACTGTGTGTTTTATCTATGTTTGTATTATTTATTCTATTTATTTGTGGATTACTACAATTGATTTGTCTCATGATGTTAGCCGCTCTGAGCCCAGCTCTGGCAGGGGAGGGCGGGATACAAATAAAAATTATTATTATTATTATTATTATTATTATTATTATTATTATTATTATTATTCAAACCGACTTACATTTTTCAAAAAAGAACCCAACACCAAATATAAAATCTGGAGAGCACTGAGAAGGACACAGCTGCTCACGACGAGGCCTTGATGCACCCCCCAAAAATGCACCCAGGGCAATGGCCCCCTCAGCCACCCCTGTGCCACATCACTGCCTACAAGCTGTATATATCTATGTCCAGAATTGTTTTGCTGAGCCTTATCTTCTGCAACAGTAGACTATCTGAACCCTTTTCTGCTTCCATGTAGTGACTGGTACTGGGAGCAACTTTCACTTTGTGAGAAAAAAACTTCCACCTGAGATTCCCAGCATCTTCAACTCCCCCAATTCTTCCCACCCCACAATCCTGTAGTCCCTCAGGCTTTCTCATTTTGGCCCCCACCATGGGCCAAATCTCTTCCCGTAGAACAATGGTGGAGCTCTTGGGGCATCTCTAGCCATGAACCTCCTTCTCTGCCTGCAACAGTTCTCTTTAGAATAGGGTTGCCATACGTCCAGAATTTCCCGGACATAGTTGGAATATGGCAAACAGAAGCAGTGTCCGGGCGGAAATTGCTGAAATGTCCGGGGAAATCTAGACATAAGGCAAGCCATGTTGGAAGTTCAACAACTTTAGCCCAAAAACTTTTTGAAATATGGCAACCTTACTTTAGACTTACTTCCTAAAAGCAGTTGATGGAAAATGTAAAGTGTCTCCTCTCCAAACCCAATTAAGGATGAACATAAATTTATATTTGTCTTCATGCTATAAAATCACAGTAACCAATATTTCAATGCTTCAAAAGTGTGTGTGTGGGGGGGGGGAACTCACGTCAAGAATTTCTTTGTTGGCTTTAGGTGATGTGGCCTCTCTCAATTCCTTAATTGCTACAGGAATTTTAACTCTCTCACCTTCTGGAATCCAAAGCCCCTGTAAAATAAAAAGGTTAAATTTAGCATAGAGCTAAAGAGCAAAAGTTTGCATGAAAAGTATATGGAAACTTCAACAGGGATGTGAATGCAGAAGCCAACAATGAGCTAGGTAACCCCTCAGGGTTAAGTATATACCACAAAATTTCTAGAAATGATCATAGAATCATACAACAGGAAGAGACCTCAACCCTCTCATGCTCTGACTGGGGTTTGAATAATGCACTAGTTCGATTTAGGGCCACCATATGTCTGGAATTTCATAGACATAGCTAGGATCCGGCCCTCGTAAACAGCATCTGGGCAGAAATCACTAATCGCTGAAATGTCTGAGAAAATCTGTCAGAAGTATAGATTTTGGTGAATTTCCTAAAAAATTGCTCAAAACTTCCTCTTTTTGTAGAGATTTTTGCAAAGGCTTTAATTAACATCTTGCTCAAAAGTGAGAAGTGGCAGCAGCAATGGCCCAGATCAGATGTTAAAATGGCCCCATCTCCTGGCTAGGGAACGGGGAATGTAATATGGGCTTTCAGGCTCCTCCCCCTCTAATAATAATAATAATAATAATAATAATAATAATAATAACAACAATAATTTATTTATTTATACCCCGCCCATCTGGCTGGGCTTCCCCAGCCACTCTGGGCGGCTTCCAACAAAATATAAAAATACAGTAATGCATCAAACATTAAAAACTTCCCTAAACAGGACTGCCTTCAGATGTCTTCTAAAAGTCTGGTAGTTGTTGTTCTCTTTGACATCTGGTGGAAGGGCATTCCACAGGGCGGGTGCCACTACCGAGAAGGCCTTTTTACTTAATGTTAACTAGGTGCAGAATTGAAATCTGTACCACTGTTGTAACCACAATTACTAGTAACCAAAATTAGCTTTTAAACCAAAGTATAAAGATGGTTTCTAATCCTATTTTCAGTTTCTGGCTTAAAAACTATATTTATGACAGTGAAAGTTTAATGCTATACGAAGGGAGGGGTAAGAGCAGTGAAGAAGTGTTACTTCTGAGCCAAGCAAGCACATGTTTTACCAACATACAATGAGAGAACATTCTGATTAATCTGAACCATTCAATCCTTTTCTGACCTTACCTTAAAGACGGTACCAAACGCTCCAGAGCCAAGAACTTTGATTTTTTTAAATTCGGTTTCCTTCAGAATCCTTAGGAGTGCCTGGTTTGGTGCCTCCCCACTGGGAGTCAGGGGTTCAACAAGCTGTAAAATACCAAAAGAATATGGTTTAAAGTGACAGCCTTCCTACTTTTTATATTAAAAACAGAAACAAAACCCGGATAGGATTACCTCTTTTTTTTTTGAAAAAAGCAAAACAGGTGACGAACTTACATTTCACCTGATTTTCCTGAATAGCATAATGTAGTACAAGGCAAGGAACTCACAAGATTGTGAGCCTTGTTTTTAAAGCTCAAGGTAAGCAATTCCATCATTACTGTCTCAAGGTCAGATATGAAATCTCAGTGTCATGGAGAAATGGAGGCTTCAATGCGTTTTGCTCGAATATGAGCTAGGTTCTGTCCAGAATTAACATGGACAACAGGGTCAGAGTATGGCATAATATCATGGCCATGACTGATTGCACAATGGCCTTGAGTAGCATGTGCAGAGTCATATTTACCTAGGAAGTTACAGATAGGTAGCCGTGTTGGTCTGCCATAGTCAAAACAAAAAATTTTTTTTCTTTCCAGTAGCACCTTAAAGACCAGCTAAGTTAGTTCTTGGTATGAGCTTTCGTGTGCACGAAAGCTCATACCAAGAACTAACTTAGCTGGTCTTTAAGGTGCTACTGGAAAGAAAAAATTTTTTTTGTTTTACCTAGGAAGAATAGACTATTGTTTGAGTCCTGCTAAAAGAGTGTTATCTCCCCCCACCCCCGATGTGCTTCTTTGAGGGAAGACACCTGGATTCCATGCAATGAATAGGAAATAATTGCTTATTTGCACTGATAATTTGGGCAGTACATTACAAAACAATGTGCTGCACCTACCTCTCTTTCTTGCAGCAGTCTGCGCAAAGTACGTTTTCTAACAATGCGACGCCTACGAAGGTAAAGGCCAATGCCCAGTGCGATAACGACAAAGCAGAGGATGCCTCCAACGACTCCAGCTGCAATGGAGGGGATCTTAGAACTAGAAGGCAAAAACAGAAGAAATTATCTTTAATCTCATATGAGGGTGAGGAAGCCAGCTCACTATCTACTGAGTATCCAGAGCTGAGAACCTTGATTTTAAATGAAGGGGGACAAAATAAAACCAGATCATTCTTCTAGTTCTGCTCCAGGGTGGCTCACCTGCTGCCTTCATCAAATATCTTTATGCGCCAGGTGAAAACGTTTCTCTTCAACCAAGCCTTGGGCAGATTAATATTCTACAGCCTTGTAATGTGGTGGGGGATTCTTTTTTGGGGGGGGTGTTTTAATGATTTACTTGTGTTTTAATCTTGTTCTTATGTTGTAAACCACCCTGAGATTTTGTGATGAAGGGTAGTATATAAATTTAATTATAAATAAACATTAATGCAGAGCTGTGACAGCCAGCATGTATGCTTTGTCAGCCTAAATCAACATAAAAATCAATTGACTATTACATATTAGCTTGATTAACAAACAGAAATATGAAGAGGAAGAAGAAAAAAACTGCAAACTGCAGAACAGTCAAAATTATATTAACTTGCTGTGCTTAAACTGTACCTTTCCAGGGACTATAATATATACAAACTGGAAATCCATGTTGTATATTCAGAGGGTCATTAGATTTCTAGTGTTTCAATATTATATTTCAGCCATAAGCAAAACATATTTTAACCATGAAATATGGGTGTGTGTATACATGTTATGTTCAGTATAGTCATGTAATTAATTAGCAATAGTTACCCATTAGGACAACCTTCAAGCCCTGGTCCTTTGCACCTGTAAAAAAATCACACACACAAACACAGAGAGAGATGGAGAAGAGGCAGCAGAATTAATATGTTTACTGCTAGATTCTTCAATGGACATTTCAATTTTTTTGCCCTGCACACATTTTTTAAATATATAAAGTCAACAAGTTTGCTAAGGAAATACAGGACCTGGGAAAATGTCAAGATCCTTGAACCAGATGCATTTGTTAAAAGAGTAGGGTACAATGTACTAAAGGAACAGCTTCTAACTCAGTGTTTTAAGCATACTGGGAAGAGAGCCTGCCAGAACATTATTCAAGTCCATTATTCAAACGGTGCACAGAACCTCCAATTCCCGCCCCCCTCCCAAAGCACAAATTCAATCTCTTAAAAAGCAGTGCCTTATTCAGACTTCAAAAAGACCACACAAAGTATCCTATCACAAAGAAACAACTGTTTGCTGGACTACATGAAAGGAACCAGCAATTTTGCTGTGAGTGGACAAAATGCTCACTTTTAACATTCTTGCTAGTAGAAAAGGATTGGTTTAAAATATCTGGGGATAGAACTAACACAAAGGGGTATCTCTCAATTCCAGACCTCAGGCTATTCAGTGCACCCTGTGTAACAGAATAATTTTTTGTTTAAGGGAAAATCTTTAATCTTAATGACTTGACTTATGACGTGCAAGGTGATTTTATAATGGAGGAGCAAAAAACATGGATTTGCCCACGAGAGGCTAATGCAGTACTGTTTCATGGATAGCAGAGGTGTGGGTATACCAGAGTTTCTCAAGATTTAGAAGCTGTTTATATAAATTAGCTTCTCCTTTAGTCTATATATCACATGTGGGATTTTGTGACAACAGTCCACAGAAGTTGTGCATATTTTAAAGAACCAGAAATATCCCCTCTTAACATTTTTGAACAGTTTTATAGTGCTCATTCAGAAACTAAGATAAGAAATATTAAACTGAATCTTTGAAACTTTGAAATACATCTCTTTTGCTCTCCTCATTTGCTGTAAAAGTGAGGCCTGCATAAAAATCCTTGAAACTATGCAGTCCATCCACTGTCATCATGAACACGGGTTTTCATCTGCACATACAAACATTTTAATTCACTTGGTACAGGCACAGTAAGTTTGGGCCAATTTCCCAAAACAATTTGAACCATGTTTTTCCTGAGCCCACTATGTCCAAGTTAATCTACAGCCAGGTTGCTTAGATTTATGGCCTCTCAGAGGATGCTTAATGTAAAAACTTTGGGACAAGAATTTAACAAGAAAAAACAATTCTCTGGTAAACTACAGTTCGCAGGATTTGTTTGCATGTGTTTTAAATGTATGGTGGGTATGCAACCTCAGTTAACAAGACCACACTCCTCACACCCTTGTGGGCAATCTGATCCCACTGTCTTCCTGATAATATAGATCTATTACCCTACTATTACTGTTGTGCCAACTTTGATGTGCCTAGAAGAGCCAGAAGAAGCCAGCAATGGAACTGGAGGGAGTCTTGTGTCCTCACCACGAGGGAGAGGTGGAAGAAGCACCAGCACACACTCCAGCTACAGTGCCAACGATGATGGCTATTCAGTTAACCTGTGGACATTTGATACTAGAAGACAACAGCCGCCACCACATTGTAGAAGAAGAAATTCATGAAAGAGAAGGCTGTCAGTGGCTACCAGCCAGGATGGCTCTGCTCTGCCTCCACAACTGGAGGCAGCAAGGCTTCTGAATACCAGCTGCTGGAAACCACAGGAGGGGAGAGATGCTCTTGTGTCCATGTTTGGCTTGCAGGTTTCCCACAGGCAGGGACGCAGGTGGCGCTGTGGGTTAAACCACAGAGCCTAGGATTTGCTGATCAGAAGGTCGGCAGTTCGAATCCCTGCAACAGGGTGAGCTCCCGTTGCTCGGTCCCAGCTCCTGCTAACCTAGCAGTTCGAAAGCACAAAGTGCAAGTAGATAAAAAGGTATCGCTCCAGCGGGAAGGTAGCGCCAGAAGCGGCTTAGTCTGGCTCGCCAGAAGCGGCTTAGTCATGCTGGCCACATGACCCGGAAGCTGTCTGCGGACAAACACCGGCTCCCTTGGCCAATAAAGCGAGATGAGTGCCGCAACCCCAGAGTTGGTCACGACTGGACCTAATGGTCAGGGGTCGCTTTACCTTTACCTTCCCACAGGCATCTGGCTGGCCAGTGCGGGAACAGGATGCTGGACTAGATGAGCCATTGGCCTGATCCAGGAGGCTATTCTATGTTCCTATGTAGGTTTTAGAACCAAACAGAAGTATGGTAGGTTTGGGTATTTCTGCAATCTACTAATCACACTTTCATCAGTAAGATGGAATCTGTTATTTTACTCTGGCCTTCCATGACCCAAAAGTTTTGAACACCTTCCTATTCCCATTCAACAAGGAGTCACTTTAGAATATAAACTCATTAAATCAGACTGCCTCTTGCTTTATCATGTGTGATAGACTCTGAACTTGTAAGGTAAAAGTGGGGCCCCTTTAAAATGTTATCTTTGCCATCTGAGAGAGTCATTTTTCTGTGAAAGGCTCTCAGAGAGCAGTAATAACCTTTACATGACCCACCCATGTGGGACCAAATCCATAGAACTTTCCCATGGAATCAGCACCCATTCCTAGCAAGCCACCCATTTTGTAGTCCTTGTGATCAGGCCCAATCAGTAGCTGGGTCACATGAGAGCTGCTTGCAGAAAATTCACTCCTGCACAGATAACACCTAAAAGTGACATTGTGTATTATTTTCACTGAAGAAAAATCTTGATTTTGGTAATGCCAGGGAGGGCGCACATGCAGGGCACACCATGGGGGTGAGGCATGGCCGGGGTAAGCCACAAGAGCAACCCCTACCCATGTCTGCAAAGCAGGACACGCTCATGGCGAGCCCAGCACCACTTTGCAAGACTTGCAAAAACAAAGTGGGGTTCACGGGGTGCTGTGAGCAGGCCTGCACCCTGGCCCCGCAAGCCCAGTACTGCTTTTGTGAGCAGCGCTGAGTTCCCTGGGAGGGCACTATGGGCTGCTGCATCCTTCTCATGGCACTCTACAATTGGGGGGCAGCTGAGATGGATGCAACAGGCCTGCGCCCTGGCCCCTGTGAACCCAGCGCTATGACGCTGCTTGCAGGAGTCAGGGCGCAGGCCTGTTCCCTCCTTCTCAGCTGCCCCAATGGGCTGTGAGAAGGAGGCCACAGTCCACGGTGCCCTCTCTGCAAGCAGCGGAAAAGCAGCTCTGGCTTGCAGGGGAAGGTGCACGCCGGCTGCGTCTTTCTCAGCCCTCCAGTTCTTTAGGTGGAAGTCACAAGACCTAAACTGACAGAAGTTTTCTGCATATATATTCTCTAAAACAAAATAGAATATCCCTTACATGAGGCTGTGGCTTCAGTGCACTCAGGACTTTTTTGAGGCAGTACTCACGGGTACCGAGTACCAGCACCTCCTTTTTTGTTGCACATGGCAGCCATTTTGTGCTGGCACCCACAGCACTTCTATCAATACATGGGTACTGGCACTGCATTTATTTTTCAACCAAAAAAGCACTGAGTGCACGTATCCCTTTTAAAGATCTGTTTAGGCCTTCGGTAGGCAAACTAAGGCCTGGGGGCCGCATCCGGCCCAATTGCCTTCTAAATCTGGCCCGTGGATGGTCCGGGAATCAGCATGTTTTTACATGAGTAGAATGTGTCCTTTTATTTAAAATGCATCTCTGGGTTATTTCTGGGGCCTGCCTGGTGTTTTTACATGAGTAGAATGTGTGCTTTTATTTAAAATGCATTTCTGGGTTATTTGTGGGGCATAGGAATTCGTTCTCCCCCCCCATATAGTCTGGCCCCCCACAAGGTTTGAGGGACAGTGGACCGGCCCCCTGCTGAAAAAGTTTGCTGACCCCTGGTTTAGACAATCCTGTTGTACCATAAGGAAGTCCCTAAACACAATATATTAATTATCCACCAGGTGTCAGTACGGTTCTAATCCAAGAGGTTCTTAAAACTGGGCCTTCTTTGGGGCTGCCCACATAAAACTAGGTGTGAACCATTATGATGTCTCAGTCTTTTAGAAGTGTTAACAAGCTGTAAGTTGTTGTTTAGTCATTTAGTCATGTCCGCCTCTTCGTGACCCCCTGGACCAGAGCACGCCAGGCACTCCTGTCTTCCACTGCCTCCCGCAGTTTGGTCAGACTCATGTTTGTAGCTTCGAGAACACTGTCGCACCATCTCGTCCTCTGTCGTCCCCTTCTCCTTGTGCCCTCCATCTTTCCCAACATCAGGGTCTTTTCCAGGGAGTCTTCTCTTCTCATGAGGTGGCCAAAGTATTGGAGCCTCAGCTTCAGGATCTGTCCTTCCAGTGAGCACTCAGGGTGGGACCCAAATCAAACAAGGCTATGGCACTGGGAAAGGTTGTTCTTTTTTTTTAAAAAAAAACACTTTCCCTTCATATCTTGATTATAATCTCATCCCCCAAGCTGAAACTTGGCTCATGGGGGAAAATATGCAAGTTGAACCTTGATGACATTGGATTTCAACATGACAACATTACATATTTTTCTGTATACCAGACACAACAGCTTCAGCAGTTCCACTTTCAACTACTAATCTTTTTTAAGATTTTATATGCTCCCATGTATTAAATCAATTTTTTAAAACCTAAAACACCAAAATCACTTCCAAATCTTTAGAATGTAGCAGTTCTGTTTAGTTTTGATTGTATCTTGCTTTCATGCTTGTTAAGTTAATTTTTTAGTATTTTTGTTTACACAGTTAAGATTCACAAATTAAAATGCTTATCACTTCAATTTGCTTTAAAATAAAGTGTTTCTACTCACCCACGAACACAGTTTGGATGACACAGTTGACACACTGAATTTTCATCTGCATATTTCCAGACAATGGTATCATTTTCACCCAAAATACCAGCGGGGCATGACTTAACGCAATGAGGACCATCTTTTACATGGGCACACTTCAGACAACTGCCTGGACCCTGCGTAAGAAATAAGAAATTGGGATATAAAATACTTTTGTCCATGAGCTGAGAAGTGCACTAATGGAACGGCATAAAGGTTAGTGAATGTCAGGCGTCAGAGGATCCAACCCCCCCATGGTAGGTTGCCAGGAATGGATAAGACAAGGAAAGTTCTTGCCAATGTTGTTTATTCAATATTCACAGAGAGAGGCTAAGAAACACAGCCTCTTGGAGTAATGGTGTTGCTCCGAATAAATCTCCACCCACCTTCTCTCCTCCTTCCTCCTTCGTCAACACCACCACCCACCTTACGGTTACCACTTAGGGCCATGTGAATGTGAAGGGGCTCTCAAGAATGAGTCAGTTGGTCTTGCTGTTAAGATGCATGCACCAGCCCTGATAGAAGAATTTCTTAAAAAATATGGATTACAAAAAATTTCTGAACAAAGTAAAGTGATTTTGAATCAGAAGATAACTGAGCAAGAAATTGAGGGAGCCATTCAAAATATGCAATTGGGAAAATCTCCAGGACCAGATGGATTGACCTCCAGATACTACAAAGCTTTGAAAGAATGGCTTATACAACCGTTGAAGGAGGTCTGTAATGAAATTTTAGAGGGGAAGAAGGCACCCGAATCGTGGAAAGAAGCGTATATTACACTTATACCAAAATCAGAGACTGAGAAGAATCAGATTAAGAACTACCGCCCTATATCATTACTTAATGTGGATTACAAAAATTTTGCAGACATTTTGGCAAAAAGATTGAAAAGAGTTTTGGTGGGAGAGATTCATAAAGACCAGGCGGGCTTTCTTCCAGGAAGACATTTATCTGATAATGTGAGAAACATAATAGATATTATGGAATTATTAGAAGCTAATATTAATACTAAGGCAGTATTAATATTTGTGGACGCGGAGAAAGCCTTTGACAATATCTCTTGGAGCTTTATGAAAAAGAATCTTGAAGGGATGGGGGTAGGCCAAGGTTTTGAGAATGGTATAGGTGCAATTTATTCTGAACAAAAAGCAAAACTGATTGTAAATAACGTGGTTACTGAAGAATTTGCTATTGAAAAAGGGACACGACAGGGGTGCCCAATATCCCCATTACTTTTTATATCTGTCTTGGAGGTTTTATTAAACATGATCAGAGGGGACCAGCTGGTTAAAGGAATTCAGGTCGGAGCTAAACAATACAAATTGAGAGCGTTTGCAGATGATCTAGTATTAACTTTACAAGAGCCAGACACTAGTACGAAAAGAGTTTTAGAGCTAATACAAGTATTTGGTCAAGTAGCAGGTTTTAAGTTGAATAAACAGAAAACGAAAGTACTGGATAAAAATCTAACAGTTGCTGAAAGAGAGAAGTTTCATAGTGAAACTGGCTTAATGGTAGCAAAGAAAGTGAAATACCTGGGGATTAATTTGACATCTAAGAATGTGAACTTATTTAAAGACAATTGTGAGAAATGTTGGACAGAAGTTAAGAAAGATTTAGAAATATGGTCAAATTTGAGACTTTCCTTGTTAGGCCGAATTGCTGTTATTAAGATGAATGTTTTGCCGAGAATGTTGTTTTTGTTTCAAACATTGCAGATTGTGGATAAAATGGATTGTTTCAAGAGGTGGCAGAAAGACATATCTAGATTTGTCTCGCAGGGCAAAAAGCCCAGAATAAAATTTAAGATATTAACTGATGTAAAAGAAAGAGGGGGGTTTGCCCTGCCGGACTTAAAATTGTATTATGAATCAGCGGCTTTTTGCTGGCTGAAAAACTGGCTGCTTCTTGACAACACAGACATTTTGGATCTGGAAGGGTTCAATAATAGGTTTGGCTGGCATGCATATATATGGTATGACAAGGTTAAAATTCGCCAAGGTTTCAAAAACCATATTGTTAGGAAAGCACTATATAATGTTTGGATTTGGTATAAAGATTTGTTGGAAAACAAAACCCCTAGGTGGTTGTCACCAATGGAAGCTAAAGAAGTGAAAAAAATTAATATGGAATCTAAATGGCCAAAATACTGGGAAATTATAGAACAAGAGGAGGGAAAAGTGAAATTGCAGAGCTATGAGAAATTGAAGTCTAAAGTAAGAGACTGGCTTCATTATTACCAGATAAATGAAGTTTTCAAACAGGACAGGAAAATTGGCTTTCAGGTGGAGAGATCAAAATTAGAAACAGAATTGTTGGAACCCAATACTAAGAATTTGTCAAGAATGTATAACTTGCTGTTGAAACGGAATACACAGGATGAGATGGTTAAATCAGCTATGATTAAATGGGCACAAGACATTGGTCATGACATTATGTTTGCTGACTGGGAACAGTTATGGACCACCGGTATAAAGTTTACGGCATGTAATGCCTTAAGAGAGAACATTATGAAAATGATTTATAGGTGGTACATGACCCCTGTCAAGCTTGCAAAAATCTATCATACGCCCAATAATAAATGCTGGAAATGTAATGAAACTGAAGGTACTTTCTACCACCTTTGGTGGACGTGCCCAAGGATCAAGGTCTTCTGGGAAATGATCTATAATGAAATTAAGAAGGTACTTAAGTGTACCTTTCATAAGAAACCAGAGGCCTTTCTCCTGGGCATGGTGGGCCAATTGGTGCCAAGGAAAGATAGGACGTTCTTTATGTACGCTACAACAGCAGCAAGAGTTCTTTTAGCAAAGTATTGGAAGACACAAGAACTACCCACGCTGGAAGAGTGGCAGACGAAGGTGATAGACTATATGGGACTGGCTGAGATGACTGGCAGAATCCGCGACCAAGGGAAAGAGACGGTGGAAGAAGATTGGAAGAAATTTAAAGTTTATCTTAAGAACTGTTGTAAAATTAATGAGTGCTAAAATGTCATGGGTAATGTAAAACAGAATTGCAGTGACAAATAATTGGGTAAGAGAAAAAGGATCAAAGAAAGTGAATTATAAGTAATTGAAACTAGGGGTTGCTGGAAAAGTTTAAAACAGGGATGCAGAAAAGGGAGGTATGGGGAAGTCGTTGAAATAAGGTTTAAGAAAAAGAAAAAGAAAAGAAAACATGAAATTATACATGTTTATATGTTTGTTTGTTTATGTGTTGTCAGTTGTATTGTGTTTTAATATATGTTGGAAAATCAATAAAAATTTATTTTAAAAAAAATAATAAGATGCATGCACCAGCCCTAGCCAGCCAAAGCACATATGACGTCAGCCAGAAAGCGGGGGAGGGGGGCATACAAACAAAGGGGTGTACTTTCATAGGGCTTCCTTCATGGGGACAGGAACCCTGAGTGATCAGGATTCCCATTCCTGTGGAAAGAGCCATGCACGAGTATGCTTCCTTTAGACTAATGCTGACTGTGCATTGAGTGGGGACACCAATGGCACACATCAGTGCTGGAGATAGGGCAACCCAGCAGGTTCTTGAGAAGCCCTTCATACAGCTGATACCCATGGCTACCAAACACATGAATGGCCTCCTTGCTGGCAGCCTGGTCAACAGCTCCTCCTCGGAACTATTCCAATTTGATTGCTACTGTGCCATCTTAAATTCCATCCAGCCTCCTTGATTGCTCCGTGATTTGTTCCCAGCCTTTCCCCCAACTATGTTATGCCACCGATATGATGGCCTTCTTTCTGGCAGTAACTGTGGTAAGCAAGATGTTTAAATTTTCAAAAACTATTGGAGACAACCAAGCCCCACATCTCTAGACGTCTGCTGGCCCTAGAACATTCCCCTTAAGAGGCAAGTTGAGTGTCCTTCAGGAATGTTAGCTGTGGGGAGTTATGTTGCTTGTACCTTTTTGGATATGCAGGAGCAGAGTTGGGATATTTTATGTAAAACGTAACACTGATGTAACACTATGGTGCCAAAAACTGAATTCTCACTAAAGATTAAAATTGTGGTTCCCCCCTATTTTGCAGTGATTAATTGCCCATCATTATCACAGCTATTGTCCTCCCCCCCAATACAAAACTTCCATACTTCCCTTCACCCAAACTAGCAATTGCTTATGGATGTAAGAGATCCAACATGAAAATGATTCTGCTTTTATTTCAGTGGAGGGAACTGCTCTGCACATGAACAGGGGAGCCCTTATGTGCAAATGACTTATGTATCACTTAGGCAAATATACCCTGGGCTTGGCTAGGAATAGGTTTCTCCTACCTACATGGGCTCTCCACCCACCAAGCAGATTTACCTGCACCCTCTGTTGCATTGCACAGATCTGAGTCCACCATGGTTTAGGAATTGGGGCAACTGAACATTAAAGTATTGTTGGGAATAAGAATGCAAGATAATATGCACTTACAGGTCCTGTGCAAGTTGCGTTGAATTCAGTTGAATTTTGCACCAGGCATTCTGGATGGCACTGAAGACACTCAAGCTCTCTTACAAACTCCCGAGGATTCCTGAAATGGATAGAAAAGTGAATATAACTTTAACAGCAAGATATTACTCCAAGTTTCTGAGTGCTGAAACATTAATGTAGTATTTTGTCGGGGTTGATGCACATAAATAAAGGAGGGCAGAAGGACTATATTATAGCACTGGAAGAAGCAACACTATAACAAGACTGTTCTGTCACTTCCAAAATCTTGCTAAGACACTCCAACATTAACAACCCAGACCCAAACAGACAATCCCATTAGCTTCAAAGACCAGGGAGGTGACAGTGCTAAGGTAGTGGATTATTCAAGTTTAATACCTGGGAGGAAATTCCAATCATGTCACACTGTCAGACTGAGGAGTGGCCCAAAAGCATCAGAGCACTAGAGCAGGGGTAGTCAACCTTTTTATACCTACCGCCCACTAATGCAGCTTTCTTGATGGTAAAATTTCCTTACCACCCACCAGTGCTCAATGGAAGGATTCAGCTTGTGCCGTAGAACCCCCTACCACCCACCTAGAATCCTGAAACACCCACTAGTGGGCGGCAGGGACCAGGTGGACAACCCCTGGGCTAGAGCATAGCACTTCTTCATGTAGTACATAGTTAAATGATGAAACTTGCTCCAGCAAGAGGTTGTGATATCCTCTACCAATGGAGGATAAGGCACAACGTCTATGCTCTGTAGTCCAGCCTCCTTCTCAACACTCTCAAGTACTCCACACTCAACTGAGCAGCATAAGCAGATCTCAGGGGGAGAAATGGCCCAGCATGCTGCTATTCAGCTTAGGAAAAAGATGAACAGCAACATGGAGTCATTCATCCCCATTTATGTTACTTCTCTTGGGCTGGAAAAATAGGCACCTGGCAGGTCGCAAGAGAGGGCTGCTTGGTTGAGTTTGGCTTGGTGAGGCACAGGAAGATGCCTTCTGCTGCGGCAGGCCATTTGTCCATGCTGCCCAGTACTGTTGACTGCAGCTGGCAGAGGCCATTCCCACCACCTGCTATACCTTTAACTGGATGATGCCACGGGCTGAACCTGGACCCTGTTGCTCTACTATATGATCTAGTTTGACTTCAGCCCCACAGGCGCTCTCAGCATTGTCTCCCAACCAACCAAGCTCCACCACAGAGCTATGCTTCTGTCGCTCAGGTCCTGCAGGCCAACTGTGTATGCAATGAGGTGCAGACGTGAGCTTCAGTCAGGCTCTACACCTACAACATGTAAAGCTTTTCAGTCTTTCACACAAGTCCTTCATCTCTTAAATGCCTGTGCAAGTAGGGCTTGTTGTGTCTGAGTGGACTCTAGTCACACAGTTATTTATAAGCATCATTTTCAGTTAACATTTGAAGATTCTACACATGGGGGCACATGAGTGCACCTCATACCTTGACACAATTACATCCTGTGGGCTGGAGATGCAGGCAAACCCAGAGGAATCACAATGCAATTTTTAAACAAGGGACTGAATTATATTGGTTAATCAGCTGATACTTAAATTCAAAGCTTCTCTGAAATTTCCAGTGAATCATTAAAATATAAAAACTGAGAACAGATGGTTCAACTATTACATGCTAGGTAACTTTACCACTAATTAAACTGTGTCTGATCATAATTTGATGTGAAAAGACCAAATTTTCCATGTGGGTCAAAGCATTACCTGGAGGAATTTTACTTATAAAAAAGTAACATCTGCTGAAAGATGAAGTATTTCAAAAAGTCTACATTATGTATATGCTGGGTTTTTGTTTCATTTTGTTTTAAACTAGCCAAAGAATTTCGGAAAGAGATAGTAGAAGGAAAAGCAAGAAAAGTATTTTCTATGAGAAGCATGTGGAGGAGTCAATATTGCATAGCTGACATCAGAGAAGAAGAACATGTTCTTCTTGCCTCAGGATCACAATCATTAGCTGGGATTCAATTTCTATGCATCCATGGGACCTTTGCACCTGACAGACTAGATATAACTGATTTTCCTGTTTTTCTCCTCAGCCAGTGCCAGCAAAATAATAGGCACTAGTATATTTGATCCATAGTCCTTATAACTTCTGTTATTCTTAGTTACCTGTGTTGATTGCTAAGTTATATGCAACTCCTGCAGAATAACTCCCTGTCTCCATCCTTCTCTGTGGTTCAGCAAAATGCAGAGTCCAGGCACACATGAAAGCTAACATATACAGGATTAAGATTTGAGTATCTTATTTAAATAGAATGGAGGAAACGCTTAGCTTACCCTTGCACAATGTTGCACTCTTTTACACACTCCCGTTGGCGAATAAAGTAACGGCAAGAAAAGCACTGCAAGGGCCCCGGGCCCCAGCAGCCTTCATCTGAGCAGAGGGGATGGCAAATTTCTGTTGCAGTGGCTAACGGACAAAATAAATTAAAAATTAAACATTAAATAAATCTCAAAAGATGGTGTCAAAGTCACAGGAGAATATAAGCATCAAGGACATGATTCAGTTTCCACTGGTATTCAGTTAAATGAATTGCTAGAATTCAGGTTAGGATCTATTTGTATTGCCTCCATCCTAGACTGTGGTACCCAGAAGCCTTCTCAGGCACCTGATCTTTTACAAGTACAGTCATGGGAAAAAGAAAGTACACCCTCTTTGAATTCTGTGGTTTGTTATGTTGTTATCAAGACAGAACAACAATAATCTGCTCTTTAGTGGGTCTTAAAATTAGGTAAATACCACTTCAACATATTACAACACCTGACATATTACACTACGTCATTATTTATTTACAACTTTTTAGCACCCCTCATTTTGGAATTTTAAAGTTGAAAAAATTAACATGCCCTGCTGCTTTGGCCAGGGTGTCTGGGAAGAGGGACCCCCTCAACTGTTTCTCAGAGCAGGGCAGCAAGGAAATGGCGACCACTGCAAATGGGAACAGAGTTTGGCTCCTAAGGAGTGCGGGAAGGGACCTTCTCAACCCTGGAACCCTCAGCCAGTGCCTGACCTGCTGACTGCTGGCACTCTCCCCCCACCCCTGGTGGTAACCCTCCTAGACTTTGAAAGTAGGAGCATCAAATAGGGCCTCTGAAGGATACAGGAAGGTTCACACAGGCAGTCCTTATGCGCAACTGTGCCTGATATGCAGCTTAGGGAGCTTGGAAGGATTGAGGCCTCCAATAATGCATGCTTATGGGGATACAGACAAATGCAAAACCAACGTTTTAAAAATGTGATTAACTGCAAGCGTGTGCAGAAGTCTCTCTGAAATTTACAGGTAATTTGAACTGGGTAAGTGGCCCCTAGTAACTTACCACATTCACTTTCATCTCTGTTTCTAATTATTTTTGTGCTCTGATCTTTTGTTACAAAAAGTTTATTCCAGTCCACTGTGTTACCGAAGCAGAGGTGGTTGTTTCTTAAAATGGCAACATCTCCATCGCTTACTTCCTTCAGACTGCGCAATCCCAGAGATGTTATGTTCAGGCCAGTGATAGCAAGAGCATACTGGCCCCTAAAATGGAAAAAAAAAGTATGGTTTCAAAAAAAAAAGGAGGGGAGAAAAGAAAAATGCAGCTTTTCTAAACTCATTATTCTTTTGATTTTCTGGTGCTAGAAACAAGCTTTGAAATAAATCAAATGAAATAAACAAAAATATGCTGTTTAATATGTTTTAATTTAAGTTCTCTAGTATAAAAAATAATCTGAATAAGGAGGCTTTTCCAGCCTGAGATCCACATTCCCTTCTGGGGAGCCTTGGGTCAGGTGGGCAAGGCCAGAGGGAAAAGTGGACAGAACTATTAAGAGAAGATTTAGCTTTCTGCAGGAGGCTGGTTTCTACACACAAAGACATCACTCCATCCTCCATCCAGGGAAGTCAAAGGCATCATCAGAGTTCAAAGAAATATTCCAGCCAGGCAAAAACACTCAAAGAGCATGCAAAGCAGGGCCAGTGAGGTGGATGGCCTGGACAGAGGGAGTGTGGCCTGGGAGACAGAGAAGTTTGGGAGGCCACATTAGGGAAACTTCTGAATCAGTATTACATGGCTAATTTGAGGTAACAGAGAAAATCTGAGACAGTCTGGTAACATTATTATTAACATGCAATCCATGCTTTTCAGATTTGGACACCATTCTTAGCTGCAACTTGCAGTGCGGTATCAGCTTCTAACACACACTAGGGCTGGGCAATGTCAGCTTTTCAACACTGCGATGTATCGCTTGTTCCTCCCTCCACATGTCAGGTACTGGTGGCAGAGCGAGTCAGCGGCAGGCAAGCCCCACCCAGGATATACCGCCAGGTGAAGGTGCCATCGCACTCTGGCCCTCAAAAGCGGTCCTGGGCAAGGTATCATACATCGCCCAGGCCTAATGCACACCCAATGTGTGCTCCTCTAGTTCTTCACCCAGTGCAGACATATTGAGTAACCACAGATATTACCAATTGTTTTGTTGCCTTAATCCTGGGCAAGATCCTAAATGAAGCATGAAACTATGGCTTAGCTTGCCACAAACTATAGCTTAGCTTCATCAGAAGCTGTGAGCAGGAACCATGTATCTGATCAATGTACCGCAGTCCACAATCAGTTAAATTAAGTTTATCTATTGCTACTAGAAACAGCCTGGGGTTGTCAAATACTTGGCAGTCCACAATGTGTGGATGGTAGGTTGTGGTCAGCTTGCAGGTTATGCAGGTCACAACTACAGGGGAACACTAATAAGACCTTCTTGTCACAGGCGCCGGGTTGCTCCAAGATTGAAGGTGGCCAGCATGCATGTGACACCACATGTGAGACATGGCACACATCTCCAAATGCTGTGCAGGTTGGTGCTGCCTTCTGCTAGGCCATGCTGGTCCCTGCAGCATTGGGAGATGCCACACAGGTGGTGGGACTCACGCCAGACACGCTGATCCCTGTGGCGTTTCCTGACACCACGCAAGCCAGTGCAGCCTTCCACAAGCTGGAGAAAGCCCCAACAGGACCCAGTAGGCTGCGGAATATTGAGGGATCCCCTCCTTGGTTTTTTTTGTTTTTTTTGGTGGGGCTCAGCCCACCCACCCCCCCAGATGGTGCCCCTGCTTCTTATCATCTTGCAAGCAGAGTACTGGAGAAGCATGGAAAATAGTCTTTAAAATGGCTTGCTTAACATAAATAACCATAAACCCGCATCAAACAATAGTTTCACAGCAAATCTTCAATTCTGGTTTAGCTATTCTGACATAATGCTTAATAATGCTTAAGGAAACTTCATATGGCCTCCTTCCTCTACTTCATTCTCTAAAAACAAACAAATAAACCAACAAACCAAAAATTAAAATGAGTCCAATTAATGGAATACAGTAGTAAAAAAAGATACTGCAGAGCTGCTAAAGATAAGCAGATACTTTATTTATTTATTTATTTACGGCTATTAGCCCATAAAATATGTACAAACATAAAAACACAGGGACATAAAAACAGATATATCCGACAACAGAAGGTGAACACCACGATGCAAGGGTGGGTCATTGAGCAGAGCCAAGTGACGGCTTGGGGCCAGGAGAGCTCCAAGGGATGGATCACAGAAAAGGAAAACTAAAGACGAACTCCGACATGCACTCTCAACATAACAGTCCAATTAGTTTTGATGTTGTTGTTGTTTTTTGGTGGTTTTTGAGTGTGAGATAACCGCATTCAGAAATCTCGCCACCTGCAGAGTTACAGAAGGATCTGTATCCTGCAAAAGCAGTGCGGCGTGTGACTCAACAGGCCTGCCAACCAAGCGCAGTAAAGCAGGACCCAGGAATTTAGCCCTGGCTATGCTATGTAGGGGACAGTTGAACATTATATGTGAAAGAGATTCAACAGTTTCCCCGTCACACACGCACAGCGGAGACACCAAACCATTGGAAAATCTGTGGTTCAGCAGGTTTGATGGAAAGACATTGAACCTTGCACGAATAAATGCACGTCGGTGTGGTACTGATGAAAGAGATGACATGTATGATGGAAGGCCAAGTGGTGGGGTTATTCCGTGATACCTGGGGGAGCAGACACCCCCACCCCTGGCGAGGTTGTGTTGATTTTCAATGTCTGCTAATCTTTGCTCAATAAGGCTTTTGGCTGAGCGTAAGTTCATCTTTAAGGAGTCCGCTGGGGAAATTCCGATGCTCAGAAGTTTGGCATGGATTTTTCCTACCCACGGATTGACAAAGACGTCCCGCCAGAGGCACTGAAAAAGGTAATGGTCGGGAAGCCTATGCCAGCTGGACAGCCAATAGCCAAAGACTCGCTTCCAGATGACAGTCTCCAATGATGCAATCCTTAACTCCAGACGTATGGCTGCATTGCTCACACACATGGGGAGTTTCAGAAGGCGACGGAGAAACTGATTCTGCAATGTCCCCAGTGATGTTAAATTGGACCCTGGGGCCCAGAGTGGGGCAGCATAACAGAGGGTGGAAACCACTTTTGCGTGGTATACCTTCAATGCAGAAGGGATGTGAGAGGCTCCGTCGGCCGCAAGAAACACAGATGTGTTAATTAAACAAAGATAATGCCCCCCTCCCCAGTGGAACCTTAAGCAAATAGAAGAAAACAGTAGCAGTGTGGTTGGTACCTATCCCACGTTAATTGCAGCCTGCAATCTGGCTGTTGGTCATGACCAATCCTCTAGCCATTTTTTTTACAAATAAGCCCAAGTACACAAGCATTTTTGGCACATGGCTGTACTTACAATTGTTTTGTTCTGCCTCGTATAACCTCCAGATTTTCAAAAGCACTCAAATCTTTGAAATTTTGTGGCCAAACCTGGATCAACAAGAATCCTGAAAGAAGACCAATAGCATAAACACATTTACAAAGTATTTTTGTCAACCAAGAATGACTTTGCTCCTTCCATACTTTTATGTGGACATCAAAACGAAGAACATTTCAAGGAGCTTCAGCATGGAGCTATTTTTAACGCTGCTTTGTAAACAGTTTACATGCAGGCCACCAAGGCAGCTAAATAGCACAAAAGCTGGAGTCTATAAACCTAAGCTGTGTTAGACACCACAGAAATTTTACTTCCCTTAGCAAATTCTGTTGGAAACTTGTAATTGTTGCTGGTGGCATAAAGATAAACTATTTCACAGGCTAGTGAATGCCTTTTCAAAAACGCAGAAAGTGCACTACAGTGGTGCTTAATGCAGCTACTACTCTATTAGGCTTCCCAGCTGCCCAGGCACTGTGCTCTGGAAAGAGCTCTCAAAACATCAAGCATTTTGAGCTGTCTTTCAGTCCACCTGACAAACGAGAAAGTGACACATGAAGCAGGCCTGTAACACATGAATCTGGACAACTTGTAATATTGAGCTGTGCCCTGAAAGAACAGGGGTGCACACAGACCTAAAACATTGAAATGAAATGCATTAGTTACTCCCCCCATGCCATGAGCAAGATCAGGCCATCAAACATTTTGGCCAAATATGGACCATGAACTCCATAATAGATGTTGTGCACAGGGGTCATGATTTTCCTTCTCCATGCAAATGAGAACACTGTGAGTGTATGAACCAGGACCATATTACTGACAATTAGGCCTCAAATAACTAAGCTTGCTAGAGCAATGCAGCAATCTCTTGAGGCAACTTGTTAGACAGATTTCCTGATTTCCTTTGCTTTTAACTTGCATCCTAGGGCAAGTAGTGAAAGGGATGGAGTAAGTAATCCTTTTCTGAATTTTCAAAAAATGTCAGGTATGACCATAATACAGTAAGAGGGACTTGTGTTCTGAGTTGCTACGAGGCTGTTGTGTGAACAACTACCATTCTATAGATGTCAAAGAGATAAACAACTACACAGCTTTCTGGAGACATCTGAAGGCAGCCTTCTACTGAGATGTTTCATTGTATTTTTATATTCTGTTGGAAGCCACCCAGAGTGGCTGAGGGATCCTAGTCAGTTGGGTGGGGGTACAAATAAATCATCGTCAACGTCATCATTATCCAGAGAATATTTGTTTTAAATAATCATTATCATCACTGGGTAGAATCCAGTTGGTGTTCCTGCGCTTACAGAAGGGCTTTTGATCCAGCAGATGCATCCACTAATGGAAGAGGAGGAGAAGGGTTTTTTTTCTAACTCCCCTTCCCTTCTGCAGCCCCCAGTGTCCTCTACAAATCAGCTCCAGAGAGTTGGGGGGCCATTCACAACAGAGTGGAAACCAGAAGGGCTGCAGCAGGGAAACCCACTCCTCTTCTCCACCAGATCGAAAGCCCCTCCAGGGGTAACAAGTGTGCCAGATTTATTCTCCCCATCAGTCACAAAAGTGATTTGGCCTTCCTGTTTCTGTCATGAATGTTTTTATTTCATTTTGAAATGTACAATAAACAAGAACTGTTACAAACATCTTGGCTGTCTTTGCATTATTCACCCACAAAAGATTGAGGCTAACATGAAAGCAAGGAAAATATGTTGTCACACCATAGAAACAGCATACCAGAACATGCCCTAATCATGAGACTGTGGGGGAGTCCTTGCCTGCTCTCTCTCACACAATTCACGCTCAACCTCTATGATCAGAACAAGTGACTGGTAGCTTGATGTTTCTAAAACAGGGGGTTTGGCCCCATCAGTGAGCCGTGGGTCACTTTCAGGGGGGCTCAGTGCCACAGCCTGTCCACAGCCTCCTCACTTGCCTCCCCACCCTCGCCTCAGCCGTGCTCTAAGCCTTTTGGCCGGACCAGCGCTGGCACCAGCAACTCCTTGCACGTTGAGTAAGGCTGGCTGAGAGACAGAGGATTTCAAGGGGGAGAAGCGGGGAAGGAAAGAGAGGCCTTCCTCCTCTGAGGGGATGGAGCAGGGGGGGTATTGAAAGAAATATGAAAGCAGTGTTAGGCAGGGGTTTTTTTGTTACTACAAGTACTGTGGCAGAGAACAGTCCAGAGTTAGAGGCAGAAGTGAAGGCTGGAGAGGAGCGGGGCCAAGAAGCAGAGATCAGGCAGGCTGCTGAAGAAGTCTCCCCCTCCTGCTGTGAGCAGCTCCCTCTCCTCTGGTCTCCCAGAACACAGAGATGAATGCAGAGGGCGGAGCAAGAGAGATAAGACATGGAGCCTTAGATTGCTTGGGAAGGACCCAGGCAAGGAGGAGTCTTAGAAAGGCAAGGAACCTTCAGCCTTTGCAACTGCCTCATTGGGGCAAGACCTACAGGGAAGAGTTGCTGTGATCACTAGGCCTGAGCTGTTTTGGTTTCCATGAATAAAGAGTTAACTTCACTGACTTTTTGTGAGTTACTGCTGACTTGCTCCCGACTCCCATCTTGACATTGCATCTGCAGAAGTTCAAAATGTTTTCTGTTCACTTAGCGAGAAGCATTGCTACAAAGTGTGAGAACTCCAGGTGTAAAAATGTTTTGGTTCTATTGCTTCTGGTGTCAAACAGCATTAAATGGCTCCTTTGGGACCAAGTGCTATTCCAACTTATATGAATGTAAATGCAAAACATGGTCTGTAGCCTATGCACAATTGATTTTATTTGTATATGTTGGAATAAAAAAGTCTACTTCTTAACAGTAGATGCTGGTCTCCTACAATCTCAGTCCTTTTCTAATCTGAGAGATGAGGCTTTTAAACAACTTGATATCACTAACCTGTGATTTCTTTAACAGTTTTAAAGATATCCAGCTTCTTTGGGTCCAAGGGGGGTGTCCTTGTGTATGAATCACTAGAAGACAGAGAATAACAGAGAATAACAGTGACTGAGCTAATAGATAAGCCACATTTCTCTGCTCCACATTAGACTCAATAATAACTTAACTTACCCTGAAAATGATACTTTCAGAAATACAAGGTCTCCATTGATTGTAGTGCAATTTGTGAAATAGTCAATATTGGATGCATTAACGGCAATAACACCTTTAAAATCACCTGTTCCAATCCCATTGCAAACTGTTAAAAAGGAAAAATAAATGTTAGGGCTCAATGGGGGCTTCAGGTATCAGTAAGAGGCTCGTATACACACCAGCAACAAGCTTCCGCACTTGTCAGTCCTGGAGGGCAAAGGGGAATAAATAGATATGTAACAAATGAACTTGGTCTCAAGTCATTTTGTTTTTGCTTTATTTGATACATCAATCATATCTGTACAACATAAAAGCATAAGAAGAACCAGACATATAGAAACAATATAGAACAGAAATATATTTAAGCCAAACCGTGGCTTAGCACAAATGTACAGGCTCCCAAAGAGGAGACAACAGTCTCTTTATTCCCCCTGGTCATTCTGCTGTTTGTGTTTCATTGTTTGGTTTCGCATGTGTCTGAACCCAGACTCATAGAATCATAGAATCATAGAGTTGGAAGAGACCACAAGGGCCATCGAGTCCAACCCCCTGCCAAGCAGGAAACACCATCAGAGTACTCCTGACATATGGTTGTCAAGCCTCTGCTTAAAGACCTCCAAAGAAGGAGACTCCACCACACTCCTTGGCAGCAAATTCCACTGTCAAACAGCTCTTACTGTCAGGAGGTTCTTCCTAATGTTTAGGTGGAATCTTCTTTCTTGACTCATTGTTTAACTCTCCAAGCCAAATTGTGAGCTTTAAATAAACAGAATAACAATTATCCTTTGGTTAAGCATTTCAGAACTCCATTCACCACTGCCTCTTTTTAAGGATTTACCTACCACTCTAAGCTCAAACCATGAATGAGCAAACAGGTGAGCTCCTGGAGATGAGACTGTGGCTGTTTTCCTCCTTCCCAGTCATTTTAGTGTGTGGCACTGAGCTAAGCCATGGTTTGACCTAGCATGTTGTTTGGGTTCATGATTTACCTTTCCCCGAAAAACCTTGTGCTGTGACCAGGGTTTGATAAATGGCACTTTTCAGTTTTGATAAGAATTTCTACTGCATTTGTTGAACTGTAATCTCATCCAAGACTTACTTCATCATTATTACTGTTTGAGATTATTACTGTAGTACTACAAAAGTCAGTAAACATTAGGGCTTTATATTCACCTGCATCACACCCAGTGATTCTCTAGTTTTCATACCTTTGCTACAGGGGCCATCACATTTTTTACACTTCCGAATGCCATTCTGTTCCACTTCTGTAGAGTCTGGAGGACACGACCGGACGCATGAACCATGGTCTGTTACAACATAGTTATCTAGAAAAGACAGGGAGTAAGAATGGATGGATCAGTCTGTGTCAGTTTTGCATGCGTTTGTTCTCAAGACCATTCCATCCTGTCTCTGCATTAATCTGTGAATTGTTAAAAAAAACAAAAAAACCACACAAAACAATGTATTTAAGGATGTTTTATGTATTTTATCACAATGCATATTTTAATACATAATTTATCTCAATATATGTATTTCTAAATTCTTTTTACCCTAAAATGCACACTTTACATGCATTTATATAATTTCTTAAGCCAAGAACTGTATTGCAAAATATGAGGGATAATTATGTTCTAATCCACATATTAGTTTTGGTGGTGTGGATCAGGTCACTTCATACTGCTACTCGCAGAAACAGAATTCCTGAAGAAGCATTAGTAGGAAGTCAAAAAACAGCACTTAGGCACTGGGAAAAGAGGAAAGGCAGAGTGGAATTTGACTGATCTAATTTGCCATTTCAATAAAAATGTACAAAAAAGTTATTCAAATGCACAACAAAAATGCTAAAAATTAAAAATGAACCAAGTTAAATATTGTGTTTTAAAAAGAGGCTGAGAATGTCCCATCTGAAACCCTGAGCTTCCAGTCAGATGGACCAATAGTGGGTATAAGGCAGTTTCCTATGTTCCTATGTGTACATATAAAACCCAGAGTGGAGGAATGTTGAGATGAGCCTCACCAGCTGTCTTGAGCAAGTAGGGCTAGCAGAGATGCTCCCAAGTGTACATGTTTGAGGTACATTATGTGAGTACATTAAAATTCATCACACATTTTTTATGATGGGTGCATAATGTGAAAACAGTAGTGCTTCTTACAGTTTCCTCTAGCTTCTAGAACTAAGCTTAGGGTAGCTGAATTAAAATTGGCAGCATACTGAAAGGAGGAAAGTCCAGGATTAGTGATTTGTACAGAGGTCCTGTGGTTACCCTGACTCCAGGCTTGCTAATGATGCTGCATCGTGGCATCAGGAGTGATTTCATGTCCCAAGTTCACTAGCTGCAAATGGAGGTTGGCTGGAGGGAGATGAAGTTAGACTAGTAAATTAGTGGATTAAATTTAATCCATCAAATAATGGAGTCATTATTGAAGTTCTTTCTCACAGCCATTTGGAAATTACCACTCTAGAATGAACAGCTGAGGGTTCGAGAACATGTGCATGAGATGCATACCAGAAATTAATTTGAAGCATCCTTGATAGAAGGCAGAAAGTGAACTTTCTTCTCCACAGACTGATTTATGTGGACAATTCTTTGCATAAGTTGCTCCAAAGCTAAAACTTACGTGGACAATTCTTTACACAAGTTGCTCCAAAGCTGTATTTTCCATCTGGGTTGTCTTCCAACTGATAGGTGATAATATTATACTTTTGCAAACTAGGGCAAGACTCCTTGCATGTTGCATCATCCCAAAACTTGCGACATGCCTGTTAATAAATAATGCAACAATAGTACAAGAGCAAATATTTTGTTTTAATACAGTAGAAAATGAGAAAATTTGCAATTTTTAAGGTTAGACTTTTATTATTTCTCAATCTGAAAGCTCATTATTATCTATGATTTATATAGCACTGTTGCTGTGCAAACTTTGTCAGCCTTGTAACATATCTGTAATATAGGTCATTTTAGATTCCATGTTCATTAAGAAAGCGGACTAATGCTGAACTGGGACTGAGACCTAAACATATGTTTGGATTCCTAAGCACATTTGCTTGGAAACATGTTTCAGTGAAATCACATATTGGGGTAGAAAGGAGGTTTCAAGATTGTCTGACTTAGATATCAGGATTTCATTTTAAGATGTTTAATAAGGTCCCATACACAATATATTCTATTTTGTAACATCTGCAGTTAAAACCCTTTTCTAACAAACAAATATTGATCAGCATAATAATAGGGTACTTGGGAATGCTTTTGAGCAGATTTTTTAAAAGGTCAAATTAAAGCTAACTAATACTTAGTTACAATATTAAGATATTGATGGAATTAGGCAAGGAGGCAAAAAAACCTAAAATTAAGTGCATAATTTATATACAGCCATCTCTATTAAATATTGGTGTTATTTTGCAAGATAGCATATTATGTTTTGGTATGTGTTAAATTAAAATATAACACTGTAAAAATCATGCATTTTGATCCATCTAGTTGGCATGTATTATCATTCTTCAGATACTTGCTGAAGAGGTTCACTATTTAGTCTACATATCTAGTAAATATGCATTAAAATGCAGTGTTATTGAGTAAAGTGGTCAATACCATACGCTTCAACTTTCTTTTGCTTCTAGAATTAATTATGCAGTGTCAGTGAAACAATTATGCAAATAAGGAACAATATAGTTTATCATGGAATCGTCTGATAGTAGCTAGGATAATGGTGTCTAAAAAAATCGAGCTCAATACATATTCTACGTCAATTCAAATGGTTTATTAAAACAAGGGGCATCATGTACATGCATAATTTGATCTGAAAGGTATCAAAAACAGCAATATAAACTTTGATAGATGTTTGGCTACCTTTTTTCATTTTCTGGATAATGTGGAGACAAGCCACAAACATATAAGGTTCAATTTTATTTTTTGTAAATCTAGCAAATGTTGCTGTGTTTCTCTTCATTGTTTTTCTATTGGTGAATTGCAATAAACACTTTGTAAAAACTAGGCCTTTCAGCTTAATTGTTTGCAGATTGGGTTACATAATAGTGACATAAATTTATGTACGTTTGTGTAGCCTTCTTACCAAGCAATCACTCTCTCTAGGACCTGTACATCCTGCTGCACACTGCGTATGACAACAGTCACTTGGCAGCCTCCCCTTGCATCTGCCTGAACATTGTGCTGCACAGTCAACCTTGGTTACTGAAAGACAAAAATGGCAACATTTATTCATTTATCTGTTATTTTATTCAAATAATTATATATACTACATACTCATCTCTACGTAGCGTGCAAGAAATACAATACAGAAAAGCTAAAAGTACCAGACTTCTATTGCCTGTTGCAATAAATAAAATATTCAAAAAGGGGGCTCGTCTGACTTCTACTGGAAGGGAGTTCTGTGAGAGTGGACCCCCAATACACATGGCTCCTGGTGGATATGAGCCATTGGGGACCATTAACACTGAATCCCCCAAAGACCTCAGTGATTGGGAAGGGACCTAAGTGATCAGATGGTCTCTCAGGTAACTTGGAGTCAAGTTGTTAAGGGCCTTGTTAATTAATTCAAGAACTCTGAACCTGGCCCAGGAGCAAATGGGCCACCACTGCAAGACCTTGAGCACCCAAATTATGTTCTGGCAATACTTTGTCCACACCAACAGTCTAGCTATAAGGTTTTGCATCAGGTATGGCTATTCAACCAGCCTCAAGGGTAGCCCCATATAGAGTGCATTAAAATGACTAAGTCTTGAGGTTACCAATGCATGAATCACTTTAGCCAGATCATTCCTGTCAAAGAATGGCTGTAGGGTACCAGCTGTAAGTTACTCCTAGCCCCAGAGGATACTTGAGTTCTGAGCAACAAAGATAGATTCAGGAGTACCCTCAAACTCTGACCCTGCTATTTCAGAGGGAGTTCAGCTGCATTCAGAACAGGCAAGTGGCTGATCTACAGTGCCTCACTCTTTCCAGCATTCAAGCTCAGTTTATTGGCCCTCATCCACTCCACCCAGACAATGGTCTAAATAATGAACTCTCTCTCCTGAAGTTACGGAGAAGTAGAGCTGTGTTTCATCAGCATCTTGATGACACTTTGCCCCCAAACTCTGAATGACCACACCTAGCAGCTTCATGTAGACATTAAGCAGCACGGGGAACAAGATAGTCCCCTGCAGTACACACCATAATGCAAAGGCCATGCAGCTGAAACAGTCTCTTGGTGCTATTCCCTGGACACAACCCTGTAAGTAGGAGCAGAACCACTGTGCAACAGTGTCCCCAATGCCCATCTTACAAAGCCAGTCTAGAAGGCTACCATGGCTAATTATACTAAAAGCTGCCAAAAAGAAACTAATCCCACAAAGTATGGGAAGGCAATTCATTGTACACAACTGGAGTTGCAAACAACGTGGCATCAAGGGCTGCAAAAAATTAGGTGGAGGGTTGCACCTGGTTAAGAAGGAGCCAGCATTACGTCTGCATCAGTCAGACCCAGCAATTGGAGTTGAGGTGGGCCTATACTATGTACCAGCTGCATGGAAGCTAATGCAGCCAAGATTTAAAACAAGCATCATTTCAGATGATATAGAGCAGAATGGCAAAAAGAAACTCTTGCTAATGGAAATATTCCTCATTAAAACATAAGTATATTTTAAAATTGAAAGAAAAATAAATGTTTATACTTACTTGTTTGGCAGTTCTCTAGTCCAGCAGCCCAGCAATGTGCTCTTGTACAATTGGGATGACACTGTTGGCCTAAGAAAGTGGGGAATATATATTAGAGAAAACATCAAGTGGACAAATTTTATTCCATGGGAATCTTTTTGTAGTTTGGGGTAGACTGAAATGTAGTTTAGGCAAGGTTGTGGCAAGCTTTAATAGCAAGTACAAGGAGCTTGGTGCAGAGAATTGGTTGGGAAAGCAGTGAAGGATCTTGAGGAAAAGTGTTATTTTGCTTAATGGGAGAGGTGAATACTTTGCCAGTAGAGTTTGGGACTAAGCTGTGAAAGATGCAGCGGTCAAGGCTGGAGATGGTCAGAGCAAAGATTATACCTAAGGGGGCTGGTAGGAATGGGCATTTGGCTTGAAGAACAACTTTAATGCAGGGAGCAACAGATAATGGAGAATCAAAGATAAAGCCATTCATTCCCATATGTCTGAAGACGTTAATAGGCTTTAGGATGCTGAAAATATAGCCTCAGAAATGGCCCCAAAGGATGGGTGTCGCTTAACCATCATCCAAGCAAAATATAAGAGGGACAGTTGGATACACGCATTCCTGCTGCTGAAGAGAAGAAATTGGTAAAAAGGTATTTTGAGCAGTAATTTAAAAATGTAATTAATCAGTAGACCACAATCACTTCCAACATGTTTATTCTATCTGCTGGATAATTTGCATCCTCACTTAAACTTGTCAAAGTTTACCAGAAGCTTGGTTCTGTTGTTTTAGCTCTGACTTTTAACTATACACATGTGCAAGCATGAAGAAAGCAAAAGATATTTAAAAAGAGCTGATTCCACAGTCCCTTTTCCGAGTGAACTATGAAAACATATATAAAAGAGGGTTTTTCAACTGACTGGGAACTAGATTCTCTGTAGGTTTATGTAGCCATAGCATAGTAAATAAACCAACATCTGGATCTCCTGGGGTTGTAGACCTGTAAAGGAACAACTCTCTCCAGACTGATTTTTGTTGGGAAGGGCATTGCAGAATACACATAGCTGACCAGTTGGGCTAATTTTGGGTAAACTTACAATGTTTTTATTGGCAGTGGAATCCACATTTTTGAAGGCTTATTCTCAAGTCTGGGGGGGGGCACACATTGGATGGATGATTATCATTATTATTAGCCATGATTGGTGTTGTTACTTCACATACCTTTTCTCATCTATCTTTCTTTTTAGTTCCCTATGTTCTAGAGATCTTTTTTTATATTTGGTATTTATGTTGAACCATAGATGTATATACATACATGCAATTAGGACTACTGAAGATAACTTGGAAGTCAAAAGGTGGTTTTGATAAAGTTTTATCAAAAGGTGGTTTTAATAAGTTTATTATTTATTGAGTTACAGCATTGTTTAAAATTTATTTAGTATATGTTAATTACATATTTTTATTCACATTTACTATATAAAATCATTTTCACTGATTCTTAGTCAAGTGTACATGACTCAAGATCTGATCCAAACTTGTTATTTCAACAACTGAGTTTTGGGCCTTGACCCTCAAACGAAATGTCTGTAACGATGCCAGAATGTGGGACAAAGCTCAAAATGATGGGACAGCACCCATTATATATTAAATAGCAACTAGAAAGGTCACAGAGGGTTCCTACCACCAAAAGAGCACAAAGCAGGTCCCTAGTTATTATAATTGCTTGTAGTTTTCCTGTCATACATTTTTGGGAACTGTCAGCAAGGCAGCCCTTCATTTCATAGAATCATAGAATTGGAGAGTTGGAAGGGACCACGAGGGACATCTAGTCCAACCCCGGCAAGGCAGGAGTCCTTTGCCCAACGCAGGGCTCAAACCCACAACCCCGAGAGTAAGACTCTCATGCTGATTTGTATACAAGGCAAATACGACACTATACACTCACACTGTAGTTTGAAACAAGCAAATACCATTAGTAACTATGAATTTGTCATTTTATTTAAAATGTGCCTTAGTATCATGCTGCTATTGTGGCAAACTCCTGCAGTTATTATATCTTCATTTTTAATTTGAGACTGCACTTGTTTAAGAAACAGATTCAACCATAGCTGTCAATGTTTCCCTTTTTTTAAAGGGGAATTCCCTTACTCCAAATAGGATTCCTTGCAAGAAAAGGGAAAAGTTGACAGCTATGGATTCAACATCCAGTGGGCTGGCGCTACTTCAATAGGTTTGTATAATGTCAAGAATATATACATATATGGTTTTTCAGTTTATACTTACATGTTTTATTGTCGGTTCTTGGCAATATTTCTGTTCTTTCAGTAGGATCAAACTGTACAAAACCTTTGCTGCTTGTTTTATCGACAATGTCATCCCAAAGAACATTATCCATGTTGCAAAGATAAGGATTATTGCTGAATTTTATTCCTCCATTTAGAATTTCTGCCAAAAGAAATTACGGCAAAGACATCAAAAATGATATGGTTTCCTTTTCAAAAGGGGAAGAGGAGGAGGAGGAAATACGTGTGTGTGTGTAGACAGGTAGTGGTGAGTCTCCATGAGCCTACTGACAGTACTGCATTTGGGTCTAGAAAGCAGGTTCAGACCCCATTATTATTTTCATATTCCTGTGTGGTTAAGGCACTGGACTTTCCAGCCCATTTTCCCCATCTGTAAAATGGGAGTAATATGTGTTTCCTCTTAGGGGTCCTGGGAAGGTTTCATTGATTAGCAATGAGAACACACAGGTACTGTAGCACAGTTAGCAAAAGGTGGATATGATTAAGAACTAGGTCACGGAGTGTCTTAAAATAAACTTCGGTTTTTCAGACAGAGTATTACGGTCTGTAATATGGGGACAATAATACTGGTTTCTCTTACAGAGCTGTTAAATGGTTGGCTGAGCTACTGCTGTGAGATGCTGAGGACTCTTATGTACTATATCAAAGCTACCAAAGCTGTTGTCGGGAAATGCATAATTCTTCAAAGATTCGTGCATCGTGACAGGGATTCTCCTCATTTCATATCTCACCAACAAATTAACAGAAAGTTGAGTTAATATACCAAGTGCTGAGTCAATTCCAAATTATTTAAATGACAGATTACAAACCCATGTTCTGCTAAAGATTGAAGGATTATTTGGGGGGTGTTAATTTTTTTTTGCACCCTTCCATCCTGAATAACTCACCTGCTAAGCGTCTCATTGGCAGCTCTTCAAGCCCCCTGACATCGTTGTAATTTAGTAAAACTGCCAACGCAGCATTTTCATAAAGGGTGTTCCCTCGGATTATCTGGAGATTCTCCAAAGGAATACTTTTCACTGTGTTTATTGCTATAAGCACGTAACCAGCCACCTCTTGTATACTCTGGAGGATAGACAACAGGAAGGCAGATATTATTAGTCATTTTAGGCTATGTCTTAAAAGCTATTAATCTTGAGGTTTTCCCCATTTTATGTTAGCTAATAATATTTAAGAAAACAAGCAAACAAGAAAGAAATTAAATACTGTACAGGTGGCAATCTTTTTGCATGGAGGTTCCATTCCTGATCCCTGCACACACTGATGGAGTGTGCATAAGCCCACCCCCTTTTTTTTGGCCACTTCCGGGTCAGCAGTGACAAGCATGTGTGTGATTGCACGTCAATTGGACACACAAAAAATGGTCACTGCCTGTACTTATTTCAAATGATACATGGTTACTTCTGAAGACAAATTAAGAAAGGTGGTGTCTTCTAGCAGAAACAAAAATATTTCAAAACCTCTTCAGTAAATTGATGGAGGCACAATATCCCTAGTATGCTTTTTCCCCTGTGGTGGATGTGTTCTGTGGCTGCAACATATGGGCATTTTATTTTTTAGTAATAGACTACTAGCCAGCATACTGGCCCTATACTTGAGATACTGCTTCTAAACACTTTTCTAGATTCTTACAGCCCTTGATTCATAAAGATGTATTTATATAATATATTTTGGATGCCTCTTTCCACTTTTTATCATTCCATAGGTACTTGCCCCAGGTACTTCCACAGGTAGTTTCCACCGGAAAAGGCAGCAACCTTGGATTGGTACCTGGTGTCCAGATTTCCTGGTTTATGAGGTGTGGAATGAAGTGGCAGGAATTCATGCCTACATTGCTACCCCCCACCCCCGGATGCAATTGTCATCCAACTGGGGGAGAATGACTTGGGCCCTTGGAAGACCATAGTCATCACTTGGTATATAATTGAGGACTTAGAAAGATTCTTGACATCGTTCCCTATCATAACCATTCTTTGGTCACACTGGTTGGAAAGGCAGTGTTGATGTGGTAGTCCCAACCCTGCTAGCTTCAATCGGGCCAGAAAGCAGGGCAATTTTGTGATCAGATGCAGGGTTGATCACTCTGGATGTCGAGTGATCCATCAACCTAGCATCACATTCGATCAGGAGGATTAGCAGCAAGCCAGTAATGGCTCTATTGGCAGACAGGCATTGGGTAAGCTTAGATCTTTAATGGAGGGTAGGCTGTAGCCTCCGCCTGCCCCTCCACGGGTAAGGGTATCCTGTTAAAAGGATCTGGGAGGAATAGCTCCTGTCCAATACCCAGATGGGGGCCAGGGCCATTCCACTCCACCAACGGAAACCACTTGGGGGATGGCCAGATTTGACGTAGGTCATAGGGCGTTCCCTGTCAGCTGGCTTCACCCTTAGAGACACTGTCAGCAGACAGGCTGGAGTGATATTCACAGTGGCTTACCTCAATGCCTGTGGCCCAAGCCTAGACATATGTAACCAATAAAGTTGTGGCCTTATTTGATCCCATAAAACAAACATACTGTGTACTGTATAGTTTTTAACCCTCAGAGAATGGGGTGGTCACGAAGCCTTGACACACAATGAATGATAGAACCAACAAAATGCTAACTGAAGTCAGTAAGCAATAAAGCAGTCACCAGAACAGGGATTAATGATTCTACAAACCCAGATCTGGCCACAACTAATACAAACATCTGGTCACAGCTAATCATTACAACACCTTGGCATATCACTAAAAGAAGAGCCCTAACTTTGTGGCTAAGTTATGCTAATATAGGCTCTTCTTGGGAAGAACACTCTGTAAACTGTGTACCAGAAGTGAAAGAAATCTTTCATCCATCTTATCCAAATTTATATCCGATTTTTCTTGCCACTCACAGTGGCGAGTCAAGTAATCATAATAAACATGATATAAATACATATACGAAAAATTTGCATGCTTCAAGCTTTCAGAGGGTAGATCCAGAAAGTAATAGATTATAATAATTAAGGAGGAGTCAGCTTTACATGTTCCTTTTTAATGCAGTTTTTATCAGGGGGCTTTTACACATCTTACAATTTGTAGCTTTATTTCATTTGCGTTTGGTGGGTTGTCTATGAAAGCATTTTGATGTTATTCAACAGTACAAATGAAGACTATAAAATGTCTTCTGTGCTCACATAACATTGTAAAACAGATTACGATTTAGTGCTAAATGCACGAGTTGGAACAAGCCAAATTATTCCAGGGGAGCTTACTTTGCCAACAGCAAATAGAAAACATACGTGTATGTACACATCAGCCCAGGAGTTTCTAGGCCTTCTGTGTAAAGTATTAGTTTGTTTGAAGTACAACAATTTCCAATAGCTGGAATCCTTGGCTCGCACAGCAAAAATGTGTGTGTTTGGGGCTTACTCTTAGAAAGACCCCCCAACCTGCCCTTCCTTTATTACTCAGAGCCTCCAGTTGCTTATTCCAAAAGCAAGAGTGGTGTGAACAAGCAGTTCATATGACAACAGGATGTGGCAGGATGATATTTTAGGAGGAGGAATTTGGTCTTTGACAAAGTGCCTCCTCAAAAAACCCAAACCAAACCTAGTTGCTGACTAAGGTGGACGTTGCTGCTTCCTTAGGTTACAACATGCATTCATTTTTCTTCTCAACTTCATCTGAACCAGAGAAACATGACTCATTGCACTAACCCTCAAGAAAGTAAGGTTATAGGTGTGATTCACGTGAGTGATTTCTAGATTGCCAAGCACCACCTCGCAGCCTTCATACATTCTCTTCAGACTATTGTAGTGCTCATCCACACTTGAAAGCTGTGTTAGCTTGTTGCTGGTTCCTTGGCAAACTGTAGAGGAGAGAAGAAGAAAGAAGTCAGGACTTACTGCCAGCAGAATGGCAGAGCCACCCAGAACGGCTGGGGAAACTCAGCCGGATGGGTGGGGTATAAACATATTATTATTATTATTATTATTATTATTATTATTATTATTATTATTATATGCAGAGTTTATGGCTGCTGCCTTAGAAATCATTGAGTATCCAACAACAGGACAATACAATACCACACTTTGTGGTTTTGCACGTTCTAATAGTATAAAGCATGTTTCCTTAAAGTAAAATTGTTAGTATTTTTGTAGTTGGGGAACTTTATCTGTTTCTCATACTGGAGGTGTGTCAATTATTGCCTACGTGTCACAAGAAGAGCCCCGAAGCTGCTGGATCAGACCAAAGGCCCACCGAGCTCTACGCTCTTGTTTTCACAGTGGCCAACCACTTGAGATAAACAGAATGGAATTGGGGACATTTACAAACTCAAGCACCAACCTGAAGAAAAACGCCCAGTTGTAATGAAGTGGGTTAACACATTTCAGTCAACTGTACTGTATCTAGCTGCCTTTGCTTAAAATATTTTAAAGCTTGTTTTCTATGGAACAGTATTCAAACGAACTACAAATCATACCCTAAAGCAATAAAAAGCAGCAGCAAAACAATATAATCATTTACATATTAAATGGGAGTGAAGTGATAAAACGTATATACAGGATCAATAGCAGTATCAATATAGCAACAAGGAAAGTAAAACCAGAACACCCACCAAAAGCCTTTACTGCTTTGTGTTTCAGTCTTCAACATAAACTTCAAGGTGCCCAATGTGTAAGGTTTATTGCACTGACATGGTTTTGGCTGGGAACCCAAATTTATTCCAAGAGATCTAATTACTCATTTTCAGTGTGGAATGACTAATAGCTCTACACGTTAACAATTAAGGTTATTATGGGTAACGGGGGGGGGGGGGATTAGTGTGTGTCTCACATTCTATTATTACCTATACGGCAAAGGCAGAACGACACGCACAGACAGCTATTTTAAACTTATCTAAGAAGAATAGCACTTAAGTTCATCTATGTGAAATGCAAATTGTAATTTTGTATATGACCTGCTTAACTCATCAAAGCACTTACTTTGCCAGGGGTGGGGGACTCAATTCTCCAATCAGGTAGAAGGCTATTTTTATATATCTAAAATTAAAACAGTGCTCCACTTCATGTCAACCACAATGGTGGAAAGAGACCTGTGTATAATCACTGCCAGGTGCCCAGTGGTGCAAAGTCTATTTTTTCTTTACTTGGGAAGGGGCACATTATCTGCAATATTGCTGGCAAGAAGTCAGCCATGGCAGAGAGACCCCATTTGCTTGCTTCAGCAGCCAGTCACCCAGACCAATTGAATGCAGAGCATCTCAGTGCCTTCTGGCAGACCTGGCTGGCTAGGATCACTTCTGTATCAACCAACAGGTCTAGAGACCCACAGAGTGGTGGGTCATTGCCTGACACAAAGGTCCTGTTTCAAGCTCTTGATGCACATGTAACCAACTGCAGAGAAAGAGACCATGATCTAACAATGCATCAGAGGGGATTGTCTGAGTGGCTGATGGGGAGAGTTAAACAAGTTTTGGTGGTGGCCAACTTAACTTTAAAAGGGGCTGGATAAAATTCACAAAGTTTAAGGATGTCAATTGCTATTATTCATGATGGCTATATGCTGCCTCAAGGAGCAGAGGCATCATGCTGGGAGAAAGCTGTTGCCCTCATATCACCCTTATGGGCTTGCCATTGTAGGAACAGGATGCTAGACTAGTGGCTTCCTGTTCCGGTCTGCAAGATCTCTGGTCTGCAGCTCTCCCACTAGCGGGAGAGACTCAGGCAGGCGGAGGAGAGCTTCCTGGGGGTGGAATGCTCTCTGTAACTCCCAAGGGTATTCAGGAGGCTGGGGTGCCCGCGGACGTCCTGGAGAACTCCTCTGCCAAGTGTCAGGTGGAAAGGGAAGGGGACGCTGGGTCTCAAACTCTTTATCGAGATGAGGCAGTCTCCATGTCCATCTCCTATAATGGCCAGGCACCTTTACAATTCAGAATATTGGATTAAAACCTGAAAGAGTGGTCCATTCAAGATGTTACTAACAAGATGCCATTTTAATTCAACTATCAAATGGAAGGAATAAGGTCTGATTTACAATTCCTGCCATGGCAGAGAATGGATAAAAGAGAGGTAGTGTTATTATATTTTTTACTACTACTCTATATGAGGGTTAAAATCTACCTTCTCTGGCTTAAAAAAACACACTTTAAGTAAGGTTCATTAAAAGAGATTTATGAGGCTCGATGTTTGTGAGCTAAAACCGGGTGTGTGAAGATTTGAGCTACTTTGGTAATTGCTTTGAGACGGTGAAGAAGGGGGTTGGTGTTGGAGTTGTGGGGAGAAGAACAACTCACCTCTAATTGACTTCATGGGACTTTGAAAGACTATAAGATCTAAAGATGCAATGTAAATGACAATGTTATAAATACCTAAAGGTGCAGATTACAATTTTCAATGCTGACGGAGGATTATCAGGTCTGTTGAGAGTAGGAGGAGCTCTCAGGAAAAACTGTAAATGGTCTAGTGGGGGAATCTCCGACTGTGATTCGGATTGTAAGGAGGAGAGGAAGAGAGTGGAATAGCTATCTGAGGAAATATGATCTCCTCCTTTGTGGAGTCAGATGTGTGACCTTGAGATTCCTGAGGCTCTGGCTGGCAGCAGATCTTCTGAGACAAGTTGGAGAAGGACTGTTTATGGCAAAAATCAAAACATGGACAGTTATTGAAAGAGGCTTGTGAATGGAAGGAGTTTGACAAAGTGGACCGGATGATTAATAATTAAATTTGATATAATCATGGATTGAAAGCAATATGCATGCACACATAAAGAAAAAATGTTTAACTAATATACATGCAGGAATTGAAAAATGGATAGTTGATGAATAAAGTTTTATAAATAATAAAAATTAAAAACCATTGTAAAAATAAGAGAATTATTGGGAATGTGGAGTTTTAAAGAGAGAATGGGATTCTGAAGCAGCAATAAGATGAATTTATGGACACATCAAAGAACGGACATGGGAGCCAGTTTTATGGGGAAAATGGTTTAAATTGTATTAATTTGGTATAATTCGTTAAAAATTGAAAATCAGTAAAAAGATTGTGTGTGGGTTTTTTAAAAAAGGATGCTGGACTAGAACAGGACTTTGGTCTGATCCAGCAAAGCATTTTTTACACATTTTAAAGGAATGTCACTAATAGCAAAACTAATAAATTGTGTTTCTTCTCTGAAGTGAAGGCTTGGTGTAGTAGTTATTTATCAACTCTTACCACATTTTCAACATTCAGAACTCTTTTCAATCTTTAACTAAGGTCAGAATACAGTGTTCATTCTTTCAAATGAATTTTCACACGTAACCTTGAATTGACTAGGGCAAAAGTAACAAAATGTTTTTGATGTTTCATTTTGTGTGATCACTTTAACATACAAGGTCACAAAGATGTTTTTGATGTTGGCTCACGGCACAAGAATGATCAGTCGGATTAAAAGAAGTACTACAGCATAAACAACTCCTTTAGGATTTGGACCTCCCCACAGACAGGATTAAGGATATAGGCTGTTGGAGATCTAATGCCAACAGAAGATACATCTGGAAGAAAACCTCAATAACCACACCCTGTCGCTCCTTCATTTTCAGGCACCCCTGCGATCAATATCTGGTTAGTGGGACACAGCATAGCCCATTGGGCCCGCATGTTTGCCATCGCTACTGTCAGGGGAAACAGCCTGGGGCTCCCAAAGAATGTTGATGTGATATGACATGATTTCATGCCCATTGTGATGGCCAGAGCTGCATTGCATGGGCCCCCTGAGGCATTGGTTGTTCAGCTGGGGGAGAACGACTTGGTTCTGAGGAAGGGCATTGACCTAACCTGGAACTTCAAAGAGGACTTTGACAAGCTTGCTGCCCTATACCCAGACTTAACCTTATTCTGGTCCCAGGTTTCGGAGAGGCATTGTTGGTGTGACTGTCCTTACCTGGTAGCAATCAATAGTGCTAGAAAGAAAGCTAACCGTGCAGTCGCACAGAAGGTGCAACATTTGAATGGCCATGTGATACGACACCCGGCCACCACTTTCAACCAGGAAGTCTTGTTCCAATGGCAGTCATCTCTCTGATGTTGGAAATAATACCCAGGTGAATGATACTGGAGATGGCATCAGAGATTGGCTGCAGGCGTGAGGGTGTTGGCAGCAAGCCATTTGGGCTCGAGTGGCGGTTAGGCATTGGGTAAGCCTTTGTTTAATGGTGGGGAGGTTGTAGCCTCTGCCTGCCCCTCCTCAATAAGGGCACCCTGCTAAAGGGATCTGGGGTGTGTGGGTGTGGGCTAGGGCCATGCCACAACCCCAACAGGGACCCCTCATTTGATGTAAGTCACAGGGCTCCTCCTACTGGTGGTTTACCCTTAGTTGGACTCCCTGCAGACAGGCGGGAGTTGAGATATGGTCTGGCTTCACCCAATGCCAAAGCCAAACTGCTCACATCTGTAACCTGTAATATCTGTAAAAGTTGTGGCCTATTTTATCCCATAAACCTTAAAACTTGAGTCTGTGTGTTTATTATCAAAGGGAACTGCAGGGCCTGGGGGCTTGACACGCGATTGAGCTGGTAACACAAGAATGACGATGAACCTGTGATTCATTTCCTTTTTATTCAGAATTGAGGTGTTCTGTACATTACAATTTCCTGTTCAAACATCACCTAAGCACACTCTTGTGCAAAGTTATGGGAGGCTCTCAATTCAAAATGCAAACACAGCAGGACATCAAACCACCCATATCTGCGTCAGAGCTTGCTCTGTGAGCAACATGTAGAGGCATAATCTTCCTTCTGGGTTTACTATCTCCAACTATTCAGAACTCTACTCATCTGGGTCCCGAGCCTCTGCTTTCTTTTCCGTCACTCTTTGGCTAATAATTAATCACAGCTAACCTGACAGACTTAATATTATATTTATAAGCAAAAACAGTGTTTAGAAAGCCAAATGCAAACATTGGCTTGGCAAAAGTAGGGAGAAGGGGAAGAGGAAGTGCATCTTCTATGGTCAGTGATTTGCTATTCACATTTAATTACAAGTTTCATAAAGCTAAATGAAAAAGAACACAGCTTGTGTTCTTCTATAAGCAGCAAAATCCCTAAAGTGCCTTCATCCTTGTACATCTATAAAGTTCAATCTCCAGCCTCTCCCATCCCTAAGAAGCAGATAACATACTGAAAACAAAACCCCTCCACACAAGATACCTAAAAACCTATGTCAGTGCCAGCTTATTCCTTGCCGTGTAGAGCCATAGTTTTATGTTTCTTCCAGAGGACCTTGAGCACAGTTCAAATAAGATTGTCATGGAGCAAACCAACAGACACCAAAAACTGCTTGCATGTGAATCACAATTTGTAAGCAGTGAACCATGAGGTTTGCAGTTATTGCCTGGAACATGTCTATGACAATAACAGCTGCTCTTTCACTTGAATCTGACTTTGGCAAGCCTTCACTGGGAATAGAATTCCTCAGCTGAGGAGGCTGGTATTTTCTATTGTTATTCATAGAGGGGCTTGTAGGCTAATTTTCTCTCGTGTGTACAGCTTTCATTTTGTCTCCACAGCCAGGGTGGGATGCATCATGGCTTCCTCTAGAAGTTTAGGTTTCATGTATGGATCCAGTAATTAATGGTAGCAACTGGGAAATGTCAAGTGCTACTTCAAACACTGTAGGTGAGAACTCACAGAAAACTGTCTCTTCTGAGAGGAGGAAGAATCTTTTGAAATTGCACTGATTATACAAGTTAAGCATTTTTATGAACTGTTATTTGTCCAGAAAAGCTTCGCTGGACAACAGCTGCCTGCTTCAGATCATATTATAATATAAAAACATACAGAAGATTCCTCCTCCCTTCCTCCTAACATAACAAATCATTTGAACAGAATGGATACATGGACCTTGTATTTTCCACTACACCGATTGTTGGGGAAAGCGTGTTCTCCTTCATGGAGAGCACGTGTTGTGGTGGGGACTGCCAGGACGCTCCAAAATTGGGGGCGGGCTAATTGTTTGTTGGCCACTGATGCGATTGGGGCTTCCCGTGTTGTTGAGAAGAAGTTAATGTTGTCATTTGTTGACTGACAGCCAGAAATGCTAAAACTCCTTGCACGAGGCTAGGGCTTCCTCTTTTTGCCCGTGCATCGGATTGCCCGTCCCCCCCCCCCTAGAATTAGGGTTGTTCGCTTTGACCTTGCTATGCCTGTCATGGGGTCGTCTGCTCTTGGGGCAGGGGCCCGGTAGGAATTTTGTCCATCTGGCTGATTGGCTGGGGCCATTTGGTTTTTGCCTACTGCGTAGCAAATCGTCACAACTTGTAAGGTTGCGGTTAGGCATTGATTTATGGTTTGGTTGGTTGAGGGGCATGGATTGGCTGTGCCTGCCCCTCTAATGCTGCTGCTGCAAGGGATTCCGTTAAAGGAATCGGGGGCTAACTATTGCTTGTCCACCCTGTCAAGGGGGCTCGGGCCATAGCAATGAGCTCCTGGTTGCATTTGGGGTGAGGGCAGGTTCCCTGCTCTGCGTAACCCCCAAGTGTATTCCCCTTTTCTGACTTTCGCATCGTGCGGAATGTCAGTCTGTCCCCCATGGTGGGGGCAGATAGTCGCAACCAATGCCTAAGCAACCACTCACAAATTTGTATTTCAATAAAGTTGTGGCCAAAATTATGCCAAAAATCTTAAACAAAAAATTCTGTGTGATGTGTGAGTTATTGGGGTGGCCCTGGGGACCTCGACACGCAAAGAGTTATGACTTCGAAGTACAGTCCATCACTTCACAGACTCAAAAAGCACAAACATGTCCCCTCACATTTTACTGTGGTTTGCTGATTATCTGCACACATGGCAAGGAGAATGATGAGTCATCTTTGAAAGAGAATCCATTTGAAAAGTGGTCTGCAAGCACCTGGGCTCTTGGTTTTATAGTTGGACAACACTGGAATAAAGAATAGCACCTCTCTGCATACATGGGGCAGGGCCACCCTCTCCCGTAAATGTCAATACAAAAACAGGAGGGGTGACCAATAAGTGGAAACCTCAGTTACTCCACTTTTCAGTTAACAGCAGTATCAGGTGAAAACAAGTGCATGCTGATTTACACGCAAAAACCATTTGAAATAAATTAGTTTGAACACCTTTAAAACATTAGTCAGGCTGCTACCACTAATGCTCACAGTTGTTTTAAGACATTGCACTGCCTGAAGTGGAGCTCAAGTGGTGCCCCCAAAACTCTTACAAAGAGTAAGCAGAACTCAATTCCTGCCTTCGTCTTTGAAATTACCCTACGGCAGCCTTTCCCAACCTTGAATTGTTCAACTTTTAAATGTTTTATTTATGACTACTTTTGTTATGTTTGTGATTTTGGAAAAGTTTTCATGTTATAAGTTGTCTTCAGCATGGTTTTAACTATGGAAAGGCAGCATACAAAAAAAAAAAAAAATGATGATGATGATGGATAGTTTAATCCTGAGGCACAGCAACCTTCTCCCTCTCCCTTTCTCCTTATCAGTTATAGCAATAGCTCCTGTATACATTTCATTCTTTCTCTCATGGTTCACTTGCAAATACAACTTTCTCACACACATTTCAACTTTTAATTTTACTATTTCTATATCCCCCCCCCCACAATATACACATTCTCAGTGCAGTACTGTTGTTTATATTTGGGCTAGCCCTTGATAGAGAAGGCTTATGTATGCTATGATATAATAATCAGAGGCAAAAATGAAGAGTCTGTAAGAAAATATTTTTTATAAACCCATCAAGTTTTCTTCTGCCTCTCTGTATCACAACATCATTGCACAGTGAGAAAATTGCACCTAAGCAAAGCATGCTTTCACCTGAAACAACAGTATTTTTAAATTGTCTTTAGTCCAAAAAGGTCATGACTTGCTTGCAAAAAACAACACACTTCAAATATTAAAAGATGCTGCTTTAGTCAAGCTGTGCAACCTTGCTGTTTTGCTTCCTTATATGCTGTCTCAGGGTCATTTCCTTATTAGCACTCCTTCAATAGGAACTGCAGCTATCAAGCCCCTTTGATTTTATGCCAGAAATATTATTTTCTTTCTTCCAGCTTTGATGGAGATTAAAAGGCAGAGTATTCCATAGCTCAACATGCCACAGAGAGAACTGTTATTTTGAATTGCGCATGCATTTTTACAAGCTGAACTTATTATCCAAACCTAATACAGTGGTACCTCGCAAGACGAATGCCTCGTAAAACGAAAAACTCGCAAGACGAAAGAGTTTTTCGTTTTTTGAGTTGCTTCGCAAGACGAATTTCCCTATGGGCTTGCTTCGCAAGACGAAAACGTCTTGCAAGTTTGTTTCCTTTTTCGTAAAACCGTTAATACCCAGGGTGCATTGCTTGAAGAGGTGCAGTTGCGACTTGACTTCGAGGAGCAACTCATAGCATGCGGTGTGGTAGCCTTTTTTGAGGTTTTTGAAGACTTTGGTGATTTTTGAAGCTTTTCCGAAACTTCTTTTGCAGCCATTTGGTAAGTTAAACTTGTAAAACTTTTTGGGGGGTTTTTGGATTTTGGGTTGGGGTGTTTGGAATTCAAGGACTTGGTGTTGGGGAGGGGTTTGCAAGAATCTGGAAGCTTGTGTGTTGTTTTTTCCTGCATTTTTATGATTTTTTGTGACCATTGGGGCACTCTGCTGTTGTTAAAAAAAAGATTTCTGGGTTTGAATTTCTGTGTGGTGGGTGGCTGGGGGAATAGTTGGGGAGGGGTTTGCAAGAATCTGGAAGCTTGTGTGTTTTCTAGGAGGTTTGGTGCTTTTGAATTTTTTGGATGTGAAGCACTGATTTTTTGGGGGGGTTTGCGAAGGTAGGAGCTGTGCTGCCATGGGACCCAAGAAGACTGCTGCTGCATAGGCCGGCGAGAGGAAGAAGGAGAAGGTGACGCTGGAAATGAAGAAGGAGATCATCCGGAAGCACGACGGTGGAATGCGTGTGACAGACCTCGCCAGGGAGTACGGGAGGAATCCATCGATCATCGGGACCATCCTGAAGATGAGGGAGAAGATCCTTGCGACTGATGCAGCCAAGGGAGTCACCAGGATCATGAAGAACCGCCCAGCTGTTCTGGAGGAGGTGGAGAAGTTGCTGCTCATCTGGTTAGAAGAGAAGCAGCGTGCAGGGGACACAGTGACTGAGGCCGTCATTTGTGAGAAGGCCAAGGCCTTGCACGCAGACCTCGTCCAGCAACAGCCAGGAACCTCAGGCGAGCCAGAAGTCTTCATCAAGGCAAGCAGAGGCTGGTTTGACCGGTTCAAGACAAGATCTGGAATCCACAGCGTGGTCAGGCATGGAGAGGCTGCCAGTTCTGATGTTCCTGCGACTGAAGACTTTGCAGCGGAGTTCCTGGAGGTTGTGACAACGGAGGGCTACGTTCCACAGCAGGTCTTCAACTGCGACGAGAACGGGCTGTTTTGGAAGAGGATGCCCAAAAGGACTTTCATCACTCAGGAGGAGGCCAAGTTGCCTGGCCACAAGCCCATGAAGGACCGTCTGACCCTGCTCTTCTGCGCCAACGCAAGCGGCGACCTGAAGATCAAGCCCCTGCTGGTGTACCACTCGGAGAACCCAAGGGCCTTCAAGAAACACAAGGTCGACAAGGAGCAGCTGAGTGTCATGTGGCGATCCAACAGTAAGGCTTGGGTCACACGTGTGCTGTTTGTGGACTGGGTCAATTTTGCTTTTGGCCCTGCTGCCAAACAGTACCTGCTGGACAACGACCTGCCGCTGAAGGCTTTGCTTCTGATGGACAATGCTCCTGCTCATCCTAAAGGCCTTGAGGAGGACTTGTTGGAGGAGTTCAGCTTCATCAGCATCATGTTCCTGCCGCCTAACACCACGTCATTGCTCCAGCCGATGGATCAGCAGCTCATCGCCAATTTCAAAAAACTCTACACCAAGGAGCTTTTCAGGCGATGCTTCGAGGTGACTGCACCAACATCACCCTGCGGGAATTCTGGAAGGACCACTTCGACATCGTCACCTGCTTGAAGATTATCACCACGGCCTGGAACGGGATCAGCCAGAGAAATTTGAATTGCGCTTGGTGCAGCCTGTGGCCGGACTGTGTGGCAGCAAGTGACTCTGATGCACCAGAGTCAACAGTGGTGCAGGACATTGTTTCCTTGGGGAGGACCATGGGCCTGGAGGTCACAGAGGAGGACGTCAGCGAGCTGGTGGAGGAGCACGACCACGAGCTGACCACCCAGGAGCTGGTCGAACTGCAGGCAGAGGCTGCGCAGGAGCAGGCCTCGCTGGAAGAGGAGGAAGCAACTGAGGAACGGCTGTCCTCCAAAGAACTGAGGGACATTTGCCTGAAGTGGAAAGATGTGCAGGCTTTTGCACAGCGGCACCACCCTGACAAGGACCTGGCACATGACCTTGCGAACACTTTTGATACGAGGGTCATGTCGTCTTTCAGGGAGGTGCTGAAAAGTCGGATGAAGCAGCAGACCATGGACAGGTTCTTCAGCAAGAAGCAAAGAGTGGAAGAGGAACCTTCTTCGAGTTGTCCCCCAGAGTCTTAGAAAATGTACTGTACACTTTGGTGATTTTTAAATGTTTTTCTGTCATGTTTAGAAACTTAAATTATTGTTCCTTCAATTTTTGAAATGCTCTTTACAGTATGTGTGACTTTAAAGAGCACTTAATAAACTCTTTTTGTACCAAATTTGGCTTTGTTTGGACTTTTTTTGACCATAGGAACGCATTAATTGATTTTCAATGCATTCCTATGGGAATCTGTGCTTCGCAAGACAAAAAATTCGCTAGATGAAAAAACTCGCGGAACGAATTAATTTCGTCTTGCGAGGCACCACTGTATACAGAGTTTTGTGGTGATGGGACATAGACAAAAAATTGCAGCTCATGGTTCCTCCTGGCTTTGAAGTGGGAAGGCCTTTTTGCAGAACCCACTCGTATTGGTCCTCCTTCAGGCCACGAGGTTCCAGTTTAAATTCTAGAGTCTCTAGCAAAGAACTGGGAACTGGTTCAGAGCTCATGTTATTATACATAAGCTTAAAAGCCGATATCTCAGCAGGCTGCATATAAGATATCTTGGGTCGTCAATACACGAAAAATAATCCACCAGCAGTTCACTGGAGTGAGTAGTAGGCAGATTTATTTTTTTCATTTAAAAGGTTAATCAGTGATCTTTAACTACATGGCTCCTTGAGCAGTGTGTACCTACGGTCACTAACAGTCACAGTGCTCTCTTCTGTGCTAGGCCTCTATATCACGCCCTTTTAAAACTATTGCCAAAGAAACTGCTTCAAAGCTTGTGTATTCATTAACTTTGATGAGAAAAAAACTAATGAAGTCAGGTGGTATTTTATTAGCTCATCAAGTTATTTTCCAGATATAAGAGCGCTCCAACCAGAGTGTACTTCAGACAGGTATGAACAAACCTAGTTCTAGTAATATCGACTAAAGCTGCAGATGCACAGTGCTCAGAATGCCCCCAACACATATCAGAGTGCAGACTGATAGCTTTGCACATATATTTAGGGTTTACTCTATTTCCCAACTCTCCCCCACAAGTTGCTATGCTGTTGCTATAAATCAAAAGACCAAGCATTCACCTACCATCAGTACTGATAACGGGGGCTGTGCTGCATTTTTTAAAAAGTGCTTAATAAATCCAAAAACTGCGCTAAGAAAAGCTGAATCCTGCACCTTGTAAGCTGGCTGTGTTTGAGTGTCACAATAAGCTGCAGACAATAGCTAGCAAGGCATGAGTAAATTAAGCCCAGTTTGCTTCTCCCAGCTTCTCCCCACTAGTGTGTGGAAGAAACAAACCACAAAACCTGGATGAACACTATGCTAGAACTCACTGTGACATGCCAAGTACACTTTCTTACTTAGCCAACAAACAAGATACTATGATAACATTATAACAACGTCTACAGAACTCAATGGGGCTTAGGCATGCGCAGAATTGCACTGCTCCTCCTTCAGTTAAGGTACACAGACAAACAGTTTCAACAATAAATGAGGCTTATCTTCTTTTGCAGGTTACCAGCCAGATTCTAGAAGAGTAATAGACTTAAAGTGAAAGGCATTTCATCAAAACTGTGCATAATAACGATCTCTTAGGCAGCCTAGCACAATAAAAAAGGTGGCACGCACACACATGAATCCTCCCTTTGGTGGCCGGGATCCAGAATGTCCTTCTATCCTATTGCCAGTTCCACTAACTAGCTTCAGCAGACCAAAGTCATTAATTACTACAATGAGCAAATCATTCCAGAATTCCTTAGCTAATTAATACTTTACCCTGATGAGCTTGAGGGCAAAGAGAGACAGAAGGTTTTGCAGCTGTGACAGCTTTTGCAGGGTTGTAGCATTTCATTGCAGATGGGAGATTGCATGTTTGAATACTGCTGTCTCGTAAACAGAAAAAATATGCACATAAAGCAAAAGCTCGTCAGGGTGATGAGGAAGCTAGTGTATCATTTTCCCAACATGCTACTTTCCTATGTGCAAAGTTCTTATTTTTAAATAAGGATACATTTGCAACCTGAAGTGGTACTCTCGAAGAAGAGCTATACCACATGACTCTTCTGATTGTGTATCCTGGTTCTAGTTTTGTTAGCTCATTTGTACCAAATTCTGCTGCCATATGGACAATTTTGAACATATTTTACAATTAAGCAACCAGGACCTCTCAGTATAAGTGTTGATGACTTGCGTTGCAAATGTCAATGAACTGGACTCTTGTCTCCTCCAACGTCAGCACTGACCAAAATGCAGGTGTTCTGACTAAGCCTGTTTGAATTCTATTTGTGTATCTGTCAAAAAAGAATAAACACTGGTTGTTCTTTTACCATCTCTTTGCAAATGTAAATACTGTATACTAAAAGGCTGCAGAAAATCAAAGTTAGTGGAAAGGGCTGTGTCATTTGCTTATGGATTTTCTTGCTATACTGCCAATTCTACTATTTAAAAAATCATGCCGTTTTGAAAGTACCCTTAAACAAAATGGCTGCCACTCCCGTTGGCACATTAAATGCAGGAGTGGTGCACCCTGTTTCGTCACTTGAGGTGAAAAAGTGCCACTTTGCCCTGCTGCTGCTCCCTCCCCCACCAACCTGCTCCTGCCACCATCTGCTCTGCTGCTGCTGCTGCGCACGCTGCCCCATCCACTGCTGCTGGAGAAGCGGCTGCCATTGTTGCCAATTTTGGGCAAGATCATGCCGATTTGGGGTGAGATCTCTCACAAAATAATGTGGGATCTTGCCTAAAATGGCTGTGATCTTACCCAAAATCAGCGCTGGTGGTGCTTCACTGCCAATGGTGGAGGTGGGGGGGCAGGCAAGGCACCCATGGGCATGCCACCTGGGCAGCTTCTGCCCCTGAAGCAGCAGCAGCCTCACCTGTCTCATCTGACTGGGCTGGGTCTGATTAAATATATAAACTTTTTTTTTTTTAAGAAGCTTGAAAACCAAATAAATGCAACTGATGTGTAGGGGAAACAAAAACCATCTATACCACAGCGCTTCATGAACATGGAACTTTTCTAGGCAGTATAACGATTAATGGGTTTAATTCTTGGCATCTCTAAGAAAAACAGCCCCAAACAACAGAGCTTACGAAAACCTAGGTGAAATGTTGCCCGTGAGAGTACTGGACTAGAGGAACCAATAGCATGGTGCAACGTCAAGCGTTCAAAAACTGTTGATCAGAAATAACAGTAGGACAGAAAAAATGTGTTGCACAATTAAATGAGGACCATGAAGCAATAGCACCTTCAGATCTCTGTGTTCTACTAGTTGCTTGCCTCCAGTCTTTGAGCTTGGTTTCAAAATCTGGTCACTACAAGTAAAAATTTTACATGCTACCAGGAAGTAGACAAGGAAAAAATATTGCAGTATTTTACCAAAGATGACTACTTCTAACAGCTAAGTTGGAATGACACTGGCTGTCTGGCAGCTGGCCTCACAAGTAAAAAAATACTGGGTCTAACGTGACTGTTTCTAGGTGAAAGAATTTCCTGAGGAATTTAAAAAATGAGTTAGGATTCATTCAGATGTTACATATCCATGTCACTGGATATTTGTGAAAATTGCCCACAGCACTCTAAAAACATGTTTCTCTGCCAACTTGTCATGAATTCACACATTTCCATAGATATCAGTAACAGAAATTATGGGAGAGAGTCACTGACCAGAAGGTAACGAGTCTTAGGCTTTATAGTGTTGTGAGACATAATATACTTCCAGAGAGCCACGGGTGAATTGGAAGGGAAGAAATACAAATGCTGGTTGCGTACTGAACCTAGAAGTGGTCAACTTGAAGACAACTTCCTACCTATGGCTCTATACAGATAGCTCAAAATGAGGGCCTATAAATAATGATGAAGAATATTGCTCCACCAATGGATATATACAGGATCCTCCAGAATCATGCCAATATGCACAGCAAATTCCACGGTTCACTGTTCTGCACTACTTAGAAGGCAAGAGGCTCTAAACACTAAATCTAGGAGTAGTGGATAAGTTTAGGAATAAGCTCCTTCAAGAGGAGAATTCAGCAGTAATAAGTGCTAAATCTACATGGCCATATGTTTCATCTGCTTAAGTTGAAAATGCAAAAGAAGAAGAAGAAAGGAGATAATTGTATCCCCTATTGTATTTCTACCGCAGAACTGCCAATAACACTTTTGGGGGCAATTAAAATGGTGGTTAAGAGGAGAGGAGAGGAGAAGGGGAAACGCCCTTTTGCCAGCACCATTGCCACAAAGTGGGAGTTCCCTGTGGCTAATTAAAAAATATATTGGGAGATTTGTGTCATAGAGAAACAGCAATGCAATAAAGCCATCTTGAAATGGCAATTCTACTTATCTTGAATATAGGTGTACCAAATAAATAGGTGTACCAAATAAATGAAAGTTCAATGTTAAGAATAAGCTCTAACCCCACTCCAAAGCTTTGCTATCAGATATGGTTAAACTGTCACCACAAAACTACTCTAAGTGTGAATACAGAAATATGCACTGTTAAACCCATTGCTCTGTTAAATCACCCATCACTGATTATAACCATTCCAGTGTGACCTACATGCCTAGTCAGGTACCACCCACATTAAATCATAAATGAAAGGAAGTTGTTATTCAAACTAATTGCTCACAAAACAACAAATTAATCACATGCATCTGTAGTCACTCTTACGCCCAGTCTATGAAACCACAAACCAAGAATAGGATGGACTATTCTGCCAATTTCACTCATCTTGAATCAATTTCCTGAGAAACACATTACTTTTTCTAGACAATTCATGACTAGAAGAAATTCTTAAAGGATATCTTATAAACTACAGTCATTACCTCACACTTTTTTCCAGGCAGAGAAGAAGAGAAATCATACAAATGTTTGAAACCTTATTCATATACACATTTCATCAGAACCATTTTATTTATTTGATTCCATTTATGAATAGCTTCAGCTAAAGTATCTTGAAGCAATTTCACAATAAAAACTTCAAGAATAAAAACAATTAGAACACAATCCCATATATATATATATTTCTAAAAATGCATATACATTTTAAAAGGTCAGCATAAGGTTTATGGGAAATCAGTTCAAAAATGTGCTAAAAGGAAGTTACCACCATTTCTAATGAATTAGTTCAACTCTGCACAGGAACACCACACTAAAAGCTGCTTATCTGCATTTCATTCAAGCGTCAGGAATGAGGTCACTCACCAAAGTAATAATGTGGTTGTGCAAAAATGTTTGTAGCTTCTGGATTACTTTCATACCAGGCTGGGTTCAGACTGATCATTCAAAACATCCTGGGACCAAGAGCTCAGAGTCTTGGGAGTGAGTCAGCCCATTGTTTCCACAGTTGCCATCCTTCAGTGGGGTGGGGTGGGAAACCTCTGGCTTCTGGGTCAAATTTGGTGCAGCCCAAGTACCAATTTAGCCTGTGAAGTCATTCTTCCCAACCCATACCCACCTACCCAACATCTGACATCTTCTGTGACATCCGGTGTGGGGCATGTAGATATGTGGCAAAGCCCCTTGTGCTGTGGTTTTACAGTACTAGACAACCAGAAAACCATTGGGTGCTTGGAAAATGCTGCATAAGGAACTGGAAGATGGGTGGGGCAATCCACTTGTCAATCATTTGAAGGCAGAATGATGTCAGGTGACTAACAGCTGCATTGTCCCACCAACCTGTGAAAGTCAGCCTGAGTGGGTGGAGACAGATAAGTATCTGGTCTGCTGGACTGAAGAGATTCCCCACCCTGCTTCACACTCTTGTGTTTAAATATAATCAGTGCAAATTCTAGCCTTGTAAACAACTGGGTTACATCAGTTCCATATTGATAAGAGGGTAATCAAGCCATTTTCCACTCTGGCTGATCTGGGTCAGTCATTTTCATGGACACCCTCCCTAGATGTGCAGACCAATAGTCACAAAAGGTCTGAACTCTGAGGCTCTGCACAGCTGGCTTTAAACGCCGTTTTCTCTTCTACCTGTGTTAGTTTGATTGTATTTCTGGTGTACTTGATGGGATTACTAAACAAGCAACAATGACTTGATGTTGGAATAGTGATTTCATCAAGTGTTGCACAAGACAGAACCTTTTTTAGGCGGCTGAACTAACAGGGTGTGTCTTGGAGGTGGTCAAATAAATTGCTTCTGGCAACACAGCCTGTGGCTTCTTTAATTTTCATTTGCCTCAGATACCTCCAACAAGAGAAGGAAGCTGAATAATATTTTTAAAGACACATGCAAAATCAAGGAACAATCACTTTCCATGTGCTGAGAACATGTGCCTCCAATTTTCTGAAGTCCACAAAACATTTAAAATTTAAAATTAATCTTGGGCTAAAAATTATTTTCAAGGATATGTTAACTACTAGAATGAGGAAGAATATAAATCAAAATAAATAAGGATGGTTAATTTTGTGTATCTGCAGTTACTATGGCACTTGCTACATTATCTTGGTGAATTATTGTAATCTTTAATAGTAGTATAAAGTAACTGAACACCCCAATTTTAGATAATACTATATCTGCATATATTTAAATTATTCAACCTCCTTCCAAAATGGTTTTTATTTTTGTATGATTTTAAGATTTCTGGAAATTTCACAGCTCTATTTTTAATTAAATTTGTATACCGCCCTTCATCCAAAGATCTCAGGGTGGTTCACAGCAGAAAAACACAAAATATATAATAAAAGCAAGAACAAAAACAAAACAATAGCATCCCTCCCACAAGCTATTAAAATTTGTGCATTATACAGTTATACAAATAACCTAATGGCCATTTTTACATGCCATATTCACAAATCTTTTAATTAAAGAAACAAGTAAACAGACCTTTTTCATGTGCAATGAAGAGATATGCAATAGGCAAACATTTGCCAAAGCTTTTTGTACTTAATCAACTGAAGTGAACTCAAAGGGCAAACACTGCAAAGGCAGGAACAAAGAATTTACACATCTCCTAAACGTTATGAGAAATGGCTTTTTAAAAACCAGCTCATGCTAGCACAGAACTGACTGGGCACTGGCCTTTTAAAACTAGATAGAAATGGCTGTATGTTGATACCTGCTACATTATAAAATTAAAAAAGAAGAAGTTTTGCTTCATTTCAAAATTCACTCCTAACCTAACAGCAAGTTTATAATTCATCTGTAAGAACGAACAGGAAACCCACCAGATTAGCAAGACTATTTACTAAAACAAGAGTATTTCACAGTTACTTGTTGTGGCATATGTTTTAATTAAAATAACCAGAAGACTCGCTTGGTAGCAACCTGCCCCATTCAAGTAGAATATCGGATATAATATAAAAGTAAATGAAGGAGTGAGGTGTGTGTTTAGTTGATCCTATACCAAACTGTGTGGGTTTCCTCCCCTCTCTGTCAATGGAAATTGTAGTTCCAAATGAATAAATGTTAACACCAGATGTCATCCTTTGGGACACACATTAGGAATCAGGTTTTCCCTTGTAATGCGGATTGTTGTTCAAGTGCGTGGTAAGCTCAGTGAACAGTATGTTCTCTCTTATTAATGTGAAAAACAAAACATTAAATGGCAAGATTTAAACCCTCAAGTGATAAACATTTCCCACTTCTGATCTCCATTTACAAACACTTGCTTAGTTCTACTATATTGGTCAGGCAGGCAATATAAATATGAAAACGGAACTTGTAGGAATATGCTATGGAACTTGCCCGAAAATTATCACATGTTAAGAGCAATGCTTTTCAAACCTTACACCTCCTGTGTACACTTTCCACATTTACTTGCCTCCCACAGAAAGCCTGCAAAGGACTCTGAATCATGTCCTAAGGCAAACACTCAGTTCATGCTAGACACAACCAAAGCCAGTTCATACCATTCCAGACGCACTGGGAATAAAACACAGCCAATAATCCTCTGGGACTCAAAACAGCATATGGCTCTATTTGTTGGGTTTTGCCTGGATTCTGAGAATGCCACTTGGTACTTGTTTGAGATAGTCACATATTTATATGGTGTATGGTGCCTTAGTTTAATTTAGCCTTAGAGGGTTCAGCTCCACTATATGCAAAACTTGCCTGCTTTCTTCCTGCAAAACAGTATTGGGAGAGGACAGTTTGAAGCGAGAAGCTGGTGTCTGTGCTTAATGCTGAGCCCATCCACAGAGTGGCTGGTCCTGGTTTTTAGCTTCCACCAATGCCTTTTACTCTTTTATTGGGATGCCCTTGTGCTCATGGAAGAGCTTGCAAATAGGCCTGGGCGATATCTCAACATATCACCCAGGACTGGTATGAGGAACAGGCTGCAAGGTCAGCTTCACTCAGCAGTATATCGCTGGTGAAACGGCCCCCGCTCCCGAGACCCTCTGCTACCAACTTCCTCTAGCAAGTGTTGCTAGCAGGGGCAGAATCACCAGCGATCTATCTCTGAATGAAACCACCATCCCACTCTGCCCTCGTCCTGCGCAGAGAGAGAAAAAAGCTGCATCGGTGAGGCGCCAATACAGCTTGTTCCTCCCTCCACATCTTTCCACTGCTTGGCTGAGGAGTGTGTGGTTGCTGCTCCCCTCAGCCTGGCACTGGCTCCCACGCAAGTGGGGTGGCTCTGCTGGGGATGGGGAGGGCTCCTGACCCCCAGCAGAGCAAGGCAAAGGAGCCCCAGTGCTGGGGATCGGGAGCCCTCCTACCCCCCAGCTGAGCCATACAAACAAGCGAGGTTGCCTGTTATGTACTGAGTTGAATAGGATCCAAAATGCAGCAGTCTGCTTGGTCCTAGAACAATAGGATTCAGAATGCAGCAGTCTGACTGGTCCACAGGAGCCACCCAATCCAGCTCCAGGTGGAAGTGAATCCACAACCTGATTGGCCTACAGGAGAATCCCGGAATTAGCCAATCACGTGGGCCCATTATGTAAATAATGTATATAAAGCAGACATTCTGGGAGAACTTCCATTCCTCCTCACCACTATGAGCTGAATAAAGAGCATGAAATCCACTCTTGACTCCAAGTATATTTCATTGCCGCAGCCCGCTAGGCACTGGAGTGAAAGTACCTCAGCTTCCATGGTGAGGGCTGGGGCAATTACACCCGGCACCTCACAGGATGAGGCCAATGCAGCTTGTTTTTTCAACATTGTGGTATACTACCAGACGAAGTTTGGCTGGTGATACACCACGAAGTTGAAAACCTGGTACTGCCCAGCCCTGCTTGTGAAGTGTTACAGAGGCTATTCTTGTTGATACACCTCCCCCCAACCCTTCCCTGTTCTGAGGGGTCATCTTGTAGAGGGGGAAATGAGCAAAATCTGGCTTGCCTCATCTTCCATTAACAGAAGGAGCTACTTGATCAAAAGTGCAAAGGCGCCAGTATCCCTGCATAATGAACTTGATCCTTGGGTTTGTTACATCTGGATTGCACTCCCACCACAACATCCAATAATAATCTACCATGAGAAAATGTTTCAGGAAAGGCCATCCACAGAAGCATGACTGCATCCATATACTGTTATGGCAAGTCATAATTAAATGTAAATCAGATGTTTCCCTAAAATCTGCGTTATGAATGCAAGAATCACTTTTCCTCCCTTAGATCTACTTTCCTAACATGAAACCAAAGCAATTAAAAAACAAAGAAAAAAAATGCATCTAGAGTAACCCCATCATCTAACAGCAGTAACACATCTCATCCATGATCAGATCCATGTAGTCCAGTGTTCATTTTCAAACATCTCTCCACAGGCAAGAACCTTTGTACAGCACAGAATCAGGCATGTGGTAATTATCAGGCTCTGATAATTAGAGCATAATATCGGCATAAGGCCAACAGTAATTTGTAGCAAAAACTTCAGTGTGATGGAAGATTCTGAAAGCATATTTTAATTAATCCACTCAAATGTCTCAGTATTTTAGCTTAAATTTTGCATTGCAGATTTCTGTGAAAGTCAATGAACCCAACTGTCACCATCAATGATCATGACATGGATGATCTAACAATGATTGACAGAGTGCCTTTTATTTATCATATTTAACAAATATTGGATGTTCTTTCAGTTGTAGTGTGCCAAGGTAAGCACACAAAAAAGCTAAAGGAAATCAAAGTTGCTGAGTAAATATGAAAAAGAGCTATTTGTTTATGGATCTTCTTAATGTATTTCCAATTTAGCGTATTTCAAATCTTTTTCAAATGTTGGGTTGTCATTCACAGGCATAGAAACACAAAGGTTTTAGAATATCACACCTGCAAATGACATAGCATCTGCATTGCATTTTTTTCTCTGCTGAGCATAACAAAGTGGTGGTTTGCTTCTTTCAAAACCCTGTCTTTTATCAGAAGACTATGCTTTCCAGCATTTTCAATATTGCTTGCAGAGATAGCTAATGATGACGATAATGAGCTAAGCTTGCTTTTAACTGAATTTTCTTGAGATTGAAATTGTTTGGATGACTGCAAGTCTCCAACATAGGTAACTAGAAATTTTATAATCTCAGCTAATGAGAAACCCAAATAGCAAAGATTTTGAATATTTCGCACTTTACCTGAAGTCTGTATGCTCTCACCAAAAGAAATCATTAGCAATAAAGTTAATTGCTGAACAATTCCCAAAAGTTTTTTTTTGCAAGATTCATACTGGTATTTTTCAAATGATAACTTTGGTTTGCCAACTCATCAAACTTTATCTCCCTCTTCCCAATTGATTAATGTATTTTAGGGATTACATCTTGATAAATTTGTTGCTAGGCATGTTGTCTGATATTTTAACACAGCAATGAAGACAGATCAAGCACATTATTCCCTTACATAGTCTAGACGTGCAAATATTATCTCCATTAATTTCAAATTAACAGCATGGGTATAAAAGGCACTGTATTTCTGGAATTATTATTAAGCCTTAGGATAAAATATTTCACTCTTTGTGTATTGCACAATAGTAATCCCAACATTTAGGAATACCTATACCAAGTTCTTGTGCTACTATTCCTATTGTTCCAAAATAAAAAGAAAAGCCTCTTAAGATGTAGCTTACAGTCTGAAATAATGACCCCACAGGGTTGGGGAGAAGGAAAGAGGCACCTTTTCAATGCCAGAGAGTAATTTGAAGGGCTAAACCCCAAAAAGAACTTCCAATTGTCAAGAAAATGAGCTAGATTTTAGCATTATAAAGACCCTTATTTAGAAGAAATGCTGGATCTTTTATTTTGGCTGTCAAGAGACTACAGAGGATATATTTTAAGTGCCAGTTTGTTCAGTAACCACAGGGATACAACAGCCCTCGAGGATAGTGTGTGCTATTTATCCACATGTCAAAGTCCAAAGTGTTCCACTATATTGTAATTTGTACTGTAAAGATGTACTACTACTCTTAACAAAACAAAATGCACATGAGCCTTTTAATCTGAATTAACAGCAGTTTACCTACTGAATTTAAAATGCCCCTGAGTGCAGATGCCCACAATTTTTCTTCTTTTTTTAATCATGTTTTTATTTATTTTCATGGTACAGAAGATAAATTTTGGGAAAACAATTGTTGCAACAGTAAAAAACAAATAACTTGTCCTGACAAAATTACAGACTTTTATCATGCCGTGTGTTAAAGTTTCATTTGATTAGTCTAAGAGATCATGCCACATTTTCCCATGAGGGCTGGGTGGATTCCTGTCAGTCTGAACAATTTATGTATTTCAATAAACATTTGCCGTAGGTTGTAAAAGGAATATGGATTCTGTTTGCACTTTGCTGCTCTTACCTGGCATGTTAGCTTCTGTTATACCAAGAATCAATGTTCAGCCTAACATCTGGCTATCTCCATACAGGTGGAAGTCAATAGAAAGGCTAAGAGGAAATCTTGGGGATAATCAGGAGTAGATGGGATCCTAAGCCCAAGCAGAGTTAGTGCAGGGGACATTTCAACTGTTTTGTTGTATATCAAACTCATTTCTTTAAAGACAGCATTCCAGAAGGGTTTGATAATGTCACAACACACGACATGTGGAAATATGTACTCTGACTGTGCATCCCCTCCAACAATTGGGATTGACTTCCTTACATATTCGGGATAGCCTCACCAGTGTATAATGCCACCTATGCAGAAGTTTTAATAAGGCTTTCTTTATTTTTGCAGAAACTGATTTCAACAATCTCTCAGATCACAAAGCCATCCATTTTTCATTTGGTATTTGCACATCTAGGTCCATTTCCCTTTGGCATTTTTGTGTAAAATAGATTGCCATACTCAAGTGTTATTAGAGCTTTGTAAATTGAGGAAGTTATACCCTTAGAAAGTGGAGAGAAATTAAGAAATATGTGCTCCGTTGCTGTTAGTTTCCTGTTTGCTTGAGTGGAAATGTCTGGGTTTAACAGTCTTAACAGCTAGTTGAAGTTGTACCATGGCCATTTAAGGTTTGGTATGGCAGCTATGATTGTTCCTTTTTGTAGAAATCTTTTTAATCTATAAAAGCCCACCGTTCCCAATCATTCCAATCCAAGTATGGTCCCGCTTCTTTAAAAGAGGGATGAAAGTAAAGAGGGATATGAGGAGATATTGGGGAAACCAGTTTTTTAATCTTCGCTTTCCACACATTTAGTGTGGTGCAGAGGAAAGGGCTCACAAACCTCCTTAATCCAAGCATCCACTGAATTCACTGACTGGTTTAGCATATTGCAGCAAACACACAGATGACAATCCTATTAAGAATTCTCAAAATTTTGTGGTTGTAAAGGAAAAGGAAGTTAAGAGAGGAGGCTAACCAATTCAGTCCAAGGCAGAAATGAAGCATGGGCAACAGTCTCCGAAGATCCATGGTCAATTCTCTATCCACTATCATCCCAATGTCCTGTTTACATTATTTTATTTTTATAGCAATTTAAAATTTCCACACAAAATCAACAATACAAATGGAAGAATGTGTGTGCATACACACATGTATATATTATGTACAGAGACACAGAAAACACCATTGTAAATAAACTGCAAACAAGCTAAAAACTAGGTTCAAGCGTGCAGGGCATAAGGAAGTGATACTGTCAAAGAAACTAAGAGAAAGAAAACAAACTATTATTATTTTACAAAGGTGGGACTGGGACTGATCAAGTAAGGTTGGAAAACAAACATGTATAAGACTGGGTAGGGTACTGCAAAGGAAACAAACATAAGCTGAACAAATGCCAACAAATTCTTTCTAAGAATCAGAACTTACATTTTAGGACTTCATCATTCCTCACCCCAAGCACTCTGACTGGCAAGTGAGGGCTAAGATTTTAGCCCTGGGCTGAAAGCTAGAACTCTCAATGGAAGAAGTCTAACTCTCCTCTTCCCCCTTCCCTGGTGTTCTTTTTATATGGTGCTGCAATGGATGATTTCAACACTTTAAAGACAGTATTTTTTAGTTTTAGATCTGCAAACATTGCTAGAAAAAGATTTGGGTCAACCCCATCCATTCTGCAGCAACCTGTAGCTACCTTGACCCAATCCAGATTTGGCACAAATTGGCCTGATGGGGTGTGTGATTCAGAAAAATTGGTTGCACAGCCCTACTAATTAGTAGGGACTTGTCTCCAACTTTTTCCAACCCTTTAGCGGCTGGAAGGAGCTATACTATAAACAATATGGGCCATAACAATAGAAACTACTGAATAGCTTTGCATAAAGGTAAAGGTAAAGGCACCCCTGACCATTAGGTCCAGTTGTGGCCGACTCTGGGGTTGCGGTGCTCGTCTCGCTTTATTGGCCGAGGGACACAGCGTACAGCTTCCGGGTCTTGTGGCCAACATGGCTAAGCCGCTTCTGGTGAACCAGAGCAGCGCATGGAAACGCCGATTACCTTCCCGCCGGAGCGGTACCTACTACTTGCACTTGACATGCTTTTGAACTGCTAGGTGGTCAGGAGCTGGGACCGAACAATGGGAGCTCAACTGCCAACCTTCTGATCAGCAAGCCCTAGGCTCTGTGGTTTAGACCACAGCGCCACCCGCATCCTAAAAACAATATGGGCCATAACAATAGAAACTACTGAACAGCTTTGCATAAGTGGGTGCAAATATTCTACAGCGTCTCGGGTTTCCAATTCTGCTATACTTGCTGAATCTCTTTGCTGTGTCAAACAGCTGTTAAGCAGATAAATTTTCTCTCAAGATGCTATTGTCATTGTTCACTGTAGCTTCTTGAAATGCCTGTGGGACCCAGTCCAATGCAATGGGTATCCATCCTTAGAAAAGCACCATCAATTTCTGCTCTGGGAATTCAAAGTCTGCAGGATAATCTAAACAAGCAGCATGAAATAAAACATGGCAATGAAATATATTTTTCCTCATTGTTTGATTACCCTTCTTCTCTCTGCAGCAACTTTAGCCAAAATATGCATTTAATTTTTGCGCTTCTAAAATAAACCATGGTGACTGATTTTGAATTGGTTGGATAAAGAATTGCATGCAAGCATAAAGAATTCTACTGTTGCTGTGGGAACATCCAAAGTAGTGAAACTGGGTGGGATTGGTTAGATTCCTATTTATAAAATCTGCCTTCTCTCTTTATCCTGTTGCTTTCATCTGCTTATATAGGATTTGCAAGCCTTTAGAGTCAAGGAACTGTGCCTTTTCATATTTAATTTAAATAAAGAAAATGCAACATCACCTCCAAATGAATTTTTAAAATTCTCATTCATATGATACCATAGTATAGCTGCTGCTTATCCAGTGCTAAATCCATGAACTTCCAGTAATATTTAGAAGAACCTGTGCAGAAATTTAAGTTTTAAAGTTTGAAGAAATTTTTAAAATTGTATTTTTAAGCTGTATTTTGTAAGACCACAAAGCAGTGGCAGCACAGCTGCTCTCTGGGTGACCCTGCCCACAATGCCTCCCTCCTGAGGAAGGTCAAGACAGCCCACACTAACACAGCCAGCGCAAGTGTGTGGATGGGTATGGAGGAGGGAGATGTAGCCGCAGTGGGTGGGCAGGAGGAAGAGTGGTGGGCAGCTGTATCAGCTGACTGACTAACTGCAGATTGTAGCTGACCTATTAATTGCCGCAGGAGTGGCCAGCCCTATGGGCAGTGGAGGGGAAGGATATGGAATCCACTCTCATTCTACTGCATGGAACAACCAGCCTTGGAAGTTGCTTATTTGTTGGTTTTTGTGAGGGATATTAGCGTCAGTTCAGTAAAAGCTGAACATGAATGTTTCGGCTTTCTCCACCAGTTTGCCATCAATTCCAGGTGGTCTCCAGCAGCAACGGGTGGGGGTGGTCCTTATTGTTTCTTTTGGACAGTGGAAGTGGTAGAAGGCTAAGTAAACTATGACCATTAGATAACAGGATTATTGCACTGTACAACTTCCTGAACAGCAAAGGAAAACAGAGATGGTCTTGTTCCAGCCTGCAGGAAAGGAAGCATAAGCCAAAGACGATGTATGCAGGCAGCTGAGAGACCTTTGACTGTGTTGTTTCAATAGGCTTTTAGAAAGAGATGCATTTTGTGCAGCTGAAGGGAAGGGAGAAGATGCAAGTGTACTATGGGGCTGATGAGACCCACATTTTTCACACACCACTCTTAGTCACTGCACCAGCTGCTTTCAAAGTTCCTAAGCTGCACTGCATTTCACTAATGACGCTGGCAGCGAAATACAGGGATGCTGTAAAGGCAAGAGGAAAGGAACCAGTCAGGGGGTGGGTTGAAGATGGAGGAAGCAGCAGCAGAAAAGTTCCATGAAAATGTATCTGTTTATGAAATAAACTGGCAAGAGAAAGTGGGTGTATGTGAAGATAATTACTCAAGCACATCTGCAATACATCACACCAAGAACTAAGTAAAGACCCCAAAAAGCTTGACGCTCATGGTTTAAAGCTAAAGGCCTTTATTAAAAAAACTGGCAGATAATTCGAGACACTTTGCCTGTATCTCTACTATTTTTTCTGGTACTAAATGAAATATACACTAGTAATTCCAAAACGCTAAACCAGGTCACACCAGTATGCTGTGAGAGGGCTGCTAAGGGACTGTGTGAGAAATAAATTAGAAGCTGCTGTGAGCCCAATGGACCATCCATAGATGAGGCATCGATGAGAGGAAAAAACAATCTGCCCTGTTCCGGCATCAGGTCTGAGCGTGCAGCAGAAGGCCCTTTGAGGAGATGGCTATTGTGTCTCTATGTAAGAGTGCAGGAGGGAGTCATGCCTCCATCTGGCTAAGCTATCACAAGTTTGGGAAACGCTATTCTATGCCACATGCTTTTGTTTGATTTGCTCATTGCAAACGGGGGCTGAATAATTTCAATTGCAACTGTACTTTATTTAATGCAAGATTCATTAGCATTTATGTGTTCAGTTTCTGAATTCAGTCATTTTAACCTTATACTAATTTTTCTAAGGTTGTGCTTTTCTCCACAGCGCCACCCGCGTCCCTATTATCTCATTATATCCTTTACCTAATCCCCTTCTATGTACTTGTTTCACAGGAAATGGGAGGATTAAATCATTTTAAAATGTAAATTATGTTAAAATGCAATAAAGATTCTTTAGGATGATTTTGTGTAAGGAAGTATGTGCAAATTACTTCCAAATCTGGAAATGGTAGATCACTCCCAAAGATGAAATTCCACTGACGAATCTGCTCACTAAGAAGACTCTGCAGTACAATTTCTGTCCATGTTATGATACATGCTCTTGCATAGCAGGCTGTTTTAGTTCAGGGTATCGGTCCATCTACCCACTGTTGTCTACTCTGCCTGGCACAGTGAGAGATCTGTCTCATTGCCTGATATGGCATCACTGAATTTTGATATATTCTCAGCATACAAGTGCCAGTCCTTATGTAGCCAAAAGGGAACCATTCACAAACAAAAATAGGTATCAGCAGACTCAGGGGAGCCCCAAGGTTTGCACAAGTACAAAGCATTTTTTAGGAAACAAATTTAAAGCTGGGTGGGGACCACCAAAACCAGCACAACACTGACTGAACATAGTGATCACAGAATGATGACTTCTAGGGATGGATGAATTTGTCATTTTCAGTTTCCCGTAGTTCCTTCTTTTTCCAACCTTCAGTTACCCATGTTTCCACATCAGTTTGTGATTTTTTTAAAAGTCCCCATGAAAATTCACCAGAATTTTAGTGTGAATTCTTCCTACTATACACATTTTTACACAGCAATTTCCCTTAACATCTTGTATATGATTTTCACTAATGTATGAGCTTTTAAGCATTCATGGCCTTGTATATACATTTTGTGTGGATGGAGAACAACAATGCAAAATACAGAGGAGTGCAAATTTCAAAGGATGGCAAGTGCTGGTTAGAAAGGTTCTCCTTTAAATGTGAACTGAATCAATTTCCCCCCTGCTATCTACTAAAACTACTGTGGGGGAAGGGAAAGTGGAAAACGGTGGGAGGGAAAATGGAATATTCCTAAACAGGAGCAACATTGCAGCACACTGCAACATTTTGTTGCAAGCCTCACTTCTCTACTTGCCTAATTCTGCTTATCCTTTCCTCTTTCCAAGGTCCCCATTTGTGTCTTAGCACACTATCGGACAGCGATGGGGAACCTTTGGCCCAGCCGTCTTGCTTCACAGCCTCCTAGAGTGCTTTTGCCTGGCTGGAGTGTGGCTTAGAAATCTGATAATGCCTTTTGCTTGTCTAGACGGATAACAGAGAGAGGAGTGTGTGAATGTGTGCAGAAACTATCCTGCTGTACAAAAGATAAAGTTCACATTCATTGTTTTGCCCACTAAAAGGGCCCCCAACCCCTGCTATTGGGCATGGAGAAAACAAACCCTGTGAAATACGAGTTTATGACAAGCTGTGCCAATTTTAAAATGAATTTGTCTCAACAACACTTTTGGGCCCCTCAGCTGAAAAGAGATAAATCTTCCCCACTATTTTTACATAAGTCAGGGCATAGTACCTTAAGAGCCTACAACATTCATCTCATATACGGCAACACCGTCAGAGATGCTAAAGCGCCCATTTGTGTCTCATAGTTCAACTTCATATGAAATAAATGAAAGGAGAGTGGATTCAAGGTCAGGCACTCTTTCTAGATGTCTGTTCACATCACAAAATTGGCAGTAGATCTATACAGGTTTCTGCCCATACATACAGATCAAAACCTCAAGGGATGCCCTGCAGCACTCCTTCTCAACCCATTTTAACCTCTCTTTCAGAAATGTCCAAAAGAGTATTGTCTCTACAGGATACAAAAGGCATGAACTGCTGCACGAAACAGTTATGCTAAAGCCAACATGCCATGAAGACAATCTGATGGAATGAGCGCAAATCCAATTCTTTTGAGCAATTAAAGGGGGATGGGGAAAATAAACATTTTAATCTAAACTTCCACTACATTTTTATACTCTTCAAAAAAAGGTAATGTTTTGTTTTTCTGAGCCTCTTACAAAATGAAATAGCCCCATGTTCCCTACCCTGAGCACCATGAAGGAAAAGTGGGATACTAACACTGTAAATAAAAATTGCTTTGACCACCGCTTACTCATGAATGCCCTAGAATTTAGCACACTGTTTTGCTGAACGCATATGCTTATATCATACACAACAAACATGTGAGTCTGTGAATATTCGTATATGAGTACAGTATTTGGGAGTTCATTCCACACAGCTAAATATCATGTGGAATGAAGAGCACTGCTGCACACCTGCATGCCTCACCACTGCCACCACAGCATCTTCTTATCAGCATATTTGGGGATATTGCCTGTGAAGAGGAATTTGCTATACACACATAGGATCCCCTGTGATTCAGAACACTGGACGGTCAGGTTTCCAAATCACAGGGCTATGCACATACAGCTGGCTGCCCTCTACAGGCACTGTTGTTGTTTAGTCGTTTAGTCGTGTCCGCCTCTTCGTGACCCCCTGGACCAGAGCACGCCAGGCACTCCTGTCTTCCATTGCCTCCCCCAGTTTGGTCAAACTCATGCTGGTAGCTTCGAGAACACTGTCCAACCATCTCGTCCTCTGTCGTCCCCTTCTCCTTGTGCCCTCAATCTTCCCCAACATCAGGGTCTTTTCCAGGGAGTCTTCTCTTCTCATGAGGTGGCCAAAGTATTGGAGCCTCAGCTTCACAATCTGTCCTTCCAGTGAGCACTCAGGGCTGATTTCCTTCAGAATGGATAGGTTTGATCTTCTTGCAGTCCATGGGACACCTGTCCTCAAATGCATGGCAGTTGGGGACAGAGCGAATGTGACTCTATGTGACCGTTAATCAGAAGGGAGTGAATGCCTAAATATAGCTCGAGTAGAGAAGGTACGCACATTCTAGCTTGTGTGCCTGTTTTTTCTCTCTCTTGTTAAAATATACTTTCTTTAGAATCTAAAGAATCTCACAATATATTCAGAAGAGTAAGTTAGATTTGCTTATTACTACCTTTTAATAGTTTCTTTGATAGTATTTATGGCTTTTGCAAGTTATTCTCTTGTCTAAAAACTGGTAATGTTGGAAGAATATAGGCATGTGTACATGTCAGGAGAAGGAGAAGGGTACACTGTACAACCAAAGCCATATATGGAGTTGGGCACGACTGGTGCCATTCACAGACATAAGCCTGATTTAAGCATGGCACCAGATAGGCACCATTACATCTCAGTCAGATTAGCTTGCCTACATTTGAAGCATTACCATCCCATGAGTTCAAGGCCATATTGGAATGCTCATGCTGACATGCTCAGGAGCTAGTGTCTCAATTTACCTGCAAGTAACATGCAGCATAATTTTCTTTCTGCACACAGATCATCACATTTAAAATTTGGTTGTAGTTATGCTTATTAATCTAGTCCATGCTGCATTTATTGGAATCCTTGTCCATGAAGACAACTGAAGACATACCCAGTTTTGTGGAGAAACCGACACAACATACTATGTTTTCATCAACTGAATTCAGACACAAGGAAGAATTTCCCCCCTCTCTGTTATATTAAGCAACAGTTTGTACAAATAATACTTAGAAATTATAATGCAATATAAATAACTCTTCCTATGAAGCGAAAACTGTTGTGCTACAATCCTACACCCAAGTCCACATACATTAAAGCAGGACCAAATTGGCCTAACAATTAACAAACCATAAATTCTTCTGAAAACAGCACTGCTCTTCCCCGGGAGTGCTTTGTTCTCCAAATCAGCCATGGTATAATAGATGATATCATACAAATGTTCTGTTGAATTTTACTAGCACAAAAAGGACTTTAAAACATTAATACTCTGTAATATTGCTTAGCCTAATATGTGGACATGCTTTTCAAAACTGATTTTATAAAGCTGCATTGCATCTGTTTTCCCACACTCTCTTCAACATACATAACAAAGTTAGCAGATTACTTGCACTGTGGTTATGTTTTGCTCAGGACTTTCTGCTTGCATACCACAACAGCAGTGCTTGTTCAGACACTTTTGTGTTTTTCCTAATATCACAGAGCTAGAATGGGGTGAGGGAGCAGAGAAACTATTTTATCCCAAATAATATCCACAGTGTGTGCAACTGCATAGGGAGAACAATATTTGTAGGCTGCCTCTACAGCTTCGTTGGCCAATAACAAAATAATAGAAAGCGATATCAACCATGATTCCTCCTTGCAACAATACCTGCTCATTTCTGCTAGCAAGATATTCACCTACATTTTATTTTATCTCTTCTATACCACATATCTATTTTGAAAAAAAGATGGACTCCACTAAAGGGGCTGTATCGAAAGAAAACAAATCCCCGGTGGCAGGAGGAACACAACTTAAAACTAAAATACACGTGTGAGACAAAATACCGAGGCATCTCGCCTCACTATTTGATAATGCATTTCGTCTAAAATATTTATTACTTTTTCAATGTATTCCAGCTATTTTGCAGACCAACACGTAACTCATAGCGACAAGCAGCTGCATAGATTCCATGAGTGCACTTTATGTTTCCCTTGATCCAACGGGGGAAGGATAGACAAATTCTCTCTCTCTCTCTCTCTCTCTCTCACACACACACACACACACATACAGAGGGATGTGTACAGTGCCTTCAATATTCCATCGAAGCTACCCAATCAAGAAGCTGCTGCAACTGCTGCAAGAGCAATAAATTGCTTCATTTGCATGCAGGAAAGGTCAAAAGTTTAATTGACAAGTAAAATCTAAACCTAGATAAAATATTTTCCATTTCTAACAATAGTTATAATAATTTTATTATTTGTACCCCACCCATATGACTGAGATGCCTTTAACATTAGGAGTCAAAAAGCTTCTGAACCCCAGAATATCTCATTATGCTGACCCATGGTTATTAGCAGTCAATTTCATCAATTAGTTAATATTCAATATGCATCAACTTCACTTTGATGAAGTTATTAAGGGAACCCTAAAATTAAAAACTAAAATATTCTGAGAGCAACAGAAGATTCTTGACCACTATTTTATTATGAAATTACGAATTAACATTATTTGCGCCCAGAGTAATGCCACAAGTTAACACAACAAGCCACAGAATTAAGGGTCCTGTACTTCCAGAGATGTTTTAAGTTCCTTCCATACATTTTTAGCTGTCATTGATTAAATAAAGACAGTCTCGGTTGTGGTTTTCCTCCAGAGCAGACCTCAACACATAGTTTAGCAGCGTAAACATGATGCAGCTTTCCATAAAATAGACCAGAGGCGATCAGCTTCATCCAGGAATTATTTACTGAAGGCAAATGAGCATAACAGTTCAAATCCCACTCTTAAACTTACAATAAGACTAAAAACTTAAAAATACTATATACAGATTACCACTATACAGCTGCAAATAGACAGTTTTAAGTGTGTTCTAAGTGCAATATATGGGATGTGAGTGGCGCTGTGGGTTAAACCACAGAGCCTAGGACTTGCTGATCAGAAGGTCGGCAGTTCGAATCCCCGTGACGGGGTGAGATCCTGTTGTTCGGTCCCTGCTCCTGCCAACCTAGCAGTTTGAAAGCACGTCAAAGTGCAAGTAGATAAATAGGTACCGTTCCAGCGGGAAGGTAAACAGCGTTTCCGTGCGCTGCTCTGGTTCTCCAGAAGTGGCTTAGTCATGCTGGCCACATGACCTGGAAGCTGTACGCTGCCTCCCTCGGCCAATAAAGCGAGATGAGCGCTGCAACCCCAGAGTCGTCCGTGACTGGACCTAATGGTCAGGGGTCCCTTTACCTTTAAGTGCAATATACAATGTGACACTAGATGGCGATGGTGAGCCTTATGGAAAATTCAATATATTTTTAAAAACGCTTTTAAAAAAAGCATTTTCAGAATAGTTTTTATATGTGTGTAGATTCCACCTAAGTAGAGAGAACCAAGAAGAAAAAAGAGACAGAAAGTGAAACTAGGCTCCTTCTGGCCTGTTCTTAAAGGCTGCATGGCCTTGAGAGAAAGATAACAGGACCAGTTCGAACCAGTTTAACCAAAACAACACCTGCTCTCAGCACATAGGAAATGTCCTTGTCAGCTAGAAACTTCCAGCTTGCACCAACTTGTATCACTCAGAGAAGTTTCCAAAAGCTTCTTGAATAGAATAGGAAAGATCTCTACACTTTAAACCAATACTTTCTGTATCAAAAAAAATGAAAACCATGCCAGTTTCCAACACATTACTGTACAAAGTTATGGGAAAATATGGAGACTGTACTCAACACACTAAATCAAACATTAAAACCACACCAACAAGTGCAAAAGGTACTAACATGATTGACAAATACTTGATTTTGTTTAAAATTGTTTTTTGATTGAAGTCATTTCATGCAAGACTACTTGTATTTCTGTTGTTGCTGTCCTGCCAGGATATCCCGTCTTTTGGAATGATAGCAAAGGTCTTACGACAGCATTTCTGAATTGCCGATGGGGTATCACGCCTTTCTTAGCTAATTGTTCTTTCTCATTATTAATGTTGGTATTCTTTGGGAATTGAAAGTTAGAAGAAATCTCATAGGCTGGCTTTTACTAGATAGATTCAAAATAAATTAAGAGGCTATCTTTAAGTCTGTATTGCCTGCAGAAGAACATAACAGCCACCTCAGGTGTTGTTTTCCCCAGAATACAGAACTCCAGTAAGGCACATTGCAAGGCTTGTACTTTTATAGTTTGTTGATCTGCAACTCTCTCCTTGCATTTTCCAGTGACCATTTTCCATGGTCCGCAAGGGGATGTAAGTGCCTACCGATCAAGCAGTCCAGTTTCTTATCAATGCTATGCAACTGTATGCAGATCAGCTGTACTGTCCATCCAACCGACAAACCTTGATCCCGCGGCAGAAGCGCTTTGCCAGCTTCTTAGCCAGCATTTTCTCATCAGAGCCCGGGGAAAAGGGCAGAGCGCCATCCGCCTGGCCCACGCTCTCCTCACGTTCCTCCTGTTCTGGGTCACTCACCTCTGTACCCAGAGGGTCAAAATAATTCTGAAGAGGTATAGAAAATCCTTTAAATCAGGCCGCAGCTTTTTTGGAGCAAAGTATACCTCAAGTTTGCTTTGTTTAGTCCTTGGTAGTGTTTCGTCCTTATCTGAGTTTCCAGGAGCGTATCCTTAGGCGTTCAGTTCCAAGTTAATGGCTATGGGTTTGGATATTGATTTTTGATTTTTATTTATTTTTTAAAAATCATTTTCATAATGTTCACTGTAGCATTTCTCTACAAAATAAAAATGGGGCACGTGGCCAGGTTAGTGTGTACATGTGCAGAAGTTAGTGGGGTTCCAGCATTTTCAGTGCAGCTGCAGTAGGAAGATGTTGAGAGAGGAAAAGCTGCTGACAGAACACCAACCTTCCCCCTAACAAATGTTCGCTTTAAAAATGCATGAGCAATCATTAGGCCCAATGAAACATGTGTGTTTCAGTAGAAAAAGGAATGCTAACTTAAGTGTCTGGGTTTATATGGTGTTCCTGTGACGTTAGCTCCATTAATTTTTATGCATTACAAAGCACTACCATGAAGAAAACACTCTGTGTAGGCTCATAAATGGTTGAGGAAGTGCTGTGTGCATGTAAAGTCTCTGAATAAAACTTTGTGTAGCTGGTCTTTACTCTTTCCATTCTGTTTCAAGTGTGGACATTTCACCATTGGGGCTCACACATCAGCGACATTAAAAGTCACCAAATGCTACACCAAAATGGCAGAATTTCTGTAAGAAAAATAGAACTTACATTTCTTTTTTTAAAAAAAGTGATTTCATTGTTTTCAGGCTTACAAGGTTTCCTTTTTATCAATGCACGACACATTTCTTCTAAGGATCTGTCACTTGTGGTAAATGTCCAATACTTACCAGACATTTGAAGACAATGTGATTTGTTCCCACAGGTTGCCTATCCTATCTCTTAATTTCTGGCTACAAAATACGAGTTGGGCTGCTACTTTCGCCTGTACTACCTGTTGTGTATTGAGTCAAAGGATTTTATATCTGTATTATTGTTGTCTGTATTTGCATTAGGGTAAAGTGACTGCCTTTTGGTTCCAGAGGGTACAGCTACTATTGGTTCATTTAAGCTGCTGTATTTGGATCCTCTGTCTTATTGGTTTCCTCCAAAAGGCAGGACTGTGATTGCCTGATATTGTTCCCTCCAAAATGTATCCTTTCTAGCTAGTTCCCTGTCCCTATAAATGTAGCTCTCCCCTCCTCAGTTCTCTGTCTTGTTTGCTTTAATAAAGAAGTGTTACTACAGAACTGTCTCCAGCGTATTATGTCAAGAGAGCTGAAATCACAAACCCCACGTCACAACACTACCTTTGTAGTGACCATGCTGCACAAAGCAGGAAAATTTAGTATCAAAAGCTGTGCAAACCACCAAGACTCTAGTAGAAACAGGCAGAACTCCACGATATGAGAAGCGTGAATTAAAAGCACAGAGAAGTGGAGTGGGGAAGGAAACTCTTGCATCATTCTAACTATCTGTCCTTCCCTTCCCCCTACTCCTTCTTGCTTTTTTTTAAACACACTGGAAAGTATTTTAATGGTGAATTCTGAAATGATCCTCAAAAGATGCACTAGAAGAGGATGCACTTTACTTCACAAAAGCTGGCCCATGCTAACAAACATCTGATACTGCTCGGAACTGCAACTAAGGGTGAAGACACCCGTACTCAGAAGCATGGAAACAGACTGTCATTTGCTGCATTCTAAGGAATTTATCTCCATGCCAGATAATGTGTGTTCAGGGTACTTTAACTGATTTGCAGAATGTTTATGTCTCTATCCTAAATCTAAATGTTTTCAGAGCAACTGTTGTGTTTAGGAAATTGTGGCTAACATGCTGCTCTCCGGACGTTGCGGGATTAAGGGTCCTACTGGGCCCACCAGCATGGTCAATGGTCAGGTAGGGTGGGAGGCAGAGCTGTCAGTCACAAAACTAGGTCCCAACCCCCTCCTAAATTCTTCACATTTTCCTTATGTGGAAAGCTTGGGAGAAATTATCCCCCCCCCCACACTGATTTCCCCGCTCCAGATAGGTCCTGAATGCTTGGAAAGAGCCCCATTTGGTTCAGGCTGCTCTGAGGGCACCCCACTTCAACTAAGATAAACAGTGAATCTCTCTGAAGCGGACTGAACTGAAAGCATATCCCTAAAAAGTGGTTCTACCTAATTCAGAGAGCATTCAATTTGGATGGTGTCTAAGTTCTATAACTAGTGGAATGAATCCCTCCAGAAGTCCTTTAAGAGTCAGCTCTTAAATCATATGTAGGACTCTGCTTCAGAAGAAATGAGAAGTTTAAGAAGGTCTTGTCCTTTCGTTTCTTCTTGAATTTTTTTAGACTTCTTTAGATTTGAAGAGAGATACGTGTGTTCAAGGTTAAATGTAGATCCAAAATTACAAGGATATGTTAAAGGCATATTGTTGCTACAGAAAATCAAACTTCAGCATTCACTATCAAATTTGGTCACGCAGTAGTGCAGACAGAACCATCTGCTATTTCATAATTCCACTGCTGCAATCATTACTCTATAGTATGTTATCATTGTCTGGGGAAGGTTAAATCTCTTTATAAAATGACTGGCAATATTATAAAACCATTTCTTCCCCCCTAAGTAGGTCACGGAATACCAGGAATTTCAAATCTCCCCATCTAGGCAGGCGTGTAAGTACAGCCATTTTGCCAAAGAAAGCACTGAGGGAGAAAAAGAAAATAATTCCTTACATCCTGCTACACTTGTTTCATTGGTTTGTTCAGGCTTGTAAGCCGACACTGTCCTCACTTATGAAAACATATGAAAAACAACAATGAGATGGGGGGAAATCAAGTGTATGCGCACATATGGGGTAAATAGAAGAGATATAGGTTGACAGACCAAAATTTCCACATACACAACACTAAAAGACATTTGGGATCAGTGATATTCTATAAGGATGCGACTTATGAGCAGAATTCTATGGAATATTGATGTTTTCAAATTAGCGATGTTCTCTTAAAATAAGAACACCTAACAAACCCTGGTTGAGCAACGAGATCCAAAAATTAGCAGTGGAAAAGGGGAGGGACCCAGTTCTTGCCCACTTTGTTCACATTTTTAACAGGCCCTTCTCCTGTACCTTACTTTTCTGCTTGTCAGGCTGCTATTAAACCAGCAATTTTTTTCCTTGGCATGGAGACAAGTAATGGGAAAAACTTTGCCTGCTTTATTTCTGCTCAGTGCCTGTTCTTTATTCTGCTCAGTCACAGATCAGTCACAGATCACTCCAACTTTAGGAGTACAGTTGTACCATTTCTTTAGTTGTACCTGCTTTATCCCCTTCTAAATAAGCAGCAAGCTTGAGAATGGACATAGTGGGAGTTAAAAGGGGTGAAATGTCTTAAGGGTACCCATAACAGACCACTAAGCTCAGGTCCCTGAAGCCAGGCAAATTTTGGGGAGGTTAGAAGGGAGATTTTTTAATAGATCCTGCCCATGCAGCACCTATTGCTTGGTCATTATTTTTCCTAGAGAGAAGGAATCAGGGATCAGGGATCGTGACACTTCAGTCTCCCACCTGCTTATAAGATCACTTATTATCTATAAAACCTATTATGTTACCCCAGTAACTATGTTGGTAAGAGTAGCATGATGTTTTCATTTGTTGGAAGCCGCTCAGGGTAGCTGGGGCAACCCAGTCAGATGGGTGGCATATAAAATAATGAATTATTATTATTATTCCAGAATTGATTCCACACGCTTCAGCAATGTCATCTGGAACCTTGGGTGCAATAAAATGTACTAGCCCTTTGAAGTTCAGCATGGAGGTTTAGCTATGTTGCTAATCTGCAAAAACTACTGAACTAGGTGCTGCTACTTTCAAATAGCAGTACTTTCAATAAGCCTCTGCATAGTCTTCCTTCAGAAATTTGGCAAGCATATTACAATACAAACTAGTCCCAATTAAAATGTATATATCTGGGTGTGCAGAGTCTTTTGCTCTTGTTAAAGAATCACTGCTGTTCGTTAACTACAGAACATTGCTCTGGATACCTTCTTTTCTTGAAAAATAAGTACCTGCTTATCTGTGGTTTGTCCAAGCAGGGATTTATTTAACCCATCAAGAAAGAGTGAAGCACAGCTTGTTTCACTGTTTTCTCAGGATAGTAATAAAATACAAAAAAGTAGTCCATTAATACCTGTGATTTGTTCATCTCTCTGCACAATGCAGCTGCTTACTCACAACTTTGCAAAGAACAAGTAAACTTGCAAAACACTGGAAGTGTTTTCCTATCCATATTTGATGTCTTTCTTCATATCTGCTTTGGGTCATCGTTTGTTCTAATTTGACCTTTCTTGGTGTGTGGATGCAGCCATTGCAAACAGAACATTGATACCGAGATACAGTTTGCATCCAACTAAAAGCTAATAAACTGAGGAAGGCTAGGTTTAGTAGGTCCTAACATTAGCAGACAGCTTCTAGGCTAATCTTTTTTTAAAAATATTTTACTTCAGATACTGATTTAAATCTACCACATTATCTACGATACAAAGAGGATTTAAACGCCCTCACACACAATATAAAACAGAAGAACATAGTGAAAGCCTTGCTTGATCAGAGTGACCTATTTCAGACCATCATGCAACTATCATTTAGGTGATCATCTTAACCATCTTAATCTCTATCCATTCTCTCAATGACACATCAAGAAAAAAATTTATATGCTTGTGGCTAAGCATGTTTATGTCTAAATAATTTAGAATCATTAACACTTCATCTCATATGGCAAAACTACCAGCTACCGAAACCACAAACTTTTCAAAGCTTTACACATCAAGGAGTTGAGAACCATTTTGTGCCAAAGGATCAGGGTTGTTCATGGGACCACACGGCAGTGGCGGGCAAGAGTGGTTGGATGAGGAGGGTGTGACTCTCACTTTTCTATGGTAGGCTACATTCTGGCCATGCAAAAACCAGGCGCACACAGGGACCTCACCTCCGTCCAGGCAAGCAAAAGGCGTTATCACAGTTCGACAAATTCAAGCAAGGCAAAAGATGCTCAAAGAGGGAAGTATTTAATGTATGTTTTACTGTGTTTGATATTTTAATTGGAAGCCATCCAGAGTGGCTGGGGTATATATAGAGTGTATATACAGAGTGTATATATATATAGAGAGAGAGAGAGGGAGAGATAGATAGATCTCAATCTCTCTCCATATAGATATATAGGTGCTGGGCTGGTTAGCGTGGCCTGAGGAGGGAAAGTGGCTTGATGGGAGTCCCAGATAAAGCAGTCTGAATAAGGGCCATATTGTCATGTTGTACAGTTGCTGTAAATGGTTCACTTAACGCATGGGTTGGTAAACTAAGGCCCTCGGGTCAGATCAGGCTCGATTGCCGTCTAGATCCGGCCCACGGACGGTCCAGGAATTCAGGCAGCCGGCATAGCGCATGCAATGGTTTTTGCGACTCAGCCAGGCCTGAGGGTCAAAAGTGAGGTGGGCGGCTGCTTGAGACAAGCCCCTTCTCAGTCCGTCTGGCGCAGCAATCTTTTCTTCCAGGGTGGGGGGTGGGGAAGAGGGAAAAGGAGCCACAGTTCGGATTTCCACCATGGAGCTGCCGGCGACTGACCTCAGGAAGGGCAGTTGCAGCGGCAGGGGCTCGAAGGTGCCTTGGGAGTGATGCCCGCCGGTGTCGGTGTCGGCAGTGCTCCCCATCAGAGGAAGCAGAGAGCGCCTGGGCGGCTGCACTCTAACGCAGTTCTGCGCTCTGCTGGGGAGGCTGCTCATTAGCTACACAGTGCAAGTCATGGAAAGGTCTTCCCTCACGCGGGGAAAAGAATGTTTTTGCTTGAGCGACGCTGGCCTGACTTAGCATGGCCAACAGCTTTTCCCTTCACCCCCGCATGCGCACACGCTCTCCAGGGCTGGCAGAAATGGCGCACTTTCCTCAGTCCCCCACCCCACCTTACGAGAGAAATAAGAACTGTCAATGTGTAAAACACAAAGGAAGCAGCGTGGGTGTATGAGGGAACACCCCCCCTCCCCAAATCACATTTGGGCAACGTTGGGGTTGTTCCCAATAATGGTTTTTGCCAAAAATGTGGGTCATAATCATGGCAACATATAGTCCGGCCCCCCACAAGGTCTGAGAGACAGTGGACCGGCCCTCTGCTGAAAAAGTTTGCTGACCCCTGACTTAATACCATCTCTTCTTTACTCAGACAGTCTAGTTTAGTTGGTTCCATTGAAATAGTGTATTTCTTATAACCAAGAAAACTATTCAGACGCATTATTATACACGCATAACTCATTTATTCAGTAATTTTTGAAAAACAATTCCCATGTTCACATGGGAATGTATACACAGAAGAAGGAATTCAAGAGTTTCAGCATCAGCTTAAACACCAACATGTTTTTTTAAGACTGAACTTTAAACTGATATCTGGAGAGACCTTATGAGGAAAAGATGAGTCTATTTACTGTTTCCAGAAAACTGGATTCCAGATTCATCATTTAGCTATGATGAAACACAACCCTGTGTGTGCGACACAGAAATCAAGTAGGACAGCCAGCCAAAAATGAGGACGGAACTGGACAAAAAGAAAAAGAAAAAATGCAGGCACAAGGGTATCACAGCCGAAAGAGATGAAAAAAAGTAAAGAGTTGCAGAGACATAAGGAGACAAACACTGAAGAGAGCAGGAACAGGAATAGTGGAAATTGGTGTGTTTGTGTGTAGGGCTGCAGCTTGGCAACTTCAAAGGAGAAAGGCTAGGCAGCTGTGCCAAGAGCCAGAAAGATGAGAAACTGGGAGCAAGCTGAATAATGGAAGAGAGGTACACATGCCAGCTGTAGTCAAGAGCTGCAGGAAAATGGCATGGAAGTGGCAAGGATGTGAAGAGGGAAAGCTGAGTGGGAAAACAGCTGGGACAAACAGAAGAGTAAGAAGACTATTATTACTCCTTGCTCAAGATATTGCAACACTTTAATGCCATTTGAACTAGTGAATTCTAATAACCAAAGTACATATTACTGGGGTTGCACTGTCTTCAGAAGGAGAAGAATTTGACTTTGCTAATTGATTTGGAGACTGTTAAAAAAAGAGATTAAACATTATAAATGGTGAGTGCCTCTTTGTGTGTCTCTCTGCCTCTATCTGTTTTATATTATGTTATAATTATGTAGGCAGCTCTATAAAGAATCATCTATTTAGTTTAAACACTGCAGGGATTCCACAAAGCAAACAGAAAGAGAAAAGCATGCTTCATAAGAAAACTGAAATCAGAGTTTCATCAACCTGGAAATCATTTAGTGGTTCCCACACTGCATGGGATTGTATGACGTTACCAGCTAGGCTGTTCTCAATTTGTACACATAAGCTGTAGAAGGAAAGTCACTAGTGGTGGGAAACACAGATCTGAAAGCAGTAAAAAAACAAAAGGGTTTTAAAGGCTGACTATGTAACCAGAGGCATAGCGTGGGCGGCGCTGGGAGGGGCTGTAGGCCCAGGTGCAGGGCTTTTGGGGGGCATGCCTCACGACAGTGTGGGACTGGCAGGCCATCATGAGGTATTGCATCCTTCTCAAGCCCCCCTGCAGCTGCCCTGCTATGTCCTTCTCAAGCCTCCCTCTAGCTGGAGGGCGGTTTGAGAGACGCAACAAGCATGCACCCTGCCAGCCCAGCAACACTTCTGCAATTCTCACAAAATGGTGCTGTGATTGCAGGGCACGTGAAGGGCGCATTCACACTGCAGCTGCTGCCCTGCTCCACGCCGATTTGCAAGGCTGCAGGCTGGCATCGGTCAGGTTGGCCAGCCAGCCTCCGCACTGTGCGGCCAGGCAGGCAGCACTGCCTGGCCCCGCTTGGCTCCAGTGGGTGGGGGTCACTCTGGCAGCATGCCTTGCCGCCACAGCACACCCCTGCGCCCTGGCGCATACATGCCTGCCCCCAGGACCAGCTAGGAACACTCCGCCATTGCTTGTAACGGGCAACACACAGGAACACAGACTCTGGTTCATCAGCCCTAGTTAAACAGTCAAACTCTCCTGGGGTGGCTCAGTTGCTTAATTCACACAATTCTTCACTGACGTTCTAAATTACTCCCCAAAGTTGAGGTGCACTGGGATATGAACGTATTCCAGCAATGTTGCTGCAACTCCAGTACACATGAGAATTAGAAACATTAAAAAGAAAATCAGATTAGCCACAAAGGCATAAAAGAAGGGCATTTGTTCCCACTGTGCCTAAATGAATTTACAGCATGCTATCATGTGCAAACAACCACACTCCTTTGAAAGCTCACCATGTGGCCCAGTGCCAATCACTATTTATCAGTCTAACCTGTAACACAGGATTGTTGGGAAGATAAAATGGATAGCAATGGAACCCTAAGCTCCGGGCAGGAAAGGTGAGAGAAATCTAAGTTTACAATGAAGATTAGTTGCTTAAAGCGAACAATTACTGCTTAAATATAATTCCCAACCCTATCTGGAGATACAGAGAATTTAACCCGGAATCTTCTGCATACAATGTAGATGCTCCACTAAGATTTTAGAAATCTTTGCTCTATTATCACTCACAGTATCTGTTCGTATCTATAATACAGTTAAATGAACTGTAGCTTAAATTTTAAAGATATTTAAAGATATTCCAAGAACATTCACTAGCCTCATGCATCAAATGAACATTTACAGCATTTGACTAACAATGCCAATATGCTGGAGTGGCTTTCTTTAAAAATTTTTTTTTTAAAAAATAAATAAATTCTTTTTTCACATCACACAAAATAACTCACAATGCATCAACTACTTTGATTAGACATATCAAATCAAATTGTTACAGTTCATTCAAAAAAATCTTTCCACCTATTACCATGATATCTTGGAAGATATCATTACCATGATATCTTCCACCTATTACCATGATATCTGATATAATGTTCTTGACAGATATAATCCGAAACTGGATGCCACACATTATTGAAAAGATAGGATTAGAATTCCTTTTGGTCACATAAATCACCTTTCAGGGCTGCTGTCCATGCTCTGGTGTACCATGCTTCAATGTTCAAGTCCAAGGAGGTGTGCTATTGCACGGCTATTTCCTTACATGTAAGAAATGCAAGGAGGAGGAATGTAATGCAAAAAGGAATGTTAAAAGTTCTTTATGAGCAATTGGTGGAGTAGACATGTCCTTTATTCCAAGTAAAACAAGTTGAGGGGAAAGTTGCAAGTCCATTTTGTACGTTAAACTCAATACTTTAAATACCACAACCTAAAATGGGTAAACAGATGTGCAAAACCACCACATAAGTATGTAAGATCCAGTCTCCCCACATTCCCTCCAACAGGTTGATGCCCCTGGTATCGTGGGAAACTCTTACCTTCTATGTAAGAGTTTCAGAGAGGATTCCCTTAAAAGCATTTTAAAAGATTCCCCCTACCCATCAAAGCATATTCCATTTCTCATTAGAGATTATTACTTGAAGGTTCATTTTTGTGGCCACAAGATAGACAAATTCTACCTCAATTAATATTTTGTATATAGTTGGTACTATACACTATTATATAGGAACGCGGGTGGCGCTATGGTTTAAACCACTGTGCTGCTTGGGCTTGCTGATCAGAAGGTCGGTGGTTCGAATCCCTGTGACGGGGTGAGCTCCCATTGTTCGGTCCCAGCTCCTGCCAACCTAGCAGTTCGACAGCACATCAAAGTGCAAGTAGATAAATATTGTAGGTACCGCCCCGGCAGGAAGGTAAACCGTGTTTCCATGCGCTACTCTGGTTTTGCCAGAAGCGGCTTAGTCATGCTGGCCACATGACCCAGAAAAACTGTCTGCAGAAGCGGACAAATGCTGACTTCCTCGGCCTGTAAAGCGAGATGAGTGCCACAACCCCTGAGTCGTTTGCGACTGGGACATAAACATTGACTATAAGGTGGTCAAAAGTGGTCAACTCTTGGTGTGGCTTGAATAAATGGTTTTAACAGAAAGAAAAACAATTGAGCAGCTTTCAAAATTCCTTCTGTTCAATTTGTGATCAATGACACACGCATTTCCTTGCATCTCTCATAACCAGGAGTTCTTGAATGGTAAATCAGACATCAGATTCAATTACTTCATCTTCTCTAATAACATAACACAGAAATAACTGTTGGAAGCTGCCCAGAGCGGCTGGGGAAACCCAACCAGATGGGTGTGGTTTAAATAATAATAACAATAAGTAGTAGCAGTAGTAGTATTTATGTGCACAATGTGTTGTTGCAAATCAAACTCTTAAAATGACTGCAATATTTTCTTAGGTGGACCTGAGCCCTATACTTCCCACGAGATATTCTGCATGATTATTATTATTTTTTTAAAGTTTGCTATCAAATAATAAAACAAAGTAGAACAAACAACTCATTACAGAAATTCTGATTACATCTTTCACTTCAATCTCATACAATATCGCAATATCAGAGATGAAACATTACAAATGGCATATATGTTACTTTGGCTACTCCCCTAACTAAAGCTTAAATGTAGTGACCAAGCCAGCATTAATACTCACAGCTCTAGCCCAGAATCTGACTGACTGCCATTTTTCTATTTCCTGTTCCTCATTTGTGGTCAAAGGGAATGCACTTGTTTTGACCACAATAGGTTAGCATGTACACAATGGAAATTTCAGGAAATTTCAGCAATTGCCTTTTCCCTTTCCCTGATTTCTTCTTAATCCTAGGGCAGTGTCTGCGCTAAGATTTCAAAATGGCTGGAATGCATTTCAAATGAACATTTGATCTCAACATTACACATTTTATGGTGCTCAAAGTGCATTGAGCCCCCACAATGAACATCATATAAGAGATCAAGTTTGTGATGTTCAATATGATTTTTGGTATGTGGAACCTTCTGATCACTGGTAGCCAGCTTTGTCATGTAGCTGTGCCCACCATCCCCCAAAGCTGGCTGAGGAACATCACATACAGACAATCCTTAAGATAAAGAAACAGCGTTATGGTGGATTACATTATGTTTTCTGGGTATCAGCTGGAACCACCTGTCTTTCCTGAAGAAAATGTTGAATAATGTACAATAGTCTAAACAAACACATTTTCTAAAAGTTGTAAATGGTGAGGAAACATCACAATGCCTTGCTTACAATTTGAATCTTTCAGCTGTCTGAAGTGACCATGTGAAATTTCAGCACTCTGAACACACAGTGTTACCATGAATTCAAGGATTTCATCAGTCATGAAGGCTACAAGCAACTTACTTTAAAAAATAATCAGCTGCCCAGATACATTTGTGAACATCCTTCAGCTCCTCCATGATAACATGACAGCAACAATCACAGATAGCAAAGGCTCTCAAAGTGAACCAGTGGGATCAGGTGTTAAACAGGGTTGTGTTATCACCCCAACTCTATTATTTTCATTGCAATGATTCTACACATTGTCGAAGGGAAACTCCCCACCGGGGCAGAAATCATATATCAAACAAATGGAAAGCTCTTTAACTTGAGTAGGCTGAAAGCAAAGAGTAAGGTTACCATAACTTCCATCATAGAGCTTCAATATGCTGATTATGAAAACATCAAAATACAGAAGCACCGTGGCTTATGTAACCCTCTGGTTACGTAAACGTCATGTTACGAAAGCAGCAAACCCGGAAGTATCGGACCGTGTTTTGCCGCATGCGCATGCACAGAAGCAGTCAACCGCCCCTCGCGCATGTGCAGAGGCAGTCTACTGCCACGCACATGCACAGAACAGTGATCCTTGGGTTTCGGAAACCTTGGGATCCGGCCGGACCTCTGGAATGGATCCCGTTCGCAACCGGAGGTACCACTGTATCCAAATGTCAGGCTTCACTGTACAGTTGTCAGTTTTAGTCTGACAACTAAATAAAGGGACACTGCTGTAGTGTGTGCACACTCAGAGGATGACCTCCAAACCATCCTAAATATCTTTGCAGAAGCCTATGAAAGCTCAACATCCAAAAAACCAAAGTACTACACCAACAAGCACAAAACAACCCCTCTGAAGAATCACAAATCCAACTCAAATTGTAACATTGAAAAGCGTCCATCACTTCTCCTACCTGGGCAGTTATCTTTCCACAAGGGCTGACAATGATGCCGAAATCCAGCATCGCCTGAGCTCAGTGAGTGCAGCTTTCTCCTGACTGAAGCGCAGAGTGTTTGAGGACCAGGACATTTGCAGGGAAACCAAAATGCTTGTTTACAAAGCTATTGTACTACCAACCTTACTCTATGCTTGTGAAACATGGACCACTTATAAATGTCATCTCCAACTCCTCGAAAGATTCCATCAATGATGTCTCTGAAAAAATTCACATATAACTTGGGAAGACAGGCAAACTAATGTCAGTGTACTGGAAGAAGCAAAGATCACCAGTGTTGAAGCAATGATTCTTCAACGTCAACTTTGTTGGACTGGTCAAGTTGTATCATCTTCCAAAGCAACTACTCTATTCTGAACTTAAAAATGGAAAGCGTGATGCTGGTGGTCAACTGAAGAGGTTTAAAGACTCTCTCAAGGCAAATCTAAAAAAATGTAGTATAAACACCGACGATTGGGAAACATTGGTCTGAGAGTGTTCCAACTGAAGAACAACATTTACCAAAGGTGTCATGGACTTTGAAGACACTCGAACTCAGGACGAAAGGGAGCAATGTGCTAAGAGGAAGACACGTTTGGTAAACCCTCACCATGATAAACTCCTACCCGGAAACCTATGTCCCCACTGTGGAAGGATGTGTGGATCCAGAATTGGCCTCCATAGTCACTTATGGACTCACTGTTAAGACCGTGCTAATGGAAGACAATCTTACTCGGCTACGAGTGATCACCAAAGAAAGAAGATGGCAAAAAAGAATAATCTGTGAGCAGCAGCTCATAGGCTAAATTTTACCTATACCTCCAGTAAGAAATTCTGTACAGGTCAACAGTACAGATCTTTCATTGTTTGACGTTTTAGGATGTACAAGGAACTACTTGAACATTAGTCCCCATTCTGACTAACAACAGATTCATGCAGTAACAACAGGTAGTAAAAAATTCAAATGCATCCTCCTCATTTAAGATACTTAAATTTGTCATGCTAAATTATCTTCCTATGTCTTTCCAAAGCCAACCGACAGTAGTATTTGAGGAACATTAAAATACTCTCTTTTTGCACACGTGTGGCCTTTCTATCAAACTATTTTGAAGAGAAAATGACACTTAATTTACTTATTTTTTGTTCCCACACTAACTTAACCACAAAACTGAACAAATAACAGGCAATCTGTCATTAATCTAATGTAAATGGATTCACTGGGCTATGATGATAGCATTTACTCATAAGTGGTACAGGCAGTACAATTATGCTGAGAAACGAATTAACTGAACTGCCATGAGAAAAAGAGAAGTCTCCTGGTGAGATTCTCATGCTGTAACATGTTTAGAGAAAAGCCTGTCCCATCACAAAGTACTTTAAATTCTTGAGATCTGTGTTGCAGCTTGGCTGTAAAATAATCTTTATTAAATATAAAATAAACATAACCAATGCAATTTATCTTTTCCCCACTGCACTTATAATTGCACTTCTTTCTATTTTAGGATCCTTGTCTATAAAGTCCCTTCCTCACTGGATCTCATAAGGGACACTTTCAATGCTCCAAACCCCTATAATTTAAGAATTTAAGATTAAGATTAGTAGAATTTAAAGCTCTAATTATAGGAGAGAGACAAGTGTTGTGGGAGGAAGGGTGGGGCCTATATTTAATCACAAATTTGTTTATTGTTTCAGAGTTGTTATACTCTGTCCTTCCTCCAGATCAGGGCAGCTTACAAGATAGCATACAACAGTCATAAAATATAAAATAAAATAAAGGTAAATGGCCTCTAAAGACTAACGAAGTCTTTAGAGTAAACTCTGTCAGTACTGTCATGGAATGAAACCACTTCCTGCAGGTTCAGGTTGACACGCCTAACTAAAAGACAAGGTAAAAACTGATAGCTACAAAAGCAGGCAGAGTCTGTTCCCAAGAAACAGTTTGCACAGGAAAGGCAGGTGTGGACAGAGGAATGGGAAACGGAACTGGTGCAGTCACAGAACCAGGAACCAGAGTCAAGGAAGCATAGCAGAAGTAGGCAGAGGCAGGCCAAGGAACAGGGATGAAGGGCTGCTCAGGGAAAGGATTGCTGCACAAAGATCAACAGCTACAGCAATTAGGTTTTTAAAGGAAATGAGAGCCTTTGGCTCTCCAGATGTCACTGAACTACAACTCCCATCAGCACAAGTTACTCAGCCATGGGGACAGGGTCACAGAAGTGAAGAAGCTGGGGAATGAAGGGGACGAAGAGCATCAAATGAATGAAAGTACCAGATGAGGTATGTTAGGCGGGAAGAGCTACTGAGCCAAGGTCACTCAGTAAGCTTTAAGGCTGAATACGGAAGTGAATGTGAGTGCATGAGATCCTAGTCTGATGCTTTAACCCAGAAGCGGCTGACCTGTGGTCCTACAACTCCTTGACAAATGGGAGCTGCAGTCTTCAACCAGGCCTTCAGCTGCTTAAACAACCCGTCGTGGTCTTTTAAATGTGTATGTGGGGTGTGTGTGTGTGTTGTTTTTCGCTATTATGTTTTTATGTTGTAAACTGCTCTGCGATCTTCAGATGAAGGGTGGTATATAAAATTAATAAACTACAGCAACATCATCATCAACATCTGAAGGACCAGAAGTTAGACACCTCTGCTTTAACAACTATACCATACAGGCTCTCAAAAGCTCACTAAACCAAGTTGTGACTACATGATGCATAGCTATATGCCTACCTCACATCAGACATGACGTGGCAGGCAGCTAACCTACACAGCCTGCATGGTTCTCCAGGTCTTTTTCACATCAGCTATGCGCAAATGTGCAACTGACACATCTGATTGCTCCTGCAGTCACTGTGTTGATGTCTGCTTGAAGTCAAAGCCAAGGTCTCCAGCACAAGGTATATACGGTATATACCCTGATGATTCATGGAGCTTCACACATGCAGCCGTAGATGTAGCCTGAGACTCCAATATACTAAACTAACAAGCTTCAGAGCAGCAGAATACAGCAAGCTTCTAACTGCATATAGATGCCATGCAGAAAATGGTGAAATGCCTGTGGCTTAATCCATCAGCGTAAGCCCTTTATAAATGTGCTTTTGGCTTTGGGAAGTAAAGGCAGGAAAAAGGAGAGAGAAATAAGTGCTCTCCAAAACATAGTGAATGGAAAATCAACAACCCGGCCAAATTCCCAGTTTGCTCAACAGCTATGCCTGCTGCTAATCCTCCTTCTGGTTTGCTAAACTCCTTTCTGCCTTGTTTCCCGCTCTCTCCCTCTTGTGTTTTTGGCACAGAATTTACCTGCCCTGTGCAACTTGAATGGCATGTTTAATTTGTGCACTCAGGTTGCCATGAAACAGAAAAACTTTGCAATTCATGAGAATAAAACAGAGATGTTCTCAAGATGTGTCATTTCAGTACATTTTAGTTCCTCCGTCTCTTAAATCCTTCCCCCTCCTTCAAAAATAGTACAATATAAGGAGTGTGAAGTAAAAAATGTAGCAGCTGCTCACTTGATGGAATATTTATATTTGCCATATAAGCATTACAGAAGTGGCCTGTTAAGCACTGCAAGCCAATGCACTTTAGCTCTATGTTTTATTTAGCCTAAACAAAGCAGCCAGCTACATTTTGAAGACAAAAAACATGAGTGACAATGGAAGGGTTAAAAGGGGAAGAATCAGTCAACTACATTTTTTACATACCTTAGCTTTTCTTGGAAATAGTTGACTTTTTATTTTAGCAACTGAGAACAACTCCTTAAAAACGTAACTATTCAAGGAAGCACAATTCCCTGTTGTTTTAAATGCAAGTAACTACTATATTGTTTTCAATGGTGGCCCTAGGGTTTTGGGGGCCCCGGCCAAAAGTCATTTGGGGCCCTTTAAAGGTATGAAAGCAAGTCAGGCATGAAATTTAACTTGGTTCTATATATGAATCTGCAATGGGAGGATAGATAAATGTATTGTAATACATTAATTGTGGTCAATTCTGATTTAAGCTGGAGTGGAGAACATTACTTAATGCATGATATTAATGCTACGCTGTAAATAAATGAATGAATGCAAGCAACAAAGAAAAAGAAATAAGCCATTACTTCCATATCTGGTGCTCTTACATAAACAGAAGCAGCAACCTATCAAAAATCCCTTTAAAAGCATACTGTATGATATTGTGGTTGAAAGAACATGTAATGAATTGGTAAAAGCCAGTTCATCAGTAAGTAACGATGAATAGTTTAAAGAGTCAATTCTCTACAAGCGTATTTAATGAAATAGACCTCTTCTGAGCCTTCTTAGGAAAGTCCTCAATAAAATAACTACAGCAATCTAAACCTAACCCAATTTTATGTTCAAGTGCATAATCCTACTAGAACAGTGGTCTTCAACCAGTGTCCCATGGCTCCCTGGGGTGCCTTGAATGATGATCAGGGGGCCGCAGGCAACTCTGACCTCTGTCCCTCTTTCCTTTCCTCCCTCCTCTGATGCCCTCACACATCTCTGTCCCCCAAATACTCATGCAGCTGTTTATTGCAGCAGCCCTGGTTACAAGCTCTGTGGGCAAATGGCACCTCTGGGGCTGGCCAGGGAGTGCTGGTTGCCAGGAGCTGAGGTGGCCTCGGAGTAAGCAAGCATGTGGGTGAGGGAGCCCAGCCAGCCAGTCCACCAGCCCTTGCTGTTGGGAATGGACAGACAAGTGGGATGCCAGCCAGGCAGGCAGGCCCTGTGCTGGGCTTTCTTGTGCTTGCTGTGTGCAAGGCCTGCCTGGGAGCTGAGTGCCCAACACCAAAGGGGAGCCTTTCCACCATGCAGGCCCAGCAGCACCCACTGCTGCCTCCCAAGGTGAATAAGGTGCTGACCTCATGTTCACCTTTGGCCAGTCTCCACTGGACTGCTAAGGCAGGGGGCATCCTCTTATCAGGCTCCTGGGGGCCAGTGTAAGGAGGCACCTCTCTTTGCAGCAGCTTAGAGATGACAGAGGACTCCCAAGGAGAGAGGAGAAGAAAGGAGACTGGGGGGAACATGCCACAAGGAAGGGGGTTCAGAAAGGGGTGAGGGGCTGCCGGCTCTGCAAGCAAGGGGTGACGTAACTGGGCTCTGAAACTTGGAGTGCATTTCCCCACATGGCAGCCACAAAAAGAATGTAGTTGGTCAAGGGAGCTGTGGACTCAAAAAGGTTGAAAACCTCTGTACTAAGATGTTCTTGCAAACAGTAGAGCACAGTAAATGTTTTATCAATTTCAACTTTGAAAATGGAGTCTCACCAGATGCAACAGTAGCCGGAACAATAGGAATAATGTGAAGCAGAAAGGAACTATATGCCATTATTGCCCCAAATTTTGTCACTCTACTCCCATGATTTTCTGAGTAAAGGAGAATGCAAATGGATTTCCCCACTGGAATCATATAACACCCAAAAGAGAGCTAATTTTCCAGAAGTGGCTTTTATGTCACGTGAAAACTCAAATGTAATGTGGAAATTAGCAGTTAGGGAAACATCAGAGAAATGGAATAAACCACTGTGGGAACGCAGCCTGACCAACTACAAAGGAGGCAGGCAGGGTTCTGGAGGTACAAGATTCTGGAGGCCTCTAAAGTGTGGGGCCCTGGGAGGTTGCCTGGTATGCTGCCCCAAGCCAACACTGTCCTTTGATGATTATCATTATCATTATTAATGTTAGTGATGTAACAGATAAAACAACAGTACAGAAGTAATTTGCCCTTAGGTTTTAACAGAAGGGAAATAGGCTATGGGATTCCCCCTTCACAGCAAACAAGTCCCGTAATTCTTCTGGCTCCCTTTATCAAGGCAGATGTTAAGCACAGTCAACGCAAACTTGGGAGTACTCTGCCTCTACCCATTGAAATCATTTCTTCAAAACAGGAATGCACATTTCTTAACAGAAGGAAGCAATTCTTCAGCCATTATATGTCTGGCAACAAAAGTCTGACATAGGGCAGTGGACTTGAAAAAGCTGGAGCAGCGGACAATTAAAGGGCATTTATGCCCTGGCAATGCCTTGAACGGATGTGAAACTGGTGCTAAGCTCCTAGAAACAACAAAGAATAAAGTGAAGATGGTGGGCTGTATTAATGCTGCACCAAAAAAATATTCTGATTTTTAAAAAAAGTAGCAGGCATTCAGAAGCATATTGCCTCTTCACTTATTTCCTCTGCCAAGTTCTTCTGGGGAAGGTAACAAAGTCTCACTTCAGCTGCACAAAATCAACTGACGTTATCAGATTACAGACCAGAAACGGGAAACCTATAGTAGTCCAGCAACATCTGGAGGGAAACCCATCCCCCTGACACTGGCCATTCTGGATGGGATTTATGAGAGTCAGGGGTCCAGCAACATCTGGCAGATGACAGGTTCCCCACCCCCTTACAGACACAGTGTAAGCTTCTTAAATTTGGCTTTTTTAAAAACAAAGAAACAAACAAACAAACTTTAAAATACTGAGGAAGTAGCTTGCACGTACCCAGTGTGTGTATGTGTAGATTTACGAAAGTACAGCATTTAGTGTTACATTGGGATAACTCCAAAGGCAAGTTAAAACATTTCAAGACATTATAATTATTTTTACAGAACTATTAGAACATTCCGCATTACTGAAAAGCTGTATTTTGCCTGCCATTTTTCTGCTTCATTTATATGGTATAATTTATTTTACAGCTTCACTTCCAACCACCAGTTGGTAGAAGAGATACCGCACTCGACTCAAGAGGTACTCACATTTCAGTTGTGGGAACCCCATCTTGATAGAAAAAGCCAATAAAGTGTTCTGGCATTTGACTTGTCTCACACACCCTTCTTCCCCTTCCAAATTATTTTACAATTTGGACTTCAAAAAGTCACTATTGTATTTGCATACAATACTTTTTAAAGTACTGTTCAGTGGCAAAAGCACACATACAGGGACACACTTTCAAGAAGAACACAAGGTATGTGGGAGTGAAAAGCAGAGGGAGGGGGCGGAAATGAGAATAGCAAAAATCTCAGATATATTGAACTCTCTGGTTGTTTCCTGTTGATATATTTCTTAATTTTTTTACTCATGTGAAACTCGACGCCATCTGTTTTTAACATCTACTCCTTGGCTGGAGCCTCTATGCTACAGTTTTAAACAGCAACATTCCCATAAGAATTAAGCACAGAGAGAAGTTAAAACTTTGCACAGTGCGGAGGAAGAAAGCACAACACATAATTGGAGTACCATTACAACACTGTCATAAGACAAACTACAGCTGTTTCAGAAAAGAATTAGGGGGAAAGTTAACTTGACTATTCAAAGTGAAGATACACCAGATACAACTCAAAGCAGGCCCTGTTGGGTGAGGGCAAAGAAGACCTGAAAGAAAATTTGCTTTTGAAAGACATTATTGGTAGGGCAATACAAAGTTATTTTGTCTACTGTTAATTAAGTTGTTTTCTTTTAACATCTATATATAATACTTCAATGGCTTAAGATAGTGACTTAAGATAGTAATGAGAACTATTAACTTGCTGAGCGGTATTTAAAAAGTAACCCAGAAATCTCTTTCCAATATCTGTTTGGTGGTATGCCTAAATCCTAAGAAAATAATAGATGTGGTGGCATTCTCTGTGCTGCATATTCATTTCTATGCTGCCACTCAAGGAGATCACTTCTTCATTGGTATCAACAGGCAAACATGCACAAATGCGATGCATTTACTTCATCCCCAACAAGGAAATAATCAAGACATGAACACATACACACTACATGAAAAGGCCAAACTACTTAGCTGCAATCTAGGTTGCAATTTAACAAATTTATATAATACTTCAAAGAAGTACAAGATAAAAACAGAACAAAACAAAAAACTCAAGTTCGAAAAACAAATAAATAATTTCAACAAACTTTAAATACCATAAAAGTTGTTTTACAAATTTTATCAGATATACAATGAGATAGCAATGGTAAAGTTGGGTAGAGAGGAAAGTCTCTGAATACCACTGGCTGAGTTAAAATGTGCCCAAGGTTGCTACCTGCCATTGTCTGGATCAGGTGGCTGACCAGGAATGGGTGCACAGCACAAGGAGGAGAACTACATCTTCCAAAGCCACTGTGACAGGGGGGAGGAAAAAACTCCCTTCAACTCCTCCCCTGATAACATGACCACTGGAAGGGAAATGTGTTTGGAGCATGGCATGCAGACGCTGGCAAGGAACAAGATGTGCTTAAACACTCAGTTTGGTTGGAGGCTATAGCTATGGTGCTTACAATTTTGAAACTTGGAAAAATCCCTAGCCAAACCAACAAGAGCTTCCTAGAGTCGGCCCGTTTTGAAGACAGACCCAGAGTTGGAGAAGATGAGTTTGAGAGGATAAAGAAGGGCAACAGAGAAGTATAGAGTGGTGTCCTCATATACATGCAGGGGGAAATATACATGGCCTTTGGGTTTCCCTAAAGCAACTTCCCAGATTTTGCACTAACTGAAATGAAAATTATGAGCCATGTAACAACATAACAGAAACAGAGATAAAATATATTCTATCAAGGAAGACAAGTAAAGCAAGATCGATTAAAATGTATTTGTTTTTGTCACAGCTGTCATTTCCTTCAAATCCTCATGACCTTTTCATTATGGTTTTGATCTATATTGCCTGTTACAGGCAATTTATTGACCGGAAAAATGCACAATGATCATCCATGCCATAACTGTATGTATAGATTTAAGGAAACATTAGTGAATGGCCTATTAAGTGTGGGTACATGTTATTGATTCTCCCCTTAAGCAATTATAGTTTTGACAGCACCATTTGCTGTATATTGCCAAAAAAAAAAAAGACTATTATTTATTGTTTCAGAGAAAGACTGTAACCTTGCTTGAATAGTTCAAGGAACTTGCCCTAAATAGACCTCAGCAAAACACTTTGCATGCTGGTTTAGAGGCGCTTAAAACACACCTAATGATGTTAAGAACCAACTTTCAAAAGGCAAAGTTAAAGTGCCCAGCATTCTACATGGACTACCCTTTAACCTCTGGATTTAATAATACAGTCATGCCTTGGTACTCGGATGTTTTGGCTACCGAACGCCGCAAACCCAGAAATGAGTGTTCTGGTTTGCAAACGTTCTTTGGAACTTGAACATCCGATGGGGCTTCCACAGCTACTGATTGGCTGCAGGAGCTTCCTGCAGCCAATCAGAAACCACGTTTTGGTTTCCGAACGTTTTGGAAGTCGAACAGGCTTCCAGAACCGATTCCCTTCGACTTCCAAGATACGACTGTATTAATAGGAGAATATTCTCATTCTTACCTTCTCATCCCAACAGATTAGCTTCAGAGAGATTAAATGAGAATTTACTGCAATAAAGTACTCTCAATGGTTTTTCTAAGATACTTCAGTGGCAAAGGAGTACCGATTTCCAACCCTAGCTGGTCTGCCAGCTACGATCATTCATGAAATGGGATAGACTTGCCACGATAATACATGCTCCAGTAACATCGTATTACATAGATTACTGTAATGCACTGTGTAAGGCTACCCTTGAATATAATGCATAGAAGAACATACATAGATTACTACCCTTGAAGGTAAAATGCTCAAGACTCCATTTAGTCCAGAAATCTGTGCTAGACTATTGTGACTCAGCAGCTGGAGCAAGGGAGGCAGAGGTAACTCCAAGGCAATTGTGGCAAGACGTTGTTTTTCATTTTAAATTTTTACAAATTCAAACAGATAGTTTTAATTGCAAATACAAAACATACATTTGCCATTGACTCCCCCCCATCCATAATTCGTTTTATGAACTATTTTCTACTACATATTCTGTCCGTCCCCGCCCCCGCAATCTCATTCTCCCAGTTTCCTATCAAAATATTTCTTACTGGTGAATTTATTCTAATGCTGTGAACATTTTAATGTGTTTACAATGATTCTTCAAATATTCTATGCATTTTTTCCAATCTTTCTTATACATTTTTTTATTCTGACTTCATCAAATTAGCCAATTCTATATACCCAAGCCAATTTCATCCACCATTATTCCTTTGTTGGTATTGTGTCCTCCTTACATTTTTGTGCATGCACCATATGTGCTGCAGTAGTTGCATACATGAAGAGATATTTCAGGTCCCTGCGTATGTCTGCATTGATTATGCCCAAAATAAAAGCTTCTGTGCTTTTGACAAATTTGTTAAACATTTTTTTCAATTCATTATATACCATTTCCCAGAAGTTTTTAGCCATTTTGCATGTCCACCACATATGGTAAAGGTACCTACCTTCTCTTTATATTCCTAGCAGATATATGATTTAGATTTATACATCTTTGCTAATTTACAAAGTGTCAGGTACCCTCTATAAACCATTTTCATAAAATTCTCTTTTAGTGTGTAACATGTTGTAAACTTTAAATTTTCTACCAGTTTTTCCCATGTATTCAGTTCCACATTATGCCCTATATCTCTCAGGCAATTGGCACTATGTAATTAATATGTCTTACATGGACAGCCCTGGTCCTTTACATGGTGAGTGTGCAAGTAATGGGGATGGTGACACTTTATTCCAAGTTAGAGGTTTTGCTACTTATTCCTCTAATTAGATCTCTTACAGTAGCTCTGGAATCACCACCAAGTGATTTGGCTTTTACATGTACTGTATCCTGCAAATGCAGAATTTAGTAAATAATCAGATATGTATACTGCATGTACATTACCCCAAGGTGCACAGTGTTTGGAATGCATGGTTCTCCTTCCATGCACATCTAATGAAAACAAGGTCATCCGCAGATGCCTACCCATGCAATTAAGTCTTAAATTTGTTTGCCAGCCTACAAGCAAAGAAGCACATTACATGGATGACAGGGACACTACATCATGTGCTTACATTCTACTCAGGATTAGGAAGCTGTCCCACATTTTTGAAGCTTACTCTCTTTTTCTCTTTTAGTTATTTATCCCACCTCCTCCTTCCCATCTAATTATCAGAGGCAACCAAGTAGACATTTTGAGATAGATAATGCTGCCAAAACCCAAACCAGATGTATTTGGTTACTGTATCTACATGGGGAGCCAGCTGCCTTATTATGTTATCAACTGCTTTTTCCACGAAACCTTAAACTTACCACCAAAAAAGGGTTGTGGTGGTACAGGTGTGTGTGTGGGGGGGGGTGTTCTTCACCATGTGGTTTCAATGGATACACCAGCTCCAACCAATCTGAAGCCTCAAGCTGTTGTCCAGAAATGTTACACTTCCATAATGTGGCACAAGTCAAACAGAGAAAGCAGATGGCACTCTGGATCCAGGTGTTTATTTTTCATGAAATTAATTGGTCTCGCAATAATATGTTAAACCTGAACCATCTTGCTTTTAGTTGGCTCCCCACAGCTAAATCAATGTGCTTGTTTTAAGCATAAATAAACATTTTTTAAAGAGTTGAAGCAAGTTCTTCTTAAATAAATAAAAAATCATGCAAGTTCAAAAAGAATTAAAAATCCAATATTTATATTATACCCTTGTTTCAATCATTTGGTGCCTATTTCCTATTTGACACACAATGCTCCATGAGGACAGAGCATGAGCTAGGAATGCAGTTGATTAGAGATCGTGGCTGACCTGCATTTGAGACTGCAATTATGATATGATTTAGGACAGCAGTAGCATTTTTTGTCTTCAGGATTTATATGTTCAGACTCTGCAAGCTGATAGAGCAATGCTTGATAGTAATAAAGCATTTGCTATAGCAATCAAAGCAGCTGTCTGCAATGGTGGTAATAGATATGTATGATTTTATCAGCTTCATGGAGACTCAGACTCTCTTTAGCGATTTTGCACAGCTACTCTAAGCACCACTACAACACATGTGTTATGTTGCTTTATATAACTGACAATGCAATCTTATGCATATCTACTCAGAAGTTCTATTCAATTAGACTTAAGTATATTTGGGATTGCAGCCTTACTTTAATGGGTTGTTGTTTTTATTTTGATTACAGTGGTACCTCGGGTTAAGTACTTAATTAGTTCTGGAGGTCCGTTCTTAACCTGAAACTGTTCTTAACCTGAAGCACCACTTTACCTAATGGGGCCTCCTGCCGCTGCTGCACCGCAATTTCTGTTCTCATCCTGAAGCAAAGTTCTTAACCCAAGGTAGTATTTCTGGGTTAGCGGAGTCTGTAACCTGAAGCGTATGTAACCTGAAGCGTCTGTAACCCGAGGTACCACTGTATGTATTTTGTGGCTTTATTTTGATTTTATTCTATGAACCACCCTGAGACCTCCGGGTATAGGGTGATATATAAATTCAATCTAATAATAATAATAATAATAATCTTATCTGATTCTGTTATTTTTAAAGAGTAGTAATAGTAGTGCATATTTATTTATTTATTAATAAACTAAATTAGCTTTAGCACATCTTACACATCATTTTCATTCCCACTTAATCCCTAATCTCCACTTCAAAATGAACATGGTAATTTCAAATCCCCCATAAATATTTCCCAATTAAAAACTATTGCTTTTGGAGGACCTTTACACATCCACGAGATAAAGCACAGGTGTAAATCATCATCTCTCACTTCTGCACACATTTCAAACCAAGATTTTAAAAATATTTTCTCTCTCTCTTGCTGGTTTACCATTTTTGGAATTTCATTCTGTGTAACTGACACGCTATCCTTCTCACAAAAAGACAAATTTCATTTTCATTGTGAGGTGTAGTCTGCTAATCGCACAGTGTATGTAACATAGTTTGAATTAGTTTCTTGAAAATCTAGGCCTAGCTCATGAGTGTTAATGAAACTGAACAGAGAATCTCTCTGTCTCACACTGTATAACAAATAGAAATTAATTCTCAAAGTTTCATCAAAATACATATGTATCAGTACAGCAAGAATGGGTGGAGTTCAGAGAAGATATGGCCACCCAGGCAATTTTATCACGTCCTTGACCATCCACCATTTTTTATTACAACAATAACAATAGTTTGCCGCATATCCACACAAATGAGATAAAATGTAAAGCTGTAAAACAAAATAAGCTTCCATCCCCAGATGAAAAACCGAGTGGTGCTTGATAATATTGGCTCTCTCTCCCCAAACAGTATGATTTTAGACTGAGAGCCATTATGAAATGAAAGAAGTAGAATGACTGCAGAGACAAAATAGAAGCTTTAGTTTAACCACCAACTTGATATCACACGTCACATTCAGGGTTTTGCATTCCCCTTGCTTTAAGGCATGCAATATCATTCTTTCCCAGACACACTTAGATACACATCTCATACAGAGGTAAGTATCTGGTGCTCCTGCTCAACAAGAAACTTGAGTTCAGTACTTGCGCAACCTCAAGCTTGAGAAGCTCCACTGAGGTGAAATGAGTCCCAACATGTGCTTATTACCTAGCTAAACTAGGTTGCCAATGCATTCCTGAAGATGAATCTCTTCAGGGGCAAGGTGATGTTTCCATGGAAATTCTGTCCTTTGTAACACAGGAAAATTCAGGGCTGTAATTAAAGAGGCCAGGGGAGATGAAAGCAGGCACAGCCCTTATGCTGCTAGTGCTTCTGGATTCAGGTTCATAACGCCTCTCCCAAGCCACATGCTTGAAGAGAACCCTGGTTTTGGGTCCATGCCTTCCACGTATTACTTAGTTACATAGTTCTTATTTTCCAGGTTACCAGAGTGCCATAGAATCAGTTATTTTGTTTTTTAAATGAAACTCTGCAAAGTCCAAAAAGGGTCCCCAAAAGTTGGTGGCCCCTGCACTAAGCCAGCACAGCTCCCCTTGAAGCAACTTTGCTCCTCCGGGGAACTTTTTGCTGCTGTGCCACACAAAGCAAAGTGAAGGTTTTGGTTTAGTGTGACATCCAAACCTGGACACATCATTAAACTCATTCCAGACTAAGTATGAGCTGTAACCAAGTGCTCGGGACCAGCAAGGTCCTCTCCAGGAGCCCACACACAGGTTTGTGCTAAGTCAAGGTTTGGGTCAGCATGGCATGCAAACCAGGTCAGCCTCTATAGCTGCAATTGGCTCCAACTGCTAGAAACATCAAAAAGCTATGTTGTTAACTGCTGATTATTTTTTATTAAAAAGTGTCCTGTACAGCCACCCCTGTGCAGAAACTAGACACATCTATTTCACCTCTAATAATAATAATAATAATAATAAATTTTATTTATATCCCGCCCTCCCCAGCCGAAGCCGGGCTCAGGGCGGCTAACAACAATAAAACAGTACAAAAGTACAGCACAAACAACACTCTAAAACCATTCATTATAAAATTAATTAATTAATACATGTATCTTTTTCTGAAGCACAATGTTAAATGAGGCATCTAAAGATGTCTAGTGCAAGTGATCAAAAGCTATTTGTGCAACATACCAGAAAGGCAAAAAGGGTCCAGAGCATTAAGTCATGAAAGGCTATAGTTCTGATAACTGGTAATTCACCTGGGAGCCTACATGCTACCAAAATGTTTATATCCTCTCCAACTTCTCCCAACTGTTCTGCAGTTCTGCATATATATGTAACTCTGAGGACACACAAGATGGCTCTGAAAAAAAAGTAGGCAAAACTGTTGCAAGATTTGTATATTCCCTGTTATCAATCATCCTTCTTGACTTTTCCAAGCATGTTGACTGGACTAGCAGACTGCTAACTCCCCCCTTCACTCATTCCTAAATTGCACTGGTTGGGAGGAATACAATACATATTCCACTGGATGACTCAGTTGACTAGAGCGTGGTGCTGATAACACCAAGGCTGCAGGCACGGTTCCTATCTGGGACAGCTGCATGTTCCTGCATTGGAGGTGTTGGACTAGATCAGGCATCCTCAAACTCAGCCCTCCAGGTGTTTTGAGACTACAACTCCCATCATCCCTCCCCACTGGTCCTGCTAGCTAGGGATCATGGGAGTTGTAGGCCAAAACATCTGGAGGGCTGAGGTTGAGGAAGCTTGGACTAGATGATCCTCAGGGTTCCTTCCAACTCTATCATTCTATGATTTACTTTCATTATCATTTCAGTGGGCAGAACTCAAATTTTGGCTATTACTTCCCATGTCTAAAATAATGTTTTAGAGTGAAATTCTGTGCATAATAGTTGTTTAATTTTTTAAATATGTTTTTAGCTGTTTCTATTTTAGCTGCCTTGAGTCCTGTCAGGGGAAAGGGTGCTATATAAATAAATATAACAACAACAACAACAATTGCTTCCTGGAGGTTCTTCCCTTTGGGAACATTCAAGTAATTACGTACTTCCAAAAATCCAAACTCTTCCCCTCAGGATGACAATGCAAGTGAGCATTGCCAGGCCTTCTGTTTGAGCAGCCTTTTCAAATAATTAACTTGGAAAAAGGTTCACTATGGCAAAGTTTGAAAAACAGTATCCCAATGGAATAGAATGCCTGAGAGAACAGTTTCTCTCTCCTATAGCTCTGGAATTCCCTTTTCTTCCACTCATTAAAAACAAAAGTTTTACTAGATTAAACATTGAGAGGGGTTTTCAACTTCAGAGCTGATGCTCCTAAGTCAGGGGACTGTTCATCCCATTCAATAGACAGCAGAGATAGCCCAGTGAAAGACTATGAAGACTACAGTGGTACCTCGGGTTACATACGCTTCAGGTTACAGACTCCGCTAACCCAGAAATAGTACCTCGGGTTAAGAACTTTGCTTCAGGATGAGAACAGAAATCGTGCTCCGGCGGCACGGCAGCAGCGGGAGACCCCATTAGCTAAAGTGGTGCTTCAGGTTAAGAACAGTTTCAGGTTAAGAATGGACCTCCGGAACGAATTAAGTACTTAACCCTAGGTACCACTGTATTTGGGCAGATCCAACACACCACCTTTACTCCACATCAAAAGCAGTAAAAGCAGTCTCTTCCAACTCTACAATTTTATGGTTCTAAAAAAGAAGGCAAGGGAAGCAGCAGACAAGTATGTTCACCAATATGCTCTTCAGTGACACTTGCAGCAGCTTGTCCAACATACCAGTAAGCAATTATCAATGCAAAAATAAGTCTCTGGGACAATTTAGAAAGAATGGAATGGAATTAAGAAAAAAAAATCACCAAGGGTTTGGAGACATCTCAACATCTGGCTAGGGCAGCCTTTCAACTGCATTATCTGATACTTCAGCAAGTGCCATCTGCCTCTGGGGGAAAAGCATGCCAACATACACAGCTGCAAACATCCAGCTCTCGTAAGGGAGTGCAGCTGGAGTGGCAGCTCATCATAAATGTTATTAATTGAAAGAGAGAGAGATTTAGAGCTCCTTTTTTCTAATCATCTTTTCAGTCACTCACCTCTTTAGTCTATACTGGAAATTATGCAATCTAGGAAGGTTTTGGATTGTAGAATTAAAAAAACTCCACCATAACTCAATGAAAGGCCACACACTTTGAATATGCCACTTCCAATTATGGTTGTCCCCCAGACAGTGGAATGTCCTCCCCAGTGTGGCTTGTCTGGCACTTAGTCAACCTTTTAGCCTCAGGCAAAGACATTTTTATTCTCCCAGGCATTTGGACAGAGCTAATGGCCTGGCTTTTGGTTGTTTATATTTTGGTGTTCATTCTTATGTAAGTGGGGTGGGTATTTTATGTTACTGGGCAATTTTTGTGGATGAATACTTTTAGTATATCGGGACGTGGGTGGCGCTGTGGGTTAAATAGCAGAGCCTAGGGCTTGCCGATCAGAAGGTCGGTGGTTGGAATACCCGCGACAGGGTGAGTCCCTGCTCCTGCCAACCTAGCAGTTCAAAAGCATGCAGTGCAAGTAGATAAATAGTTACCGCTCTGGTGGGAAGGTAAACGGCGTTTCCGTGTGCTGCTCTGGTTCGCCAGAAGCGGCTTAGTCATGCTGGCCACATGACCTTTAACCTGTACACCGGCTCCCTCGGCCAGTAAAGCGAGATGAGCACCGCAACCCCAGAGTCGTCCGCGATTGGACCTAATGGTCAGGGGTCCCTTTACCTTTACTTTTAGTCTATTTGTTTCCTTTTAATAGATTTTATTGCACATCAAAATTTGCAAACTATTGTCCCTGTGAAGTGCTTTTGGAAATGTGAAGTGATACATAAGTACCCAGGTTTAATCCCTGAAACCTACAACTAAAATTATAACAGGTAGCAGGGTTGGGAAGGATCTCTTCCAAGACCTTAGACATCTGCTGCTAGTCAGAGTACACACTACTGGGTCAGACCAAGCAATGATCCGATTCCATTTAGGTCACATTTATTTACTTGAACGACAAACCAACCTCAGCTAAACCCACATACCATAGACCAACAACCCCAGCCAAATGAAGCATCTGGAAATCACCTCAAATTGACGGACTGGTGACCCCCCCCATGCCATTAATATTGCCAGCACCACCACTATCCCCCCTACTCTGCCCCTCCATAGAGATCCTCCAATCCCAAACCCACCCAAAGACAACAATTCACCCTCTCCACTCCCTAATCACCCCAACAACACACAATGCACACTCTCAGCCCCCCGCCCCAAGGACTCTACCCATAGCACAAAAGAACCACCACACGAAGAAAAAGAGATCCACCCCCATCTCTCCATCTCTTCCTTCACCACACAAAAGCAACGAACAAAACCAGTAGGTAAAAGAAAAGGAAAAGGAAAAGAAAGAAAGAAACCCTAATCTACATAACAACAACAAGAACAATTATTTTTATTTTTATTTATTTATACCCCGGCCATCTGGCTGGGTTTCCCCAGCCACTCTGGGCGGCTCCCAACAGAATATTAAAAACACAACACAGCACTAAACATTGAAAACTTCTCTAAACAGGGCTGCCTTCAGATATCTTTAAAAAGTAAGATAGTTGCTTACTGCCTTGACATCTTAAGGGAGGGCATTCCACAGGGCGGGCACCACTACCGAGAAGGCCCTCTGCCTGGTTCCCTGCAGCCTCACTTCTCGCAGTGAGGGAACCATCAGAAGGCCCTCGGAGATGGATCTCAGTGTCCAGGCTGAACGGTGGGGGTGGATCCTCAACAGTTATTCACTTTTGCAAAAAAAAAAAAAAAAAAGGTATTCCAAATTCACCTTCATTAATACCCCCAAAACTAATACACAAAGTCAGGGGAAATTATCTGTAACTTCCATTATCAGATAAGAACCTAAGATTCTGTTGTAAGAAGTCAGCTCAATGACTTGTAAAAAAAAAAAAATCTGACCACTTTCAAGGAACAAAGTTTTCACAGACCCAAACAAAATATATACTTCTTCACATATTAGCTAATGCTCTGGTCACTGGTGTTAAGTGTTCTTTGGGTATTCACATATAAAATTTGCTGCTCCTAAGAATCTCTTCGGCTCCTGGTTAGCAACAAGTAACAATATGCTGTAAGCCTCCCAGAATGATGGCTGGGTATAAATATAATGATGATGATGATGATTATATAATAAGATGATTAAAATTGAGCATGCATAAAAGCTAATTAACAATGCTCACTGTCCTTCTCCCGGGAACCCAAGGCCAATTCAGTTCCCTAACCAGATCTGAATCTGGATTGAAATTGGTCAAGATAACTCAGATCTCTTCCTGCTAACCACAAGCTGACTTAACCATAGAAGCAGACTAAGGAAATGATGAGAAGAATCTACCATCTGCTTGGATTGTTGTCTTTTTCAGAATTGTTCAAGTATCAAGACATCTTAAATTCTTCATGAAGGTGTTCTCAGAATTCCTCTGTAGGCAATTAATCATTCTTTTTACATTGCCCCATGCAAATGAAACTCCTCTGCAGCACAAGTATTACTAAAGAGCAAGAACTAACCATTTCATGGAATATTTGAACCAAAAGGTTCATTTACCTGAATAATAACCCATTACCTGAATAGCAAGTTTGCAATTATCGCTTTAAAATAAGACCAGTCCTAAGGCTTGTTGAGAGAGACTGTGATATGTGGGATGGCCCTGGACATGGCATTTTCTCATTCAGTTTCAGGCCTCTATTTGTAAAATGAGAAGATAGCAATTTACTTCACAAACACCAGCACTGCTTTTCAAGGGTTAAGGAAAGCTTTTTGTAAGCCTCCTAACGTAACTAAGAACCAATTCAAATCTCTTCACTCAAAAGTTAAAGTGGATACAGTTTCGGAACAGAGACCCTTAATAATCATTATTTAAGTTTTTGAACTTCAGGAGTAATCAGGACTTAGTCTCTGTTCTAATCTGATGCAGCAGTAGTGAAAATATGACTTCAGGTGTCATATGAAGTCAATTTGATGTAACAATTTACATAGATGGTAACCTTTTACAGTGGATTCTAGACATCAAAAAATTACTAGCCTTTGTCTTGAGTCAACTTTTGTAATATTTTGGAACAATAAATTTCAAGATTATATACATCTATACGTCTTATTTATAATACCTTTATTATATCTTTATATTTGGATATGAGGATAATTAATTTATATTCAATGTTTCTTCTTTCCATGCTTTTATATCTGTCTTCCTTTAGCATGCATTTTTACTAGCATATCTGCCTAAATTTGTGGCACACGGACATGGGGGTGTTAACCCTCCCTCCCTTCATACTGAGCAGAACTTGACTGGACCTGCCCCCTGCAGCTGCTTTAAAAAAAAAGTCATCTGTTACCAAACCACAAGGTTAACGTAACCTGTAATTTGGCCTCAAGGCATTCCTTTATACTTGGGTCATTTGCCACCTTTATAAAATACTCTAGAAAACAAGTAACAAAAATGAAAGTTACAAAGCCTTTGGCAAATCTGTATGGAAAAAAGTGCCCCGTTAAAATTAATAGCATCATCATTGAAATTCATTATGCTTCTGAAGTTTATACAGTAAGCCCACAATTGATGCTCGGCTTACATTCCAGGGACTGTGCCTAAAGCCCAAATCATATATAGTCAAAACACATTGAGTTCAATGGTGGGTGGGATTGCCAAAGTAATTTTCACAAGAACCCCACCCCCTTTTTAATTTTTTGCTTTTTTGCCGTGTGTGTAAAGCTTGTAAGTTCTAGGCTTACTGTACTGATCTCACTTGCATGGAAACAGTAGTAAACTGAATGCTTTTGGTTCCACTGTAGTTCATAGACAATGTATACATTTGAGATCTCAGATCAACAAATGACTATTCAGGAAGGTCGCTTACCCAATTTATATAAATCTAATCTCAATTGTGCAAACAAACCTAAAATGTTTGTGACAATCTAAGAAAAACAATGTTTACTCTTTGGGACTTTCATGTTCTCTTCAAATGCAGATGATCACTTTCACCACATAAAAAGGAGTCGATGCAGAAACCTATTCATACTTAGCAAGCTGGCAATGAAAACCATTGCACAGTGTATTCCATCTAGGTACCTTCTGAGAGTTTTGAACAAAATGGGGCAGCACTTTGATAAAGTAGAATATTTTTTTCATTTGAAAGAAAAGTATTTGTTCAACTGTTACTAAATCTTTCCAAGTATAGTTGAACTGCTATTGCATAGTAAAAAAAGAATTTGCCTTCTGGTAAATTCATGACGTTTCTAATGATGCAAAAGAGCCAACTTGGAAGCCCTTAATAAACAAAGGTTTCATGGGATGGTATAATTTAGAATTTTTAAACACTACTTACTTTTTCTTGGAAGGCTTTCAGATTATATGAGGTACTGTCTGTAGATATGTGGAATACTAGGGAGCATGAGGCAATGCTGTAGATAAGCCAATCATTTCTTGCCCTGTTCAGGCACACTAATTGGCTCCTGAAAGCTGTAAGAAAACTAGCTATCCTATTTAAGTCTTAACATGCTACAACTGTGAATCAATAAACACAAACTGCAAACACAGAAAAACACATACTGATTATAAATGCTGTGAACTCCTAAACAATAATGAGAAGGAAAGAGAAGTAACTCGACTACTGTCCAAAGCCAAGGAGGAATTCTATAACTGGTCTGGTACATGTTGCACATTAATGTACAAAGCAAGACAGCGGACTTAAATTCAAAAAAGAAATATGCATACTCTGGAGACAGCGAAGTTAAAACAATCTTTTCTTTCAGTTATTAAACTAAATGTAGCTAATTCATATACACTTGAAACTGTTACCCAGCAGATTTGGTTAATTGAACTACCCATTATTTTATTTACTAATATATAAAGGCCATGTGGGGGCAGGGGGGAGAATAGATGCTGAATTTTTTTTATTGTTTTAAAGAAACTGAAGTAGTTTATGTGATCATTATAACTCCTGTTTGAAGTTACACAAAAACTGAGTATCAACAGATCACAAAAGCATTTTTGCTGATCTCATGTTTTATTTTATCAATAAAATAAACAAACTTTAAATGTACTAAACACAACTAACTCATTTTAATAACACCAGGCCACATTCCCTTTAGTCTGAGACTTTGTAGAGGTTAGTAATCCAATGTGTCATGTTGCATTCCCATCTACAACGAGTAACAAAAGTGTTGGTTAATTACATTTATATTCTGCCTCTCTTTCACAGAACGAAAAAGAGACGCAAAGGATGCCCAAATGGTCTTCTATCTAGACACTCTCCAGATCCAGACTTGTTTAGTTTTATTAAAGTTGCTGTTAACTTCAGGCCAAGCATGGGAGTGCAACTTTGCTGCCTTTGCTATTTAGTACTATATCTTGTTGCATATTATATACCTGAAGGCTGAATATCCTCCCATCAGATGTCAAACAGATTAACAACTACACAACTTCCAGAAGACATCTGAAGGCAGCCCTGTGGTGGGAAGCTTTTGTTGTTTTGCTGTGTTTTTTATCATGTTGGAAGCTGCCCAGAATGGCTGAGGCAACCCAGTTAGATGGGCAGGGTGATGATGATGATGATGATATGGACAACAAGGGCCAAACCCAGGGCTATTGTTTAAGTTTCTGCTACATAAAACAGGAGCATATGGGAGAAGCCACTGAACCACCACCACCACCCATTTGCAGAAGTTGTTCCAGACACTTCACTTCTGGCTCCCACAATAGAAGTTAGCAGGCAACAGAGAGAAGTGGTTGGAGCAACATACTGCAAGAGAGGTTGAGGCATCAGAAAGGCTGTGCAGTGCTCACTCCCATGATCTTCTTTTATTGCTCAGTTCTGTCCCCCCACCCACCCACCCACTTTTTTCTGAACAAAGCATTGTCATCATCACATCTAGTTTGGCTCTTAGCCGAAAGAAAGTTTCACAGAACACAAGAAGACTTACAAGTCAATTTATAATAAGGCTGGACTGCTCAAGCCACGAACTGTGTCATTTTGGAGGCCAGCACAGAGTTTTCTGCAGATATCACATAGGAGTGAACAAACAGGAGGAGTAAGATTAGGCAGGAGAGGCCTGCTTATAAATGGGCTTATTTGCCTCTTGAAATACACATTGAACTCCCATTTGTGCATACCAATTGCTAAACGACAACAGTCACAAATCCATGAAAAAGTAAACCAACTTCTGTTTAAACAACAGCATTTCAGGTTACTGAACACACACATGCTGGCTTTTAAAAAGGCTTCATCTGAAATACAAAATAGATCCTGCAAATAAAACTGGAGCAGTCAGTTCTCATGGGGGCAGTTAGCAAGGACGTGAGGCTCTGTGTATCGTACAGCCAGTGAAAAGATGCATGCGCCTCTGGCTTCCTCAAGTGGGGAAAATATTGCAATTATTAGGATCTGTTAGGAGTGCTGACCAGAACTGTAGACGCCTCAAAAAAGACTGCAAGGCACCTTCTCAAAAGACTTTAAACTCATGCTTAAGTTCTTTTTTTTTTTTTGCCATGTTCCACCTTTATCATCATCATTAAGATTGGGTCAACCAGAGCCGGCCCCATCTATAAGGCCAGGTGAGGTGACTGCCTCGGGTGGCAGGACCCTCACGGGCAGCAGAAGCTAATGTTAAGCTTTCTCTCTCTCTTCCCTCTGCCCTGCAAATCTTGTTCCTGGTGTTGATCTTCACTCACCCCTTCTTCTCTGACAAGGAGGGAGGTATCCCATTCTGAGGTTCACCTCGGGTGCCAAAAGGACAACAGGCCCTGAGGACAACACTGGGTTGAAATCAGAACTAAGCAGCTGGCCACTGCAGGTAGCAGAGTCCACAATGAGTTCAGGATTCTAGCAAGGGACCAGTTCCTTCTTCCAGTATACCATGCTCCATTTCCACCCCAACAGTCAGTCAGCGTTTGCTAGCTACTGAGATGATCTGAGGTTTGGGCTGAACAAATGAACGAACAAACGAACGAACATTCATTCATTCATTTGGAAAGGGCTATGCCGTTATGATTTTTCCCTTAAGGGGTTTTGTACTTCTGCAAATCCAGGGCTTTTCCCTCAGCATACCGCTGAGTGAGGCTGTCATCATGGTCTGCCCTTCATACCGGTAAACTGAGGTTTAAAATGTTTGCCGGTGGTTATTTGAGTCATTGAGAACTAAGCTTGCTTTGATCTGCTCAGCTCTACACTTTTATCTGCACAGTAAGAACTCATATTTTGTTTTCCTGTTTTTTATCACACTGAAATGTGATGGAACATGAATATGGTAAAATGGCTTGCTATAAAATGTTTAGTAGAAATACAAGTCAATCACATCTGTTTTATCACTTGCTATTGCTCTTTCCCACACAGCTCGCCTCAGTTTTTACACCTTACAGCTATCAAACAGCCACAATATGATACAAAGAGCTGGAACACAGTGTAAATCTGCAGGCGATATGAAGGAATACAGTAAAAGCCAATGACCTTTTCAAATTATATGCATCATATCAGATATGGAAACAGTTTACAAAAACAAAATGCTGCATCTGTGCACAGATCCAGCCATAACAATGATTTCAATATAATTTGTTTTAGCCAGAAGGCAAAAACAAATACAAACACACATCACATGTACATATTTAGTTAATGTCTTTCTAACCAAGCAGGCAACTCCTTAAGGACACAGCAGTGCCAGGGGATGAATATTCTTAAGTACGTCAACTAAAGCGCAAGCTGCTCAGCAGCTTCTTGAGATGGGCTCCAGTTCTTCAATGATCTGCACGGTGCAAGAGGCCCAAAGTCTCAACAAGCAGGTCAGCTTTGTGATGTAGAATTGTTACATTCTATTTCCAATACTGAGACCAATTTAACCTGAAGTTATGTATGCTGCTACTCCTTTGCTGCTAGTTTGGCTTTAAGAATCCAATAAAAGTTTGGTTTTTCTCCTTGCATCAGTGGTGGATGTGGCCAGAGCCAAAAGTCAGCAGGGCAACGGATATGTCCCTTACCTTGGTCTAGGAAGCTGCATTCCAGCCAGGCATTCTCTCCCCTCCCCCCACCTTCTCTCCATCCTCCATCAAGGCAAACAAGAGGCATCCCCACAGTTCAATGCCACATTCCAGCCAAGCGATTAGCCTTGTGGAGCAGGGCCAGAGGGTGGGGATGTGCAAAGAGAGACGCAAATATACCTTAATGTTCTAGTGCAAGAACACTAGACTGGACACTTAGAAAAATGCTAAGATGCAGAATTCTAGAGCATATACATTACAAACAAAATAAGAATAAGGATCATCAAGAATAATTTTCAGTGAATTTACATTTAAGAAGGAAAAACAACATAATTTCTACTAGGATACAATATATAAAGAAGCTTAGCTTTTTAACACTACATTAAAACTAAGCTTTTTTTTCTATGAAAGTCATCTGATCACATGGCCTCCTTCAAATTTCCAACTTGATTGACTTAATGTGCTTTTAATTCTTAAGTGGAATTTCTAAAGCTATGGTTTAATTTCTTTCAAATGCTCTCTCTTTCTACTTGTACTTGGAAGATACTTACGTAATCCAGTGTCAAGACATTTACCATTATGGCATTCATGATGTGACCAAGTAGGAGTGCCCTAAGGAGGATGTGGGGCTGAGAAGGTGAACAAGGAAGTTGGCAGAAAAACTATTATCCACTTACCTTGGATTTCCAATGTAGAATGAAGGCAATGAAAGTACCCATTATTGAACAAGTGTGTTATCATGGTGGAGACACACAAGCCAACAGGGCACCCACCTTTACATGCCCCAGTGGTGTAGCTAGGGCTTTTGCCCTCCAGGGTGGTCACTGAGTTCTCTGCCCCCTCTTGCTGTTCCTCATGCAGAAGCCCCGCTGGCTTGCCACAGTCCTCCCCTCTCCTCCGACTGTCCTTCCCTTCCCCTCCCATGAACTTGGTTCCCAGACTCCCCTTCTTCTTCGCTTTAGCTGTAATGCCTCTTCATGTTCTTTGTTTCTCTTGCTTCAACCACAGTCAGAGCTCAAGCACCTATTCCTGCCTGGCAAAAGCACCCAAGAATAGTACAAAGCAGGAGCAATAAGGGAGAATGTAATCTCTCATACCTGCATGCTGCTTCTGTGAACAGCCATAATACTGCTCAAGTACGGTGGATTTAGATGGTGTCATAGGCAGGACCACTGCCGCCCTGCGATGAGCCCCGTTGGGCCTTCTCATGGCAGGAAGGCCTGATGGGGCTTGTCACAGGCAAGGAAAGGTACGCAAGACCTGGCCTCTCAAGGTTGGGAGGGGGCTCAGCCCCAACCCAATTGTTTTTTTGTGGGGGGGAGCTGAGGTCCCCTCAGGCATAAGGAGTTGGTGCCTATGGGTGGTGTAGTCAGATGAGGGCTGCTATCTGAAGCCTTCCTGAGTCTAGGTAAGTGCTTCACAAAATTCCTTGTTTAAGAAATTCCCGAATTGCAGCAAGTGATGCTGGAGCCCATGAGAAGGGATTTTTCTTTCTGTTCTTCTAAGTCCCACTAGTCCCTTTCAGCCTGAAAGGTTCTACACTTAGAGAAGAATAACCAGCTGCTCCAATATAAGATGGGCGAAACATGACTTACCAGTAGTACATGTTAAAAGGATCTAGAATTGTGTGTTCAAGATAGAGATGCGCTCTTATGCAAATTCTGCCAAAAATCAATGGAAGTGGGAACAGAAGAATTTCTCTTTTTCTGGACTTTTCCAAGGATGTGATTCAAGCGTGCTCTAAATTTGTTAAACCAAAAGCCCTTGCTAGGGCAAAGAATGTGAAATACTACATTCAGTTCTTGGCAAATAATAATAATAATAATAATAATTTATTATTTATACCCCGCCCATCTGGCTGAGTTTCCCCAGCCACTCTGGGCGGCTTCCAATCAAGTGTTAAAAACAATATAGCATTAAATATTAAAAACTTCCCTAAACAGGGCTGCCTTCAGATGTCTTTTAAAGAGAAGATAGCCGCTTATTTCCTTCACATCTGAAGGGAGGGCGTTCCACAGGGCGGGCACCACTACCGAGAAGGCCCTCTGTCTAGTTCCCTATAACCTCACTTCTCGCAATGAGGGAACCGCCAGAAGGCCCTCGGTGCTGGACCTCAGTGTCCGGGCTGAACGATGGGAGTGGAGACGCTCCTTCAGGTCTACTGGGCCGTTTAGGGCTTTAAAGGACAGCACCAAAACTTTGAATTGTGCTCGCAAACGTACCGGGAGCCAATGCAGATCTCTCAGGACCGGTGTTACGGCAAAGTTTTGTATTCAATATTCTAGGTCAAACTCACAAATTTGGCCAGCCAGATTTTGCAGAGGCATTCCTCACTAAAATCAGTGAGTACCCTGGAATTAAAGCCTTGAATGATTTCCTTAACGAACAAATAAGAGGATACACTGTTGAAGATATTGTTCTGCCAGTCTGGGCATTGCGCCAATAGATTGGAGTGCAAACAGTCAGCAGTGAAAATCAACAAGAGAACGTATCACCTGCTTATCAACCAGTGAAGCAGCAAAAGTTACCACTGCTTTTTGAATAAAAATATGAGCAAGTCAGAGGCAAGCTTATAGGAAAGGAGGAGGAGGAAGCCGCGAGCTCCGCCCACTCCGGAAGTCATGATTTTTATTTTTCCATTTGGATTATTTTTTCTGTTTTTATTTTTCTTATACAGTGGTACCTCGGATTAAGAACTTAATTCATTCTGGAGGTCTGCTCTTAACCTGAAACTGTTCTTAACCTGAAGCACCGCTTTAGCTAATGGGGCCTCCTGCTGCCGCCACGCAATTTCTGTTCTCATCCTGAAGCAAAGTTCTTAACCCGAGGTAATATTTCTGGGTCAGCGGAGTCTGTAACCTGAAGTGTATGTAAACTTCCTTTTGGTTGGGTGCCTTAAGCACCATGGGTCAACCCGATTCAACTCTTGCATGTACTTTCTGAGTACTTTTTCTCTAACTAATGAATCTTTCTTTCATGAAGACGTGTTTCTATCAAGGTTAGGATCAATTATTTCATTGGAATTACCTCCTATTATAAGTACAGATAGGTAGCCGTGTATCTGACGAAGTGTGCATGCACACGAAAGCTCATACCAAGAACTAACTTAGTTGGTCTTTAAGGTGCTACTGGAAAGAAATTTTTTTTTTTTTGTTTCTCCTATTATACGTTTATCATACGTACTTTGACTCAGATGACTAAAACATAAAACATATCTGGGGAATCTACATTTGGTCAATATATATTAATTAACATTATTACCATTTCGGCAATTTTCACACATAAAATTAAATAGTGTCCACTTTCTCCATAATAACTTGTTGTATATCTACCTTCAATCCTTTTCGTATTAAGATAGTGAGACCTCTAGCATTAGAAGTATAATTTGTAGTATATTCCTTTCCTACCCAATCCTTCATTAACACATTTTTGTCTTGTTCCAACAAATGTGTATCTTGTAAATAAGCGATACCAGTTTTCAAAGATTTTAAGTATTTCCGAATTACTTGCTGTTTTTTGGAATCTCTCAGCCGTTTTACAATAAAACCAACAAACTTCATATTGTATTATTAATTTCCTTTTGGCCCGTTATCTTGGTCATAAATCCAAAATTCATTGTTACAAGGTTTATTGTATATGCATACATACACACACACACACACACACACACACACACGTACTGCCATTCATACACCTCAAATATATTACACATGTCTCTGTATAAATTGGCTTTGTTTACATAATAATAGCCATAACCAAGCAATTCCTTATTATTAATGTTGAAGTGGGGGGGGGGGAGAATAAAAAATGAAGACAAAAAAACAGAAAAACAATATGAAGAGACAGAGAAAAATCCCCTACCACATTAGTGTTACATAACAAAAACAAAGAACAGATTATCCAACTTAACCAGTTTTGAAAATACAGTGGTACCTCGGGTTACAGACGCTCTCTCAATCCCTCTAGTTTTAAATCAATAGCTTTTAAACACAGAGTTTTTCACCTTTACAAAATTGTTTTAGGTTGGATTTTTTCTTAATAACAGCATCCTTGTACCATCAAATTCAAGAAAGTGATATTGATGTATGTTGCGTATCTAATCACAGTGCAATTAGTTTGGATTAGAAGTATTATAACACAGCTAAAATACCAAGAAATTGGTATTTTAACATCCATCGTTCAGCCTGGACACTGAGGTCCAGTGCCGAGGGCCTTCTGGCAGTTCCCTCACTGCAAGAAGTGAGGTTACAGGGAACCAGAGGGCCTTCTCGGTAGTGGCACCCGCCCTGTGGAACGCCCTCCCATCAGATGTGAAGGAAATAAGCTATCTTATCTTTAAAAGACACCTGAAGGCAGCCCTGTTTAGGGAAGTTTTTAACATTTAATGCTGTATTGGAAGCCGCCTAGAGTGGCTGGGGAAACTCAGCCAGATGGGCAGGGTATAAATAAACTATTATTATTATTATTATTATTATTATTATTATTATTATTATTATCTCACTACTTAACGATGACCAATTTATAAAACAAATGAAGACTGCGACTAAACAATTCTTTGATATAAATACTTGTAAATAAATACCAAGTAAATTTTGATTACTTGGATATATGAATGAAAAGCATATAAAGCATATAAAGCTTTTATATACCCCGCACATGGAACCTTACAAAAGGACAATCTGAGTAGTTTCTCCATGGCCTTACCACAGCAAAAAGACTGATACTTATGAATTGGAAAAATAAAAATAAAAATCCCTTCTATAATTGGATCAAAGACTTCTACAAACTCGCAACATGAACAATTTGCATATAAACGCAGACTTGCCATGGACAAATTCAATGATATTTGGAATCCATTTTTACAAATACTGTAATAGGTTAAGATATGGTAAAGTAAAATAACAATTTTGTAAAGGTGAAAAACATAAGTATTAGGAGAACTAATTGCAGATCTCCTGTGTCTTGTCTGTTTTGGCCCTGTGTACATTCTCGGTCACAAAATCTCTCTCAATCCCTCTAGTTTTAAATCAATAGCTTTTAAACACAGAGCATGTGTTCAAAATGTCTTAGCTGCATGTCCATTTATTGCAAAAAGTCCCCTTCTCACAAAGCTGGTTTTGAAAGACACCAGATTTTTATTTATTATACAGAGCAATTCAGAGAATCTCAGGGAGGAGCTCAAATGTCAATTAGAGCAACACTCTGCATTGCAACATTTTTCTCTATAAGCATAGGTTCCAAACAGATAAACTCACATAACAGAAGACCACAACCTGTGATAATTCAGATTATGATGTGCTACACATAGAACGCAAGAGTAATGCAAGTGCAACCCATTCCAGAAGTATTAGAAGGCATGGAAAGAGTTCATGAGGCGATTTCTGATGCCTCAAGCAAGCCAGCAGTGTTTTAGTGAAGCAAGAGACTATGGCAATTGGGAAAGTAAGGCCATGTTTTGCTCCTTCTGCTCATTTAAAATTGGAAATTGACAGGTAGCAATAGAAACAGGAAATGGAAGAGGTGAGGTTATGGATGGAGTGCATCAAGTTTCTTCAAAGTACAGTACAAATCATTCATAACAATATTAGTTAGTGTGAAGAATATATACTACAGTGGTACCTCGGGTTAAGTACTTAATTCGTTCCGGAGGTCCGTTCTTAACCTGAAACTGTTCTTAACCTGAAGCACCACTTTAGCTAATGGGGCCTCCTGCTGCCGCCGCGCCACCGGAGTACAATTTCTGGGTTAGCGGAGTCTGTAACCTGAAGCGTATGTAACCCGAGGTACCACTGTACTACTATGACACATCATCAATTGTTTAATGTGACAGACAGCAGAGCCAGACCAGAGTCCGGTGAAGCAGTCCTTCCGAAATTCCACCAGAGGACTGGAGCCTCTCTCTGATTGGCTACCAAGAGAATAAAAAGAGCAGTTTCTGAGGGAGAGCGTTAGATAGGGCCTGATTTGAGTTGAGAGATAGGCTTCAGGTTGAGGGATAGGGCTTGATTTGATTGGAAGACAGGGATTACTAGTTGGGAGATAGGGATTATGGATTACTGGGAGATAGGGAGAACTGGTTCTGATTTGAGTAGAACATCCGCACTGAGGAGACTCTCTCTATAACAAGAGGAAAGAGCCTTGCAGCTTGGATAGGAAGAGGGAGTTGAGGGTCTGAGGAAGGTAGACAGACAGGAGTTGCCTGGAGTCTGAGGGAGAAGCTGTGGGACCCCCTGGGCCTCATCCTAGCCCGGAGGGGAGAGTTCTTCTAGGCAAAGGAGACCCCCTGGGTCTGTTATACTGATGAGAATACCTCAGGAGTGGGACTGCTAAGTAAGAGAGAGGGTAAATGATCAAAAGTGCCCCTCACTCATTAAGCTGTGAAGGAAGTGGTGCTGTGTCAAAAGTATTTAACACCCGTCATAACTAGGGCAAGAAACAAGAGAGAAGTTACAGAAACTTGAGTTAAGCATTTTATCACCTATTCTAGAAACCTGAAGTGTAACAACTGATTACTGAGTAACTGAATTTTAAGAAACGTTGTGCATATACTACTGTGTTTAAGCCTGTGACATCCTTGTATTTAGTTTAACTTCTACCTGAAAGAACACATCCCCTGACTCAACTTTGTTTCACAATTCTTTTTGTAAATAAAACTTTTCTTGTTTGTCCAGCTCCTGCCAAGTTTTCCCTCACACAAGACCCACCACTAGCCTGTAGGATATTGTAGACATTCGTTTAATTGGCATACCATGAGGTGGGTCCGATATATTTAATTGGGGGCAGTTAGCTGGGTGAATCCGCTACTTTAGTAATTGGTGCTTAGCGGTGGGATTCGCTACATCAAACAATTCTGGCTACTGATCTGGTGAGTGTGGAATAAGGCTTTGTCCCATGCACATTCATCGCTTGGTAATAATATAAAGTGAAGGTGTAAATCTATGGTGGTCTATTTGCTTATGCAACAACATAGAGATGGATAACTTTGTATTTTATGTCCCTGTGTGAACTACAGCATTTTAAAAATACAATTATCAGCTCAGACTCAAATGGATTCAAGTCACACATGGAGCAGATAAATCAAGTGAACATGCATGTGTGAACCAACACATAATTTGGAACCAATTAACACCATGATTTACACACTTGTTCACAAAGACAACTAATACTGTGTGTGGGCTTCAGTGCCTAGGCTTTCACCTCACTGCAACAAAGATTTCATAATAAATCTTATATTGTGCTCAAAAATTCTGGGAATTGTACTTTTGCTGTTCTTCCTTGCAGACGAGACTGAGGAAACTAAACAACACAACTCCCTGAATAGGCAGTGTAGAATTTAACTGTCCTCAGTTTTCTTTGTTACAATGTGAAGAACTAGTTAAAAACAGTCTTTGGCTTAACTCTGGGAACTATAGATTTCTTTTCTAGTCAATGAAGAAGAATAAAAAATATTTCCCAGAGTCCTGAGAAACAGTTTTAGTACCAACCCTTGACTTATATTCTCAGTTGCTGTTTTCCTTCTTTCCAAGAGTGAGACAAAGGAAAATGCAGATGAGAGCGCTGACGCAGAGCTGTTATGAGCAAAGGTGGAATTTGTGGTGTGTGGGGGCACTGCACTCACAATGGCTTCAGGATTTCTAAATTGCTGGATTAAGTTTATGAAGCCCCTTTCCATTTCTGAATTGTTACTCAAACCAGGGCCAGCCCGCCCATGAGGCAAGGTGGGGCAAATGCCTTAGGCAGCAGGATTCACAGGGACAGCAGATCCCGATGTAGATCCTTATTTTTATGGCCTTGTGCCTGATGTAGATCTTCACTCACCCCGTCTTCCCTTGTGGGGAGGAAGGCGCCATCTTGCAGTTTGCCTTAGGTGCCAAAAGTCTTGGGCCAGCCTTGACTCGAACCCAGTATGCAACCCTGTTTTCCTACTATTCTTAATATTATCTGAAATGCAATCTTTGTCTGGCATTATCCAAGTTCAAAATGCCAGACAATGTTTCAGTCAAAAAGACACACCTAAGCACACGAAGGTCACAGAACAGAAAATGTTGTGCAGTTTGTCACATTAAATTTCTAGATGTTCTTTATCACTAGTCATTATTTCATTTAAAATGAACTGGAATATGCCTCGGCTTGACTGCAAGAAACTAGTTACTAACTTGGGCAATCCCTTATTTCTTTCCTGAAGGCAATGTTGAAATATCTGGCCAAACTGCTAGAACAAGTCCTTTACCATTACTCTGCCTCCACCCTTTTCTTTTAGTACACTTTTTACATTTGCATTTACTTAGGGGGTGGGGTGGAGAATGAGTATCTAACACTTATAATACATACATTGGGACATGGTATATGAAGGCCAGCACAGGATTAGGAGACATTAAAAGCACATATGGGTTTAAATTTGCTTAACTCTGTCCTCAGAGGCAGTGGATGGAAGTCCAAAGCCTGGTGCAGCTCATTCTCACAATCACAAACCATACATCTGATTTGAGCCACTTTGTGTTACCACACTCAAGAGATAAGAATGAAAGATGTTGCTTAAGGTGTTATGAAGGTAAATCATTCATCAACACAATGCTGCTACCAAGATGCATTGCTACCTCGTTCCTTTAATATCTGTGTTATGGCACGAGAAAATTCCATACAAGCAGTTCTACCACAGGCTCTGAGCAGAGCACATTAACAAGAGAGCCCACAGAGGCTTTTATGCAACCATCTCCTCCAAGTGCTGCTGACATGTAAATATGGAGCCCTATACTTTGGCCAAAAACACATGCACATTTTGAAGCATTTTAATGAACCCTAGAGAATCCTCTACTTCAATGCAGAATTCCTCCATATTTCCTGCTTTAAACCTCATTAGCTGAACCTGAATGTCCAAGCCTTTATTAGCCTATATTACCCTGGAATTAGACTTGACTAGATAGCTTTAAAATGTCTTGTTAAAATTACTAGGTCTTGAAAAAATATATTACAAGTAATGTAATAAATGCAACTTTATTTAAAATACTTTCTTAACTGACCATCGAAAAACTCTGTACGAGATTCAAGCCAGTTTGACCAAAAGGAGAACAAATGTAAATTTTGAAGCAGATTAATTTGAATAAGAGTGATGTACTCTTGACTAGACTGGTACAGATTTCAGGACATCCCAGGTATATGCAACACAATGCTCCTTAAAGGACTCTCCCTGAACCAAATAAGTTCTCTCATATGGCAAAGTCTCCAGGGCAGGCAGGGATCCTGTTTTCTGTTGTTTCTAAAGCTCTAAACACTCTAATGAGAGTAGTAAATACCTGGATTATTCAGGATTCCTCTATGTCCTCTCTTTAGAGCTCAACTATACATATAAATAATTGGCACCCCAAGATCTATAGAGAGGAGCTACGACAAAGTACTTATGCCAATGTAACATAACAACCTTCTCAGCTTCGTAAACGGTACAAAGCCTTCTCTACCATGTTGCCTGCTTGTAGTAATCTCGGTTTATGAGGTTATGGCTTCCTACCAAATATAAAAAGCACTTAATTGTACCAATGTAGCTAGTGGCTAAAGGGCTCTGGAAGAGACATCAGCAGTTTGCCTCTGATGCCCATCTGCACAATACATCTCAGCACAATTTTTGTGTCGTGCAACAGTTCTGCACCAGGCAATTGTGGCTGCCAATTCTCAGACTGCCAGATTGTGGAGTGTTGCCTCAGCCTCCTCTCCTCTCCCCTCTACTTGGGAGTCCTCCAGGCAGCCGCTGCTGCTGCCCCTGGTCTCTGAGCTGCCCTCCCCCCTTGCTCCAAAGAGAGGTGCCTCCTCACGCTTCCCCACAGGGGCCTGGGAAGAGGATATCTGCAGCCTTGTTGGCCCAATGGAGAATGGCCAGTTCCTTACCTTGGGAGGCAGCAGTGGCAGCAGTGGGCCCTCAGCTCCCAGGCAGGCCTTGCACACAGCAAGCACAAGAAAGGCCAGAGCAGCGCCTGCCTGCCTGCCCAGGCTCCCACTCGTCTGTCCATTCCCAATAGCAAGGGCTGGTGGACTGGCTGGGCACCCTCACCTGCTTGCTTGCTTACTCCGAGGCCACCTCAGCTCCTGGCAACCAGCACCCCCAGAGGCACCATTCGCCTGCGGAGCTGCTGCAACAAACAGCTGTGGAAGCCTTTGGGAGGCAGAGACGCAAGAGGGCATCAGAGGAGGGAGGAAAGGAAAGAGGGTTGCCCGTGGCACCCCTGACCATCCTTCAAGGCATCCCAGGATACCGCGGCACACTGGTTGAAAACCACTGGGAGGCTCATTTTGATTGTAACACTTGAATGGAACAGTAAAGAGAACTGAAGAAAATCATAAAATCCTGTGCAATGCTTCTCATTCCAGTGCCGCTTCTCCTTCTCATGCCTGAGAAATAAGTCTTAAAAGGCAATGAAAGTTTTGAAACCCAAGCTTTACTTAACATCACCCATACTGTTGAAAAAAACTTTTATATATAGCATTTATAAGCCACTCTCATTTCAAGCATTCAAAGCAGTGTATAAAGTAACAAGAAGGGCAAGCGTTTCATAATACAAGTGAGAGATGCTTCATCATAAAATTCCTATTGGAATCAACAGAAATCCTGCAAGGCAATTACTCTTAACATATGTCCCCAGTGCAAATTTGTAATCACAAACTTTCCTTGACTCCCTCTGGAATGTGATAAAGCACTATTGCTAGGAAGAAACACTGCATAGCCAATGATGTTGAGAAGGAAAGCTATTTTAAATTAGTTTACTCTTAGGAAGCTGCTTATGAGAAAGAACTAAATACTGTATATGTGATATACATCAGTATGCATATATGGATATATTTTAAGACACTAGAAGGTTATACCATAAGAGTACTAACTGGCTATTATACAGGTAGATTAAAGGATTGTAGGCAGTTGCATCCATTTAAAAAGAAATTATATAGAACACCAAGGTCTGAGGAAAACAGAACTGCATGATTTGAACGGCAGTTTTCCCAACATACTGCAATAATTTTCATAAGCGTTTGATATCAGGAGTGAAATTTGATTGCACATGCTTGATATGTTATAATTACATGAACTATTTAACAAAGTTCAAAATCACTGGGCTGCTAAGAGTCATTACTGCTAATTTGCAAATTTAATAGTAAATGGAATACCTACAGAGAAATGTGCAGTTATGAAAGGTTATGAAAGTTACAAGTTATGAAAGGTACAAGGCAAAGTTTCCCCTTTCGCCATTACTGTTTATTTTGATTGTAGAAATTTTATGTATTGAGATAAGAAAAAATTCTGCCATACAAGGAATACAACTAGGCTTTCAAAGTTATAAGTTGAGGGCATTTGTGGATTATGTGGTTTTGGGTTTTTTAGAAGATGCAACCAAAAGTGTGATAACAATACTGGAGATGATTTTAAAAATTGGGGATTTGGCAGGGTCTATATGAACAAAATTAAAACTAAAATATTGACCAAAAAATAGTTGAACAAACAAGTAAAATACTACAAGAAACAACACTTATCAAAGTATTTTTTTAAAGTTAAACAAATATCTGGGAATTTGGATTACAAATAATAATAATATGAAGCTGTTTCAAAATAATTATGGGATGGTCTAAAATGAGATATGGAAAGCTGGAATAGAATGAATCTAGCCCTACTGGGAACAGATCTCAGCTGTTAAAATGAACATTTTGCTCCTCATCCAGAGTGGCGTGCAACCTTGAAGGGTTGGTGTACCAGATCGACAAGTTCTCTCCAGAGACGGGGCAGCAGCGCCCAGTTGCAGCCAGCTCCCTGAAGACCAGGACTGAAGTGCAACAGCAGCCACCAGAGCGCACGTGGTTCTCTGGGATGGGAGCCACAGTAGCAGCAAGGCTGTGTTTCTGGCACTGGAATATTTGCAGCCAGGAATAATTGTCCGCCTGAAGGCAGCTCCGGGTGCCAGGGTTCAAGAGAGGCTCTTGCAGGAGAAAAGCAGGGCAGGAAGAATCTCTCAGGGTGGGAGACCAGGAAAAGAGGTGAAAGCTGACAGAATCTGCCTTTCTATGTGTGGATAAATGATGAGATATGCACATTATAAATGTGATAAAGGGTCTTTTTAGTTGTTCTTTCTCTATTCTTTTTTCCCTTTCTCTTTTCTGTACAATTGTGTTTTGTATTTTCTTATAAATGAATCTGAATTTTACTGTTTAATGTGTTTAAAATGGTGTTTTATATTAAATATATATAGAGCCAAAGCTCTCATTCTTATTGCAGACACTACCAATTCTTAGCAATATGGGCTGCTTCAAACAATGGAAAATAGAAATTTCCAAATTTATCTGGCAGGGGGGGAAACCTAGGATAAAATTTAAAATATTAATGGATATGAAGGCAAGAGTGGTTTTTGCCCTGTCAGACTTAAAACTATACTATGAAGCAACCTGTTTGGCTTAGTTAAAAGACTGTTTATTATGGAAAAATGTTAGACTATTATAAGGCTTTGGTAACAGTTTTAGCTGACATGCTTACTTATGGTATGAAAAGGTGAAGGTAAATAAATATTTTCTGAACCACCCAATAAGAAGTCGTCTGTATGTGGTATGGATAAATATAAAGACCTATTAGAAAAGGGGGAAAACCTGTTACTGTCCCCAATTGAAGCTAGCTCTTGGGGAAAAAATAATATGAGGGAGAAATGGGGCACATATAGAGATTTATTACAATTTAAGGTGGTGGAATGTAAAATGAAAAGTCAAGAAGAGACAAAAGAATGGATATCATATTGGATTCAATATCGTCAAACGTATGAATATTTTTAAAAAGACTCATTAAAAGGTTTTGGAGGTGGAGGGTCGGACTTTGAAAAGGAATTACTGAGTGGCAACGAGAAATTGATCTACAAGATGTACAAAGTGTTGCCTGAATGGGAAACAAGAAGAGTTGGTAAAATCAACAATGATTCACTGGGCTCTTGGCCCAGGGCATAATATGGAAATGGTTAAGTGTGAAAAGTTGTGGAAAACTGATCTAAATTTTACTGCCTGTAGTGGGCTGAAAGAAAATTATATGAAAATGATATATAGATTGTATATAACACCCCTGAAAATGGCTAAAATGTGTAAGAATGCTAATAAACAATGTTAGAAATGTAAACAAGCTGATTGTGCTTTTATTCATATATAGTGGCTTTGTAAGAAAGCAAAAGCCTACTGCGAAATGATAAATTAAGTAAGATGTTTAAAACAACAATAGGGGGAAAACCAGAAGCTTTTTTGCTAGGTTTGCTCGGGCCAGAGATACCAAAAATAATGATAAAACTGTTTATGTATGCAACAATTGCAGCAAGGATTATATATGTGCAGAAGTGGAAAAGAAACGGCAATACCCACAAGAGAAGAATTGGATTAACAAGTTATGCCAAAATGGCAAAACTAACCACTAGGCTAAGAGACTCTAATGATGAGGTGTTTGTAGAAGAATGGAAACCCTTTTCACATTACTTAAGAAAATACTTTAATTCTTTTTCAGTATGAGATGGATTTATATCTTGAGCAACAGAAGAAGAATATGTTATTTTTAGGTTTATATTTTACAGTTTGTGTGATATTAGAAACAAATGGGCAGTTCAGAGAGTGGAGATATAACGTCTTATCAACTGATATGGGAAGTCAGAGAAAAATAAGAATGGTAACATATGATTTTTAAAAGATGTACTATGTAAAAACTTAATAAATATATATATATAATTATATTAAAAAGACGGACATTTACTTCTGACTTTTACTAGAGTTTGACCTAGTGTTCTTTAAAATATTGATACTGGGAACCAGTGACTTCAAACAGGACAATACAAACAAACACCTGAATAACGGGAGAGATAACAGAATCCAGTATAGCATGCATTCTTGCTATATGGGACATTGTCAGTTAATGTGCCTTTCCCCAGCATATAAGAAAATTTGCCATTCATAAATAATTCACTGGATCAGACCAAAGACTCCTGGTTTTATGGTATTTTGATAGGTTTTGGTGATGTGCTCTATATAGTGGAAACCACCAGCAGTGGAGGAATGGGGTGGTGGAAGGGGCAGGGTACAGCGGGCAGCACCTACCTTGGGGACGGCACACTGGACCCCAAAGGGCAGCACCCTCCAGCCCCATGCCTGCTACCTCCCCCTCAGCCACCCTGAAAAGAAAGGGCAGGGCTGGCGTCCGCCAGTCACCTCTCCCTCAGCCGCCCTTCAGCAGGGACAAGTGGCTCAGCCCCGAACTGCTTTTGCTGCCAGCACACATGCATGCCATGTCCCCCTCAGCTCCGGCAGTGCGCCCCGCCCCACATGCCCCACCCTATAGAACAATGTCCACATGCTGGTGGCCACCTGCCCTGGGTGTCACCAGGGCTCCATACGCCACTGGAAGCCACGCATCTTTGATACTCTTATTAAACTCCATTATGTTTTCTAATCTAAAAGACACAAGCACTTACAGCCTTTCCTCGTAGAACTGATGCTTCCAACTCTTATAGCAGAAAATAATAATAATAATAATAATAATAATAATAATAATAATAATAATAATTGTTGTTGTTGTTGTTGTTGTTGTTGTACCCCAGCCACTCTGGGCAGCTTCCAGCATATACAGAAACATAATAAAACATCAAACATTAAAAACCTCCCTATACAGGGCTGCCTTCAGGTGTCTTCTAAAGGTTGTATAGTTACTTAACTCCTTGACATCTGATGGAAGGGTGTTCCAGAGGGTGGGCACCACTACCAAGAAGGCCCTCCGCCTGGTTCCCTGTAATGTCCTTTATCGCAGTGAGGGAGCTGGCAGAGGCCCTCAGAGCTGGTCATAGAATCATAGAATCATAGAGTTGGAAGAGACCACAAGGGCCATCGAGTCCAACCCCCTGCCAAGCAGGAAACACCATCAGAGCACTCCTGACATATGGTTGCCTCTGCTTAAAGACCTCCAAAGAAGGAGACTCCACCACACTCCTTGGCAGCAAATTCCACTGTCGAACAGCTCTTACTGTCAGGAAGTTCTTCCTAATGTTTAGGTGGAATCTTCTTTCTTGTAGTTTGGATCCATTGCTCCGTGTCCGCTTCTCTGGAGCAGCAGAAAACAACCTTTCTCCCTCCTCTATGTGACATCCTTTTATATATTTGAACATGGCTATCATATCACCCCTTAACCTCCTCTTCTCCAGGCTAAACATGCCCAGCTCCCTTAGCCGTTCCTCATAAGGCATCGTTTCCAGGCCTTTGACCATTTTGGTTGCCCTCCTCTGGACACGTTCCAGTTTGTCAGTGTCCTTCTTGAACTGTGGTGCCCAGAACTGGACACAGTACTCCAGGTGAGGTCTGACCAGAGCAGAATACAGTGGCACTATTACTTCCCTTGATCTAGATGCTATACTCCTATTGATGCAGCCCAGAATTGCATTGGCTTTTTTAGCTGCCGCGTCACACAGAGTCTGGGCTGAATGACGGTGGCTGAGGTATTCAGGGCCAAAGCCGTTTAGGAGTTTATACCAACACTTTGAATTGTGCCCGGAAATGTACTGGGAGCCAATTAACTTATAGAAGCAGACTTATTGTTATCTACAGCAAATGAATATTAGATCATGCCCCTTATTAGCATTTGCCAATAGAAAGCAGGCACCATGCTCAGTGGAATGTATTTGGAACCATGATAGCAACATAACACTATTAAGCCAGTTTATCACTTAATCCCCCAGAACTGAAGATGTAACTGCACCAGATTCCTTCACTGTTGACATTTAGATTGTAAGCTCCTAAGGGCGGGATTTGTCTTTTCCCCTTATGATACTCTGGAAAAATACAATGTGAAATACTTCTAACTATTGCTTTATAAATCTTCAAACAAACTATGGGAACAAGATGAAGTCAAAACAGATACATCCGCTCTTGTCCTTGACAGTATCCAACACTGAGGGTGAAACAAACACAATATGCGTCCCCACCATAACATTAAAAACTGAAGCTGCAGTTACACTGGTGACCCAAGAAAGTTATTCCTGCCACCAGTTTTTTTTTAATTAAAATATGTGTTAGTCCATAGACCATAGCAGAACATGTCTGCAGTTAATAGCATTATATCAAATATGTACATAATGCTAAATGCTTTGTTTTAGTATACATTTTTTGCAGTTTTATTCTACAAGGACCCAACTCAGACTAGCCACAACTACACAAAGGTAGATGGGAGTTTACTGAAAAGAAAAAGGCAGCCCTGCCCCAATTACATCATCACCAACAGGTATGAACTTGCTGTTTGGAGCAGAGAGAAAAACTTCTTGATGTTAAGATTGTGCAATAAGCTCCTCTGAGAGGCGTTTCTCCTTTTCAAAGTTAGTTTTATTGTCCAGCGTCATGAAATGCTTAAACTACTTTTGCTCAGCTCATGTATCAGATTTTTTTAGCTGCTGGTTTTTCCCTCGGGAAAGAGGCAGTAAAAGGGGAAAGAAAGAAGAAAATCTTCATTTCCCCCCTTTTGACAGATTTCCAAAATAAGTAAATTTGCCTGGAAATAAAGCTGGCTCCTTGCTCTAAAAACTTCACAAAAGTGAAGGGAAGAAGAAGAAAGGGGAAACCACTTACAGATCAAAATAACCACCACAAAACTCTCCCACCATCCCTGCTGCAGCTTTCAAACTGGTTTTTCAGCAGCAACAGAACTTTCTTTACAGCTCTTAAACTTAAGTCAAGTGAAGGGAGACGGGGAGAGTGGATGAAACTCCAGGCAAGTTTCTATGAGGTTGACAAGGCTTTCAATCATAGATTGGGAACCACTTACATTAATAACGTCTAACCCTTTTTCTTTTTAGGAAAAGCAGAGTTGAAAAGGCACTGGTCTCAACTATTCCTTCTACTATTCCTTAACTATTCCAGATAGTAAAGAGGTCATTTTAAAAGGTTGGAACAGGGAACCAAGCATACAAACACACTGAACTTGCAAACCTCAGGTCTGGCTGGAATGCTAGTTGCTAGGCTTGGGCATTCCTATGAATCACTGGTGGTTTTCCCCACGTTACAGGAAAAGGATAATGAACTCTGGGCAGGAACCACTTCGCAGGGTATGTGGGTCCTTGTGAAACTGACAAAGTCCACACATAAACAACAGACTTCTCTCCACTATCAATTTGTTCGTCTTGGCCAAGTCTCTTCCTGTAAAACCCCAGAGAATCATGTGGTACCTTAAAAGCAAATAACTTTATTACGACATAACCTTTCAGAAGCTAGGCAGCACTTTAGAATATAAACAAAATAAGAAAAATAACTAGGAAATATTCTGGGACAAGTTCTGTATTGGGGTGGATGTCACCTCAATGGCAGACAAAGTTGGCTCTCATTCTTAGAAGGTCATTCCAAAGAGGTCACTGGGTATAGTGGGAATGTGTGCCTAACTTGTTGCCTCTGTCCTGTTATTTAAGAAAAGTCTGAAGTCGCCAGCAAGTTACCCAGAAGCCGCGAAGAAATTGTGGCACCTGTGCCACCTCTAGTTTTCCCCTCTATTGAGCTTTCCCTCCAAGACCTAACAACTGATCGCCATCACAGTCTCAGCTCCCCACAAAAGGATTACTATTAGCAAATATTATTACTACTATCAAACAATTATGGCAAATGTTCTATGATAACCTGGGAGGAATCTGATGCAAAGCCACCACCACATAGAGCCAGTCTGGAGTAGCGAGCCCAGACCAAGGGCTTTCCTGGCGCCCAGGGAAAACCCCAGAAGACAATTCCACAACCCAAAAAGTCAGTATTTTAGCACAGGTGAAAACAGTGGAATGATCCAAGTCTGGGCCAGCACCGCGGGAAAATAAATACTAACTCAGAGGGCGGGCAAAATCAGGCATGTGCCAAGCGCCCTCCCGACTAAGCCGAGGCGCCTCCAGACTCCAGTTCCGTGCGCCGACCCTTCCCCGCGAGCCTCGCCCTCTCCGCGCTCACCTTTCTTCTCGTCGGCGGCGCCGCACAAGCTGCCGGCCAGCAGCCCCACCAGGAGGGCGGCGGCCGCGCGCCTCGCCCCGAAGTTTCCTCCGCCGGCGAGCGAAGCCGAGCCAGCCCCGCCGAGCCCCATCTCCCGCCGGGCGGCTCCTCAGCGAACCCTCGCGCGCCGGGCTGCCTCTCCGGCGCCGCCCGGGACCATGCCAGGGGAGCGCCGCCTGCCGCGCTCGCTGCTCTCCGGCAGCCGAGAGGAGGAGGAGCGAGACTGGGCGCAGGGGCTCTTCTCCCGGCCGCCGGCCCCGCTCCAGGTGCGGGAGGCGCCGGCCAGCGGAGCTGCTCTGCGCGCGGCGAAGGCGACGAGGAAGACGCGCCTGCTTGGCTGCCTGCCTTCTCGGCGCGGAACTGGCCGGCAAAACTTTTCCCCTGGTCCGTCGACGCCGCGTTTCCAAGAGCTGAAGCAGCTGCCTCTGAGGATTCCGGCCGAGCAGCGGAGAGAGGCGGCGGGGGAGACGCGGGGAGAGCGAGAAGCGCGGCTGGCGGCGGCCCGGGAGGTTCGCTCCGCGCTGCCTTCAGGTGGAGCTTCGTACCTGCCCAGCGCAGCCGCGGGTGGGAAGGGCGAGAAATTCCCGTCGGGCGGGCTGAGCTGGGCTGAGCGTCGCGCACGCGCACTGCCCCCGCCGCCGCCGCCGCCGCCGCTGCCTGTGGTCCTCCTTATCTGCGGCTGCTGCAACCGCCGCCCCGCCTCGCAGCCCTGCAACTTCCCAAGCCCCGGAGATGGTGGAGAGGAGGAGGAAAGCGGGTCGGAAGCCTCGCCGGGAACGCCGGAGGCAGCGGGGAGACGAGGGGGCGCCTGGAAGGCGGGCCAGTCCGGCCATCCTGCTTTGCGCATTTCGGCCCGCTTCTTTTCAGGCCACCCTAAGTGAGTTTGGCCTAACCATCCCGTTCCCTCCCTCCCTAAACATTCTGGGCATGGTCATCCTGGAAAGCAGAATTTATGCTTTTATTATCATTATTATTAAATTTATGTACCACCATCCAAAGATCACACGGCAGTTATAATAATAATTAATAATATTACTTACTTACTTACTTACTTACTTACTTACTTATCTGGCCAAGCCTCCCCAGCCACTCTGGGCGGCTTCCAACAAAACATTGAAAACACAATAAAACATCAAACATTTAAAACTTCCCTAAACAGGGCTGCCTTCAGATGTCTCCTAAAAGTCTGGTAGTTGTTCATTTCCTTGACATCTGGTGGGAGGGCGTTCCACAGGGCGGGTGCCACTACCGAGAAGGCCCTCTGCCTGGTTCCCTGTAACTTGGCTTCTTGCAGTGGAGGAACTGCCAGAAGGCCCTCGGCACTGAACCTCAGTGTCCGGGCAGAACAATAGGGGTGGAGACATTCCTTCAGGTATACTGGACCGAGACCGTTTTGATTTAAAAGAGAAGTAGAGCTGGGTATCATCTGCATACTGATGAACACCCAGCCCAAACCCCTGAAGATCTCTCCCAGCAGCTTCATATAGATGTTAAAAAGCATGGGGGAGAGGATGGAACCCTGAGGCACCCCACAAGTGAGGTCTGAACACTCATCCCCCAACACCACTTTCTGGACACAGCCCAGGAGGAAGGAGCGGAAGCACTGTATAATGGTCTCCCAGCTCCTCTAGATGGTCCAGAAGGATGTCGTGGCTGATGGTATCAAAGGCCACTGAGAGATCCATTAGAACTTGGAAACAGCTTTCACCTTTGTCCCTAGCCCACCAGAGATCATCAACCAGCGCAACCAAGGCAGTTTTACTCCCATGATGAGACCTGAATCCCGACTGGAAGGGATCCAAATGGTCCGCATCCTCCAGGCGTGCCTGGAGTTGTTCAGCAACCACCCACTCAATTACCTTGCCCAATAATGGAAGATTTGAGACTGGGTGATAGTTGGCCATATCGGCCAGATCCCAAGATGTTTTTTTAAGAAGCGGTTTAATGACCGCCTCTTTCAGTGGGTCTGGGAAGGCTCCCTCACAAAGGGAAGCATTCACCACCCCATGAAGCCCATCTCCCAGCCCTTCCCAGCTCGCTTTTATGAGCCAGGATGGGCAAGGATTGTCCAAGCAGCCTGTCCACATCCTCGGAGGTAACAGATTGGAATTGATCCCATGCAACTTGACTAGACAGGACTCTAGCACTCTTCTGCCCTGGCCCTGCCCGCACAGTGGAGTCTTCCTCTTTCCGAATCTCAGCGACTTTATCTGCAAAAAACTTTGCAAAATTATTGCAGGAGATCTTGGAGTCCTTGCCAGGCCCCAATAGTGAAGGTTGTTCTGTTAGATTGCAAACCACCTGAAAGCGCCTCCTGCTGCTGTTTCCAGCAGATGCAATAGAGGGGGTGAAGAAGGTCCTCTTTGCCGTCACTGTTGCCACTTGGTAGGCTCGACACTGAGCTCTAATCCATGTCCGGTCCATGGAGTCAGAGAGGGCATTTAAGAGCCAGACAGTTGATAGCCCTGGTTAACTCCGCATTCCAGCAGGCCACCAAGAAATCCGCTGAAAGGCCATCAGCATGGGATAAAACATCCCCTACCACTCTCTGGAACCATTAAGTGGCGGATGCGGACCATCTGAATTGGTCCCACCTCCCTGCAGAGGGGAAGGGTTGCAGAGAAGTCCAGTTGCACCAGGAAGTGATCCAACCATGGCACTTCTTTTGTTTCGCTTTTAGTTAGTGTTAGATCACCAACATCCGTAGAGGTAAACACCAAGTCTAAGGCATGTCCACGGCTATGGGTTGAGCCAGACATATTCAGGGACAGCCCCATGGAGGCCATGCTTTCCACGAAGTCCCGAGCGGCCCCTTGTAAGGTCATGTCGGCATGGATGTTAAAATCCCCCAGGACAACCAAACTAGGTGTCTCCAGGAGAACATCCGCCACACCTGAAGCAGCTCGGGCAGGGAATCCTTGGTGCAGCGGGGAGGTCGGTACACCTAAAGGAATCCTGTACTGCCCCTATTGCCCAACTTCCAGAACATGCACTCAGAAAATAGGGGCTTCCCAATAGGATGCCTGGTGCAAACTAATGACTTCCTAAAAATCACTCTAAACCCCCTCCCCGCCCACATGACCTGGGTTGCTGTGCGTAAGAGAAACCTGGTGGGCAAGCAGCGGCAAGGACAGGCCCATCTGCTTCATCCAACCAAGTCTCTGTTACACATGCCAGGTCAAGTCCTCCATCCACAATCAGGTCGTGGATAGCAGTGGTCTTATCAGTCATTGACCTGGCATTGCACAGCAGCACCTTCAGGTCAAATTACAGTGATTTGCCATCCCTTTAAAGAAAATTTCTGAATAAAATTCTGGAATAGGAAACAATCTGATTAAAAAGCAAGGCAGTGGTGGAGTGAGCATTGCCGCCCAGCTGTGGTAGTGCTTTTAAATATCCCTATACCATATTAACCATCAGTCTGATTTAGGGAGGAAAGCCTTTTTGTTGCAGCTGCTGCTATTACACAATTGGAAGTTAAAAACCATTGCCCATCTACTATAAATCACTCAGAGATCTTTCAGTAGATCATGTTATGCCTTCTGATCATCCTTTGTGTAGCGTAGCACAGTCACTTAAAGGTAACCTCACTCACCCTTCCTATGCCACTCTGTATCTGTACTGTCTCTCTCTCTCTCCCTCTCCCTCTCCCTCTCTGTAGCATCCCAATCTCCTCCCCACTGTCTTCCTCCCTCTCTCTTACACACACATACTCAACACAAACCCAAGATGCATTTGTAGAAAAGGAAGCAATTCACAGAGGAGTGGTCCAGAGCAAGAGTGGGCTAGAGTGTCTGACAGATTGCATGAAATTAGACCAAAATTTATGTGCAGCACATAGGCCAAAACCTCCTCACTACTGGTGTAAAGGAATGTATTTTTCCCCAGGGGAATCCATCCCCAGGGGAATCCATCACAATTTTAGAAACATCTATCAAGTCATACCACAACTCCCCCCCCCAACTAAAAACCCAGCAAAGGAAAGAAGCTGTAACAACCGCAGACAGCAAACACATGCACATATACTTCCTGAGTTAAATTCAGTGTTAATTCAACATTTGATTCTAGATGCTGAATGAAACAAAACAGGTTTATGCTGCCTGGTCTCAAGAACTTGCTCTGAATAAAAAGGCCTATGTACTGCTGGTATTACATTTCATATTATGAGTATTTCCGCAAATGTGCACCTTTGGCGCATAGTCTCTCATAGAAGTTGGAACAGGAACAGAGAGGAGTTGCTTTCAGATGCCCAATCCTCTTGGAAACCCATCAGGAAGAGGATTAGGTCCAACTGAGCTTCACGCCTGCTCTCTCCTTGTGAGTATAACATGAGAAGGGGAACATGTTGCGGGGGTCTGTCTCCTTCCCAGTGCCTCATTTGGAAATGGGACGGGATTGGAGGCTACAACTATAGCTTTATCAGTGCCTCAGATATTGGGGAAGCTCCATTCTGTTTGCTTTGTGACAAGCTGTGGGAGACAATTCTAGGCAGAGAATTCTTGTATCTCTTGTGCTGTCTACCACAATCTTAATGTTCACAAATGTCATGCAGTTTCCCTCAGTGCAAAGATTGTGTCAGGAAGCAGGCAAAAGGGTATTTTCTTTTTAAAAGGAAAATTTATTAGAAAACAACAGACAGGGAGCAGCCTAGTTTTGCCAGTTTAGCAATAGCTGTAGTTCCTGTTCTTGTATCTACAAAGCAGCTGCAAAATGTGTTCTGGAAGCTCTTCTTCAATCACAATGCATTTTCCTGCTCATCTTCTGCTCAAATGGGGGAAAGGACTGTTTGCAAAGAGAAGCCCATGCATGCTCTCTCTTAAACAGAAGGGGCAGGGAGTGGCTGCTAATTCGAGGGTAAATTCCCCCATTCCTCAATTTTTTAATCAATAGTTTTATTGCAAACTATGAAGAAGTGTAGAAATGCAAGCATAACACTCTATTCATCCATGTATTTGACCTGGAAGTGTTGTGTTAGTTTGCTTTAAATGTGTACCCTACAAAATCTACCATCACTATGATTCTATGATTGCTCTTCAAATACTGTGTACAATTCTGGCTATCACATCTGAAAAATGACTTTGCAGATGTGGAAAAGATGCAGTAACGATCAGGGAACTGGAGCAAGTAGTCTACAAGGAAGGGTTGCAATGCTTGATGCTTTTTGTTAAGGAAAGTGATGAGTAGAGAGGGATGGGGGCACATGATAGAGGTGTATACAATTATACATATGTGGGGGTGGGGGAGTGGAGAGAGAGAGAATGAATTTTCCACTTGTCTTACTGGAACCTGGAGTCATCCAGGGGGTTGGACCGGATGACCCTTGGTGTCCCTTCTAAATCTACAATTCTATAATTCTGTGGCACTGGATGGTGGAAGTCTCAGGCAAGGCAAAAGGAAGTACTTCCTCATACAGCACCAAGGTAAACGGGGGGGGGGGGGGGGAATTTACTACCACAACTTTCATGGCTTTAAAAGGGGATTAAATTCATGGAAGATAATGCTATCAATAGCATCTGTTAGCTCATTTGGTTAGAGCATGGTGCTGATAAAATGCCAAGGTTGTGGGTTTGGTTCCCATATGAGCCACCTGCATATTCCTGCATTGAAGGGGGTTCAAGGCTTTTATTCAGCCAGGAACTTGCCAGAACTCATTTCCAGCATCTCTCAGCACCATTGCAATTTTAAGAGAAAAAGGAAGGTGTTCATGGTGAATTCCAGCACCTCTTTTTCTAGAAAAATAGCATTCGTTGGACTAGATTCATTCCAACTCTGATTTATAATAATGAGTCATAATAGCATAATAGCATAATAGCATAATAGAAGTGAACAACTGGCTTCGCAAATGGTGTAAACAGGAACGGTTTGGATTCTTAGATCACGGACTGCAGTTTCTTGAAGACGGACTTCTGGCAAGCGATGGGCTGCACCTCACAACGGTTGGGAGGAATGTTTTTGCCAAAAATCTCAGAAACCTCATCAGGAGGGCTTTAAACTGACTAATGTGGGGGAGGGAGACAGTGCTCCTGAAGGTAGGAGTCTATCAATTGATGAAGATGATCATCCAAATGTCATAGACCGAATGGAGCAAACAGCACGCAGACCTAGTGGTGGGAGGAAAAAATCCTTAAATAAGAGACACGGGGGAATGATTAATGGACTTCAATGTCTGTACACTAATGCTCAAAGCATGGGAAATAAACAAGATGAGCTTGAGCTCTTGGTACAGCAAACTAAATATGACGTAATAGGCATCACTGAAACCTGGTGGGATAAGTCCCACGATTGGAATGTAATAACGGAGGGATACAATCTATTTCAGAGAAACAGACCAGACAAAAAAGGAGGAGGAGTGGCGTTATATGTCAGGGATGTGTATACCTGTGAAGAGATCCAAGATTTAGAACCTCAAAGCCAAAGTGAGAGCATTTGGGTCAAAATTAAGGGAGAGAAGAATAACAGTGACCTCATTGTGGGAGTTTACTATAGATCCCCAAGCCAAACGGAGGACATAGATGATGCCTTCCTGGAACAGATGGCCAAGCAATACCAATGTATTCTGCTCTGGTCAGACCTCACCTGGAGTACTGTGTCCAGCTCTGGGCACCACAGTTCAAGAAGGACACTGACAAACTGGAACGTGTCCAGAGGAGGGCAACCAAAACGGTCAAAGGCCTGGAAATGATGCCTTATGAGGAACGGCTAAGGGAGCTGGGCATGTTTAGCCTGGAGAAGAGGAGGTTAAGGGGTGATATGATAGCCATGTTCAAATATATAAAAGGATGTCACATAGAGGAGGGAGAAAGGTTGTTTTCTGCTGCTCCAGAGAAGCGGACACGGAGCAATGGATCCAAACTACAAGAAAGAAGATTCCACCTAAACATTAGGAAGAACTTCCTGACAGTAAGAGCTGTTCGACAGTGGAATTTGCTGCCAAGGAGTGTGGTGGAGTCTCCTTCTTTGGAGGTCTTTAAGCAGAGGCTTGACAACCATATGTCAGGAGTGCTCTGATGGTGTTTCCTGCTTGGCAGGGGGTTGGACTCGGTGGCCCTTGTGGTCTCTTCCAACTCTATGATTCTATGATTCTATGATTCTATAAGCATGCAAAAGGAAGGGAGATAGTAGTAATGGGGGACTTCAGTTACCCGGATATTTGTTGGATGTCAAACTCAGCCAAGAGCATAAGGTCAAACAGATTCCTCACTGGCCTTGCAGACAACTTCATTGTCCAGAAAGTGGGAGAAGCAACAAGAGGAACAGCCATTTTAGATCTGGTCCTAACCAATGTTGATGACCTGGTTAGTGGGGTAGAAGTGGAAGGATCATTAGGCCCGAGTGATCATGCTCTTCTGAAGTTTACTATACAGCGGAAAGGAGCAGCCAAGCATACTAGGACTCAATTTCTTGACTTTAAGAAAGCCGACTTCATAAAACTTAGGGAAGTGCTGGGTGAGATCCCATGGACAGTAATACTAAAAGGAAAGGGAGTTCATGATGGCTGGGAGTTTGTTAAGAGGGAGATAGTAAAAGCACAACTTCAGGCAATACCAATGAGACGGAAACATGGAAGGTGCCTAAAGAAGCCAGGGTGGCTATCTAAAGAACTTTTAACTGAGTTAAGATTAAAAAAGGATGTGTACAAAAAATGGAAAAGGGGGGAAACCACCAAAGAGGAATTCAAACAAATAGCCAGCACGTGTAGACACAAAGTCAGAAAAGCTAAAGCACAGAATGAACTCAGGCTTGCTAGAGAGGTTAAAAGCAACAAAAAAGGCTTTTATGGGTATGTCCGTAGCAAAAGGAAGAACAAAGGAACAGTGGGGTCACTCAGAGGAGAAGATGGTGAAATGCAAACAGGGGACACAGAAAGGGCTGAACTCGTCAATGCCTTCTTTGCCTCAGTCTTCTCCGATAAAGAAAACAATGCCCGACCTGAAGAATTTGGAGCAAATGATTCAGCAGAGGAAACACAGCCCAGAATAACTAAGGAGATAGTACAAGAATACTTGGCTAGTCTAGATGTATTCAAGTCTCCAGGGCCAGATGAACTGCATCCAAGAGTATTAAAAGAACTGGCAGATGTGATTTCAGAACCACTGGCAGTCATCTTTGAGAATTCCTGGAGAACAGGCGAAGTCCCAGCAGACTGGAGGAGGGCAAATGTTGTCCCTATTTTCAAAAAGGGGAAAAGAGAGGACCCAAATAATTACCGCCCAGTCAGTCTGACATCAATACCAGGGAAGATTCTGGAGCAGATCATTAAGCAAACAGTCTGTGAGCACCTAGAAAGGAATGCTGTGATCACTAATAGTCAGCATGGATTTCTGAAAAATAAGTCATGTCAGACTAACCTGATCTCGTTTTTTGACAGAATTACAAGCCTGGTAGATGAAGGGAACACAGTGGATGTAGCCTACCTTGATTTCAGCAAGGCATTTGACAAGGTGCCCCATGATATTCTTGTAAAGAAGCTGGTAAAATGCGGTCTTGACTATGCTACCACTCAGTGGATTTGTAACTGGCTGACTGACCGAACCCAAAGGGTGCTCATCAATGGTTCCTCTTCATCCTGGAGAAGAGTGACTAGTGGGGTGCCACAGGGTTCTGTCTTGGGCCCAGTCTTATTCAACATCTTTATCAATGACTTGGATGATGGACTCAAGGGCATCCTGATCAAATTTGCAGATGACACCAAACTGGGAGGGGGGGGCTAACACCCCAGAGGACAGGATCACACTTCAAAACGACCTTGACAGATTAGAGAACTGGGCCAAAACAAACAAGATTAATTTTAACAGGGAGAAATGTAAAGTACTGCACTTGGGCAAAAAAAATGAGAGGCACAAATACAAGATGGGTGACACCTGGCTTGAGAGCAGTACATGTGAAAAGGATCTAGGAGTCTTGGTGGACCACAAACTTGACATGAGCCAACAGTGTGATGCGGCAGCTAAAAAAGCCAATGCAATTCTGGGCTGCATCAACAGGAGTATAGCATCTAGATCAAGGGAAGTAATAGTGCCACTGTATTCTGCTCTGGTCAGACCTCACCTGGAGTACTGTGTCCAGTTCTGGGCACCACAGTTCAAGAAGGACACTGACAAACTGGAACGTGTCCAGAGGAGGGCAACCAAAATGGTCAAAGGCCTGGAAGCGATGCCTTATGAGGAACGGCTAAGGGAGCTGGGCATGTTTAGCCTGGAGAAGAGGAGGTTAAGGGGTGATATGATAGCCATGTTCAAATATATAAAAGGATGTCACATAGAGGAGGGAGAAAGGTTGTTTTCTGCTGCTCCAGAGAAGCGGACACGGAGCAATGGATCCAAACTACAAGAAAGAAGATTCCACCTAAACATTAGGAAGAACCTCCTGACAGTAAGAGCTGTTCGACAGTGGAATTTGCTGCCAAGGAGTGTGGTGGAGTCTCCTTCTTTGGAGGTCTTTAAGCAGAGGCTTGACAACCATATGTCAGGAGTGCTCTGATGGTGTTTCCTGCTTGGCAGGGGGTTGGACTCGATGGCCCTTGTGGTCTCTTCCAACTCTATGATTCTATTCTATTCTATTCTATTCTATTCTATTCTATTATTCTATTCTAGCTCTATGCTGTTTCCAAGATCATAGGCAGTGTCCCTGAATACAATAGCAGGCATCTGATTGGCTATTGTGGGAAGCAATATGCAGGGTGAGAAAGGCCTTTGGTCTGATCCAGCAGGGCTCGTATACAGTGGATATGCACGCTATGTAAATCCTGCATGGAACAGATTGCTGCTGAAAATCTATTCAAAGTCAGAAAAATTGCAACAACTTGGGTGTTTTTTTAAAAAAAGGACAGGATGACACTGTAGAAAACACTGGAATGCAGTAGTTTGTCTCCCTGATAAATGAGTGAATTGCTCTTCTCAATTCCAGACTAAACAGCTGGTGTGGAAACAACCCTTAAAGGGGAATTCTTATGCCTGTTCATGGAAATGGTACAAACAAGTTATTAACATTATCCACAGGGCCTTGATGCTTCTTGCTCAGTGTCTTCTGAGAAGGCATGGAACACCTCCACCTCCCACCACCTCCGTTGCAGCAGTGTGGCAGACACACTGCCCTTAGCAAGGTAATGACCAAACATTGCTGATGCTGTTAATGATTACCTAGCTTTGCAATCATTACATCATTGTAGGTTGTTAGTTTTACTGGTTTTTAGTTCAATGAAACTTGAGGAATAACAAGTAAAGTTTCACCCAGGTCTTTACCTGCAGTTGCATTCTGCCCCAGTTCCTCGTGCATCAAAAAAGCTTGTTGTTTACTTTTAACTGGCTGAATGAATGTATTTGTCAAGAACAAAAGTCATAACAGAGCATCATAAACTAAATACATAGCAATCAGTGCATCATAAAAGGCAGACGAGAACATGTTTCAATCCACATTTATTGATGTGCACTTGCTTAGCACAGGTAAAAGAAGCAGCAAAATAAAAACATTCTTATCCTTATTGTAGAGGCAAAAATCCAGCCTTTTGGAGTTCCCTTGTTAATTGTGCTGCTTGAAAGGGGAGAGAACGCCTTGGTTATATATTCTTCCAAAGCAGTAGCCATGTTGCAGCAAAACCAATAGAGTCCTGTGCAGCAACTTAAAGTCTAACAACTTTATAGATGCATCATTTGGGGATGCAAATTCAAATGCAATTATATCTCTCCACTGAGAATATTGAGCTGGTATAAGAAGGTCTTGATTTTGGTCATTAACATAGTTGAAGAAAGGGGTCCACATTTCTTGGAAGGTGTCACTATTTGTTATGCCTTTAACTGCCCTCCTGCGTCTGGTGAGACACTCAGACATTGCTATATCCCTTATATTATTTTCTCATATGTTCAGGGGGGATTACGTTCTGGTTCTTCCATTGCTGAGCTATTGCTAATCATGCTGCAGTCAGTAAGAGCTCTACTAGTTGGCTGTGGTGCAGGGTGGAGCCTAAGTATAAGTCCAAAGACAGTAGGACTAAGACAGGATTTGGAGAAAGGGGATTGGCCTGTAATTGCAGATATAATGGAGAATACACTATTCCAAAAGTTGTTAATATGAGGACATTCCCACCAAACATGAATAAATTAGCCAAGCTTTCCACAGCCCTTCCAACATAAAGGGGAAAGGGAGGGATTAATTTTTGCCACCCTAACTGGCATCCAGTGCCATCGGAGAACGACCTTGAGCAAGGCCTCCTGTAAGCGAGCAGAAATGGTTTTGAGTGGGATAGTGGTCCTGATACCCTCCCATTTGTGATCTTCAACTGGGTGACCTAAGTCTGATTCCCATACAATTTGAAGGCCTCTAGCATACCCCACTTTGTTGTAATGGTTATAGGGGTTGCTCGTGCGTAAGTTGCCGCCACTCTTGGCTAGGTTGCCTGGTTAAACCTTTTCTGTCTGGACAGCCCTTCACTTAGTGGCTGTTTCAGTCGCTAGCAGAATCCGTCAGTGGGCGTTTCTTGAACCTCTTCCAGCACAAAAGTTCTTTGACGCCAAGTCTCCGCCTACTCTCCCTGCGCGGAAGTCTTCTGCGCAGGGTGGGTGTGGGTAGCGGAGGACCCGTGCTCTCCCCGCTGGTCTCCGGCGAAGAGTCCTGGAGCCCCCTCGCCGATTCCCCCATCTGCCCCCCTTTATCCCTGGTGTTACGCTGATTTCCTTCCCCAGCCGATGAGCTGCCTCTCTCCCTGCTGGGCCCTTCACCAGCATCGCTTGGGAGCCTTGCCTCCACCTCTGGCTCTGATGTCAGTTCCCTGACATCCACCTCCCCCCCAGGACCCCCTCCACCCCCGGCCCGACCTTTTGATCCAACTTCGTCCCTTTCCTCGGCCGACGATGCGGGGAATCCCCGGAAGGAGCTGTCGCCATCCTCTGAGGATTCAAAACCCGCTTCCCACCCGCTCCGATCTCTTCCCACGGGGTGGGCCTCCCAGTCTGATTCTTCTTCCTCTGATGCCTCTCCTCCCTCCTCTTCGGAGGCAGGAAAACCCACAAAATCCTCTTCATCGTCTGTGGTTCCAAATTGCTCCTCCCAGAATCTCGCTAGTGGTTTTGGTTTATCTGGGAACAGGCTGTGGAACTCCTCCACAAGATACCCGTCATTGATTGCCTCCGCGGGAACCCACGTGTTTTCTGACCTGGGTTCTCCCTCCCAAGCTACCAAGTACTCCACCTGGCGCCCTCGCCACCTTGAATCGAGTATTTCCGTGGCTTGGTTGTGGTGTTCCCTCTCCTCTACCTGCGGGTGTGTGGTGACTTCTCCCTCTCGCCCCGGGAATTCCCGCCCCTCCCTGTACGGTGAGAGTAGGGACCTATGGAACACCGGGTGTATCTTGATGCTGTCAGGCAACTTGAGCTTGAATGCCACGGGGTTCACCTGCTGTGTTACCTCAAAAGGTCCCAGCCGCCTTGGCTGCAACTTCTTGCACCCTCCCTTAAAGGGTAACCCTTGGATTGACAACCACACCCGGTCTCCCACCCGTATGGTCTCCCCTTCCCGACGGTGCTTGTCTGCCTGCCTCTTACAAATTTCCTTGGCCCGTTCCAAGTTCATCTTAAGTTGCTGGTGCAAGGCCTCCATTTCTTCCACAAACTGCTCTGCTGCAGGTACGCTCCCCCCTTCCTCCCCCCTCCCCGGGAAGGCCCTGGGGTGACACCCATAACTGGCCATGAACGGGCTCATTCCTGTGGACACATGTTCAGCGTTATTGTACGCAAATTCAGCCAGCGCTAGTTTCTCTACCCAATCGTTCTGTCTCTCGCTGACGTAGCAGCGTAGGTATTGCTGGAGTATACTATTCGCTCTTTCTGCTTGCCCGTTGGTTTCCGGGTGTCTCGCCGTCGAGAAGCCCACCTCGACCTGCAGCAAGCTCATGAGCTTCCTCCAGAACCGGGAAGTAAATTGTTTCCCGCGATCTGAGCTGACCCTCGAGGGAGCTCCATGCAGCCTGAAGATGTGATCCACAAACAACCTGGCTGTTTCCTCTGCCATCACCGCATGCGAGCAAGCTATGAAATGGCACATTTTTGTCAGTAGATCGACTACTACCATGACTGCTGTCTTCCCCCTTGACTTGGGCAAATCTGTCATAAAATCGATGGATACCACCTCCGAGGGTCTTCCTGTCGTGGGTAAGGGTTCCAGTAACCCTGCGGGGGCAGCCCTCTCCCCCTTTGCCCTCTGGCAGCGGTCGCACCCCCGTACATATTCCCGTACATCTTCCCTTACCCTTGGCCACCAGAACTGCCTAGTGACAAGCAACATGATTTTGTGTTGACCAAAGTGCCCCGCTGTTGGGTTGTCGTGGAGTTGTTTGAGTACCCTTCCCCTCAAGGTCTCCCCCGGTACGTACAGCGCCCCCTTGTAGTATAGTAGCCCTTCCTTTTCTTCAAACCCTCCATGGTTTTCCCTTCCGTTCTGGAGTTCCCTGATTTTAGTTTGAGCGAATTCGTCGTTTCTAGTAAGCCCGGCCAGTTCTCGTTTCCCAACCAACACTCCCCCACACACCCATCGGTTCTCGGGGAACACGTGTCTGACTTCCGGCGGTCCCTCTCCTTCCATGTACTCCAGCTTCCGGGAGAGAGCATCTGCTCTTACGTTTTCCTCTCCCGGCACGTACCGGATCTCGAAGGAAAACTTGGAGAACTCCTGTGCCCATCGAATCTGTCTCTGGTTGAGTACTCGCGCAGTCCTCCAGTATTCCAAGTTCTTGTGATGCGTACACACCTGGATCTTGTGCTGCGCCCCTATTAGCAGATGTCTCCATCGTCGAAATGCTGCATAAATTGCAAGCAGTTCGTGGTCATACACCGTGTAGTTTTGCTCCGACTTGCTCAGCTTCCTCAAGAAAAAGGCTCTGCTGGCCCCTGGCTGCAACAGTACCGCTCCAATGGCTCGGTCTGACGCGTCAGTTTCCAGCCTCATGGGCTTCTGCAGATCCACGTGCAGGAGCTGCTCTTCCGAAGCGAACGCCTTCTTCAGTCTTTCAAAGGATTGCTGGGCACTTTCTGTCCAGACGAACTTCTTTTTGCTACTGAGACAATCTGTGATTGGCGCTGTCAAGTGGGCGAAGTTCTTGATGAACTTCCTGTAGAAGTTGCTGAACCCTAGGAACCTCTGCACGTCCTTCCGGGTTTTGGGGGCCTTCCATTCCAGCACCACCTGCACCTTGCTGGGGTCCATAGCTAGGTCCTTGTCTGACAACTTGTACCCCAGAAACTCAACCTCTCTTGCGTGAAATTGGCATTTTTCCAGCTTGACCCACAACTGGTGCTTCTGCAGTCTCTTTAGCACTTCCCTGACGTCTCTGACATGTTGCTTCTCATTGTCAGAATAGATTAAGACGTCGTCCAAAAAGGCTACGCAGTTCTTGTACAGCAAGGACCCCAACACGTGGTGCATGAATGCTTGAAAGCAGGCGGAGCCCGACTGTAATCCAAATGGCATAACTAAGTACTCAAAGGCCCCCAGGGGGGTGAACATGGTGGTTTTCCATTCGTCCCCCTCCCTCATCCTAATCAAATTGTACGCTCCCCGGAGGTCCAGTTTAGTAAAGATTTTCCCCTGCCTCACCCGTGTTAAAATGTCGTCAATCCTGGGCATTGGGAAGGTCACGGGTTGTGATACAAGGTTCAAGGCCCTAAAATCTACGACTAATCTAGGCTGATTAGTATCCTTTTTGTCCACAAAGAACACCGGACTGCCCCCCACCGCCTTTGATTCTCTTATGAAACCTCTTTTCAGGTTCTTGTCAATAAATTCCCGCAACTCCTGCATTTCCCGGTCAGACATGGCATACAGCTTACCCACCGGCAGCTGAGCCCCTGGGAGTAAGTTGATTTGGCAGTCAAAGGGCCTATGGGGGGGTAGTCTATCCGCCTCCTCGCTGAAGACCTCCTGCAGGTCAGCATATTGTGGTGGCACCTCCCCTTTTGGCTCCACAGCAACCCCCTCCACCCTGGCCATGGTCATCCTTGGGTTCCCCCCCCTAGACAGTGTTCCAAGCAGTAAGCTGACCCAAAGGTGACCGACCGCTGATGCCATGCCACTACTGGATCATGTAGTGCCAGCCAGCTCATCCCTAATATTTTTGGGAGTCCTGCCAGTGTGGCTACGTCAAAGGCAATGGTCTCCGTGTGCCTGGAAACCCTCATTCTCATTGGTGGGGTCTGGTGCGTCACTTCCCCTCCCAGAAGTTCCCTGCCATCGATGGTGGTCACTTGCAAGGGAAAATCCAGGGGCAGAAGGTGGAGTTGGTGCTCTAGAGCGAAGTCCTTGCTGAAGAAATTGCAGGAGCTGCCTGAATCCAGCAGCCCCTCCACCTTGACTGGGTGCCCATTCGGGAGTTCTCGCACCACTTCTATGGCTATAGCTGCCCTGGGAGGGTCTGGCTGGGGCACTTCTATTGGTTGCTGGCTTGGCTGCTGTCCCCGCTGATTGGCAGTCAAGTGTTGGCGTTTCCCTGCGCCTGCCCCTTTCCCCCCTCCTCCTCACAGCCAGCAGCTCCCACCATCCCTTGCCAGGCCTTTCTTTGAGGGCAGACCCTGGCAAAATGTCCTGGCCATTGGCAGAGGAAACACTTCTTGGTAGTTTTCCAATCCTTTCCCTCCCTCTTGCGACCTTCACTGGAGTTTGAAACATCTCTATCTCTCTCGCGCGCCATCTATTTCCATTGGCTCAGCCGGCTGGGAAGGCTGCCTCGGTATTTCAGGAATGCGGTAGTCATGGCAACGTTCCCCTCTCCCTTCGCGCTTCTCCTGAGCCCGCGCTTCCTGTCTTACTCCAATCGCAAGCACAGCATTGGTCAGCTGATCCATCGACTGCGGGCGGGGCACGCGGGAAAGCTCGTCCTTCACAGTTGGGGACAACCCCTTCTCAAACAACATTTGAATGGGTTCAGAGTCCAGATCCCACCCTTAGCCGGTGGATCAACATCGCAAAGCGCAACCAGTAGTCTCTAACTGATTGGCTCCCCTGCTTGCACCCCATCAATTCCCGTCGAGTCACATTTTGCTCCACTTCACTGGAATACATTGCATCCATTGCCTGATAGAATTTCCTAAGGTCCTTCAAGGCAGCAATTTGCGTCGCCATTAGGGGCCTGATCCATTCCCGGGCCCCATCCTGTAGATGCCCGACAATATAGGCCACCCTTTCCCCATCATCAGCAAAGTCATTATGCTGCAGTTCCAAAGCGTACTCTATTTCCGTTCGGAACGCGTTATAGTCCTGGGGCTTCCCCCCAAACTTGTGTACCAGTCCCGGTACCTTCCTTGCGACTGGGGTGGGTCTGACCTGTGCATCCTGAGTCCGCCTTTCGTCCAGCTGCGCCGTCAGGAGAGCCACATGCTGTTCCAAATCTTGGTTCCTCTCCACCAGATTTTGCACTCCAGCTGCTTGCTCCGTTGCGCCGGCTCCTCCGGTTTGGCTCATTATGCTGCCTCCCTGTCGCTGTGCACAAGCAACGTCAGAGACTGACGGATTGCTGTAATGGTTATAGGGGTTGCTCGTGCGTAAGTTGCCGCCACTCCTGGCTAGGTTGCCTGGTTAAACCTTTTCTGTCTGGACAGCCCTTCACTTCGTGGCTGTTTCAGTCGCTAGCAGAATCCGTCAGTGGGCGTTTCTTGAACCTCTTCCAGCAAAGAAGTTCTTTGACGCCAAGTCTACGCCTACTCTCCCTGCGCAGAAGTCTTCTGCGCAGGGTGGGTGTGGGTAGCGGAGGACCCGTGCTCTCCCCGCTGGTCTCCGGCGAGGAGTCCTGGAGCCCCCTCGCCGATTCCCCCATCTGCCCCCCTTTATCCCTGGTGTTATGCTGATTTCCTTCCCCAGCCGATGAGCTGCCTCTCTCCCTGCTGGGCCGTTCTCCAGCATCGCTTGGGAGCCTTGCCTCCACCTCTGGCTCCGATGTCAGTTCCCTGACATTCGTGATCTAATATTTGGGAAATAGCACCCTTCAGGTCATCCTGCTTCATAAGGATTCATACAAAGCAAGTATGCTAGGCTGTCTCCCCTGCACTCCAAAGAGGGTGCAAAAGAATGAGCCTGGGCTACCTGAAACCAGGTAATATGAGTGCCTTTTAATTTTCCTTGCAGTTCCTCTTTGGAAATTGCTTTCCCTCTGGGAAGCAGGTCACGGATTGTAGAAATGCCTATGTCCTTCAAATCCTTGAACTGTTAATATTTATCTGTGTGTCTGAAAGCTGAATGATCCAGGATCAGTAGTTCAGGGTCTGGGGCCAGTGTTCTGCTCCATGTTCTCCACACATAAGTACTGATCTACAGTACTAAATGGATTGTCTGTTTTCCTTTACCGCCTTCAAGGACAAAGGTAAGGAAGGGCGGGCTCCCGTTAAGGTGTGGAAGAGACCATCTTGAGTTGAACCCCAGGCTCCCCCTGAGCAATGGGATCAAGGATTTAATTTGAAAAGCAGCATAGTTTATTTTTTTAAATATTATTATTATTATTTTCATTAATAAAATATAAAATATAACAACATTACAATAATCAATCAAATGCATTTGCTCCCCTGAGCTCGTGACTTCCCTCCCTCCCTTCAACTGGTTTCCTGCTTCCTCATAAATTGTACACGCCTTTCTATTGTCAGTTTCTGTCCTTTGATATGTATCAAATCCTTCTATGGTCAGATATTATTATTACACTGTGCTGCAGGATTTATGTCAGTCCTGCTAGTGTCTTCAACTTTTTACAATAGCCTCTTTAAGATCCTATCCTTTCAGCTAAAGTAAATTTATTCCAATCTCTCTGGAATTTCTGGTCGCCTTGGTTCTGGATCCTCACAGTCAATTTGGCCAACTCCGTATATTCAATCATCTTCATCTGCCACTCCTCAACCATTGGTAATTCTTGTAATTTCCATCTTTGGGCTAACAAAATTCTTGCCGCATCGGTGGCATACATAAATAATATTTGGTCTACTTTAGTAATCTCTTCTCCCATCAACCTGAGCAAGAATGCTATATTTAAACATCTTTTTTAATGTTAAGTTAGGCATTCCCATTCCTCCTTTTGTTCTATGTAAAGAGTTTTGTTGCTTCTCCTAGATTTGTTGCCTCCTGACACAAATGCATTGAGTTTGTTTTGCCATCTCTTTAGCTGAAAGGATAGGCAAAACTTGAAGGAGAAAAAAAGAACTTAGGTAACACTGACATTTTGACCATGGCTATTCGCTCAAGCCAGCTAAGACTGAGATGCTTCTGTTTCCTAAGTTCTTGTTGAATGCCTTTATACAGCCCCTATATGTTGTCTTGTGTCTGTGGTGTTGAGGTTAATACCTAAGTACTTAAATCCTCCATGCACTATGAGATGCGCATATAGTCTACATGAACAATGGAGAAGAAATCAATGAAGAAACAGCTATAAGTAATATTGTATGTCTAGTAATTGCCTTCTAAAGTGACAGATCATTTTATGACAGAGCACTTGCTTTTCCTACTATCAAAGCTAATGTTTTATCACTTTTAAAATGGCATTGTTTCCATTTCTTATGCATGGTACCCACAGACAATTTAACATGTTTTGTTTATATTTGGGTGCCTTACATTTTCTTTATAGGGACAAAAATAAATACATCTGCTTTGCTGCATCATGGACTTTCTCTGTAAACTTAAAATTCCTTCATTGTTGGTTTGAGACTGTCTTGGAATATTTAATTGCTCTCCTATGCTTTCCAGTATATTTTCTCATCAGTTTCCTTATCACAAAAGGTCGGGAGGGGGGAGCAAGTTTGTTGCACAAGAGCACTGAATCAGCATTAATTATGTGACCTGCATTTGCCAGGATGTGTTTGGATCTCACCCCAAAATAGTGACTGTCTGGAAGCATTCTCAGTTTCTTACACAGAATTTTTTAATGCAGTTTAAAAGGATTTGCTACTCACAGTCTGGCCATTTGTTCCATATACTGTACCTTTAGTAAACAGGCTTTACATGTTTTTATTCTTTTTCAAAAACTTTTTTGACTTGAGTAACAAAAGAACAAAAGAACAATGGATGAGAAGCAAAACCTTTCTGAAACCAATTTCAATTATCTTTAAACCTGTTTTCTGTCTTTTTATTCCACTCCTATAAGGAGTCAATTAAAATGACTGATTTAGAGTTTGCATTATGTGTGCCAACAGTGGCTACAACGAGCAAAGCCTGGAAAAGATAAATCATCCCAAAGATTTATGACTGACTAGTTCCTTAGAATTTGAGTTAACGTTAAATGTCAACTTGCTATGTTCATTTAAGGGAGTGTGGACAATGTCGGCTCCATGTGTGCTTCTGCATAGATCTCCTGAGCCAGCCACATTCTCTTTGCTTCCTTTTTCCTACACAGGGGAGAGAGACACACAGCTGCATGAAGCACTCAGAAAGATCACAGGGGGAATCAGAAAGGTTTCCTTCTGATCATCCAGTTTGAGGGTACGCAATGAGGAGCCAGCACTGTTCTTACCCACTTCATTTACAGCCTCTCAGACCTCCATACTGAACTTTTAAACTTTGCTTCCGGTGAAGAGGCTCTAAATGTTTTGGACTCTGCCTGGGATGGGGAGATACAGTAGGACTGCCACCCTGTTCAAAGCAGCACACTCAGTGAAGGGGTAGGATGTTTGTTTTTCAGTCATTAGGTGGGAATAGGAATTATTGCAACACACAGCCTCCTAGAGTGATATTGGCCAGAATGACAACTATTCAGAATGGTTCTGGCAGTTTAAGTGTTGAGCAATAGTTGAGACAGCAGATGGCTGGAGCCTGAGAAGGCAAAAGAAAAAGATCCTACCCCCCACCCCCCAACACCAGTTGGATGCTAATATGCTTGGGACAATCTCATTCAATTGGAGTGATGAGATGTGGGCTCTTTCCACAGAAGTCACACAGTGATATGTAGCATTTATAGAGTGCTTCTGAGCCAACCACCTTGTCAAGGGGAGGGGTCATGTATTATTTCCCCTCTTTTGTGGGGTGGGTCTGAGGTTCAGAGAGAACTGTGTGCCTACACCAGATGTGTTCACAGCTGGGGTGACATTTGATCCAGGACTTCCCTGCTCACATCTCACACCATTAACTGTTGTTCTGCTCAGCTCTATTCAAACCAATAGTCTGCCCCATTGCTCATGGTATGTCCAGCTATTTGTCTGTCTGAGATTCTCACTTTGTGTGCTTGAACAGCTAGAACGGGGGCCAAATTATGTTACATTAGGAGGATGTTTAAACACTTGCTTAGGATTGGGCATGTCTCCTTATTAACAAAAAGTAGTTGCAGGGTACCTTAATCTGGACCAGGACTGCTGTATGATGAGAGAAGAATTAACTCCTTCTTTTTGTGCCATTTTCCTGCTGAAAAATCTCCCAGTTAAGAAAGCAACGTGCCCAGTCCTAAGCATGTGATTTAAAACTCTTGAGCAATGTAATGAACAGTTTGGTCCTGACTGGAAGAATATGTTCTTTTCTAGCATTTGAGTTCCTGTGTGTACTCACTGAAATGGCCTGAGCAGGGTGGACCTGTTTGGAAACTGTTGATCAAATGAATTTTCCCAAATAGGCAAATTTGACTAAGACCGAGAGGCCATTTTGGTGGGATCACTTACTTTTCTTTTTTTATTGTTATTTCAAAGCAGTTTCAGAGTCCCCAAATAAAACAGAAAATTGTGCCAGTGTGTGTGCATTTATATTTTGAATCTGCACCATGTCCCCAGTTTAAATATCCTCCTCCCAAAAAGGTGATATTTAACCTTTAAGGGGATGCATATGGCCACCTTATAAGTTCAAAAACTGAATTTAATATTTTTAAACTAGATATATTTTAAATTAGTTATGCCTTATGCTGAACCTACTCTGTGCCTGCCCAAAGAAGTCAGATAATGTTGAAAATGATTTATGAGTGTGAGCTGTTGTTTTGTTGATTGTGCATAGTTGAAATGATACCAGAACAAAAATTACCAAAACAAACATAAATGAAAACCAGATCATTTTTGTGTTTCAATAAAATTAGTGTATACTGAATGGCTAATATATAACAGCCGCACAATCCTGAAATCTGTGAATTAAAATCCCCACTGTAATCTACAGAAATCTCTTTTGAGAGAATCAATATTTCATTTTCTTCAGGAATGCAACAAAATACGTTGTGACTGAATCCAGTTGAAAACCATGGGTCCTGGGTTAATCATAACTACATTTATTTTGATTGGGGCTATAATGGCAAGCTGTTGCATTTGTAAGGGCACAATTAGTTCTTCTTAAAGTGTATATAGCAACTATATAGCAACTGGAAATAATGATATTTCCAAATGTCAGATACGAAATGGGAAGACTAAGAGTAGATCCAGGAAATGATTTTATCACACCTTACTGCTGGGCAGAATAAATAGAGATATCCTGGTCTACCAAGTGGCTACTTGCACATCACAGTAAGCTACCATTTGGTAAATGGCAATCTGAATCCATTCTAAAGAGTGACTAACCATGTAATCTCCAAGCTATAAATCCTGTCCAAGAGATGCTTCCAATCATCCAATAGATTTCATCTCCTTGTTACACCTAAACATGCTGGTTTAAAGTGATTTTATTTGCAATATTCATTATTATTCCAAGGGGAAGCATTTCATTTCAACAGCAGTCTTCTTTCTAGGATAGATATGTAACTAGACTGGATGACATTCTTAATTTTTCTCTGTTGCAAGTCTAAGACAATTATCCATCGAAATTGTTGTCCTTCCATAAGGAAAATGCGATTTATCTTCCACAATAAAACACCTCCAAAATGTACAGTGAAAGGGAGCAGCACTGCATGGACATAACTCTTTCTTTCTTTAGTCTGCTCAGGCCAATCATAACAGATTTATTAGGGTCTTCAGCAGCACAGGTCAAGGATTCATGGAATTGTTGCAAAACTAGGGGCACGGGGTCTCTAGAGTGACGCACACAAGGCTATCGTGCAGTTCATCAAGGCTTTTGAAGCCTCTTGTTAGCAAACAATATTTGTTCTTTGGTGGACTTATACAGCACACACATTGAAATATGAAGCCAGCAGAACCTCATCTGTTTCCACCTGGTGCCACAAAATTGATCCAACCTGAGAAAAAGAACAACCCATCTGTGTCTCAAGCTGGCAATGTGCACCCAGCCAGCTTTAGCTAGATAGCTTTAATTTAAATGGATTTTAAAGGTAGACAATTTATATGAAAGTAGTTATTATTATATAGTTACACACAGAGTTGAAATTGAAATTATTTTTGGAAGCCAAACGTCCAACAGGGCTTCTGGGGCTTCCAATTGGAGCTTCCTGCAGCCAATCAGAAGCCGCACTTTTGTTTCTGAACATTTTGGAAGTCAAACGGACTTCCAGAACGTATTCCATTTGACTTCCAAGGTACGACTGTATTATCATTGGCCACTGTAGAACCTTCCAGAACTACTTCAATCAAGTCTTGGTGGTATTTGAGGTATGCTTGGGATCATTGTCCTGTTGGAAGGTCCAATGACTCCAGTCTTCAGCTTTCTCACAGATGGTGTGATGTTTCCTCCTAGGCTTTTCCGATTCTTCAATGAATCCTGCCCACCTTCCACACGCTGCAAGTTTCCAGTACCAGAGGATGCAAAGCAGCCCCAGAGCATCACCGAGCCCCCACCAGGCTTCACTGTGGTTGGAGTGTTCTCTTCAGCATATGCTTCATTCTTCTTCCTGCAGACATAGTGCTGATCCACGAGACCAAAAAATTCCAATTTTGTATCATTCCTCCACAGAACAGAATCCCAAACTTCTGTGGCTTATTTATTTGAGCATATTGGAGCCAACTTTTCTTGTACTTTGGGGTCAGTACATCTTGGAGTTCTTGCATGGAAACCTTCTGCATTTAGTATGCGCCTTACTGTGCTCACTGAAACCTCAGTGTCTGCTGCCACCAAGTCTTGCTGCAGCTCTTTTGGAGCCACTTGAGGGCTATTCCCAGCCTGTCTTCTCTGAAATCAGGTTTCTGCCTCAAGTGTCAGGCTGCTGCCAGCAGCTCCCCTGGCCGGTTGCCCTGGAACGTACAAAGACAAGGAATGTTCTTACCATCCACTTTTTATTCAGTATTTACAGAGAGAGGCTTCTTGGATAATGGCATTGTCCCAAGTGAATCTCCACCCCCGTTTCTCCCACTTCCTCATTCGTCATCCTTTCTCCGAGTGCTGACATGTGCCCTCTGTCTTTGAGCTCTTTGCTCTCCCACTTTCAAGGCTTGCCTGGATTTGCGGGGGGGGGGGCTGGATTGCTTTCTAAAGACACTGTGTCCATCAGCTGTCGCCACCCTGGTGCTTCCTCTTCCTCCTCCTCTCCCATTATTTCCCAACTTTTCCCTTCATCTGCCTCTGAGCTGTGACCTCCCTCAACCCAAACCCCTGCTGTAATTCTAAACTGTCTTTCTCTTCTCTGGAAGGGTCAGGTTGGGGAGGTGGTCTCCACCATTCCTCCTCTGCCCAGTCCCTGACATGCAGATAGCTTCCTTTTTCTGCCCCATTCAGGTAGTGTAATCACTGTTCTTTTAACTTGGTACTTGTGAACTATGCTTCCAACAGTGTCTCTAGGAACATCCAGTGCCTTCACTATCTTCTTGTATCCTGCTCCTTGTTTGTGAAGGGCAATGATCTCTTCTCTTACCTTCTTAGACCATTCTCTTGACGTAGCCATATTTCTAACATGCAGCCAAATTTGACACTCAGCAAACCCCTAGTCAGTTCAGGTATTTCATGTGTTCCAGCCCAAGCACACCTGGTGCAGCTAATGAAGCCCTTGATTACTTGCACCAGGTGTTCTTGAGACAACACCTGCTGTATTTGTGCTGTTGTGAGGGATTCTATTCAGGGGGTTGGATAATAGTGAGACTGGAGAAGCCAGTATAAGTTGCATTGTCAGCTGAATTTGGGTGAAACCACTTGAAATATTGAGGTATTTCAATTGATTTTGCTTGATTTGCTCATTGTAAACAGCTGAGACCTGTGGGTATATAGGTAAAGGTAAAGGGACCCCTGACCATTAGGTCCAGTCATGACCAACTCTGGGGTTGCGGCGCTCATCTCACTTTATTGGCCGAGGGAGCTGGCGTACAGCTTCTGGGTCATGTGGCCAGCATGACCAAGCCGCTTCTGGCGAACCAGAGCAGCGCATGGAAACGCCGTTTACCTTCCCGCCAGAGCGGTACCTATTTATCTACTTGCACTTTGATGTGCTTTCGAACTGCTAGGTTGGCAGGAGCAGGGACTGAGAAACGGGAGCTTACCCCGTCGCGGGGATTCGAACTGCCAACCTTCTGATCGGCAAGTCCTAGGCTCTGTGGTTTAACCCACAGCACCACCCGTGTCTATGGTGGTATATAAATTCAAATAATAATAAATAACAAGTCTGTAAATATTGATAATAAACATTTGCAATGGGGATTGAATAATTTTGATTTCAACTGTATACAGAGAGTCTTACTGACAGTATCAGCAAGGAGTCAATCAAATGTATATTAAAGTAAATACAAAAGGGAAAAAAGACTATTTTTTCCCTTTTTTGCTTCAAAGGGATCTGTATCAGCCCTCAAAACAAACCTGCCTTCAGCACAAGAAAAAACTGAAAGTCGGCAGTCAGCAATCTGTTTCCACAAAGAATGTGCTTTTATAGCAAGACCACCAACAGTGAACATGAGCCACAGACCAAGCCACAGGCTCCTAGAGGAAACCAAGTAATTGGGATTGAATCTCTAATACAACTCAACATAGACTAAAGTCCCATGTTGCAAGAATCATAGCAATGGCTTTTCCTGACTATTTAGCCAATATGTAATTGAGCAAGCTAAGTTGAATGTATTTCCAAATTAGGACTTCCAAAGAAGTTACAGTGTTATTGGATTCATGCTTATTAGTATATCAGTGTTCAGTCTCCAGTAAAATAAAATCTATATATCAATCCTTTTGCAAAGTCTTCACTCAAAAAGAATTTAAAGCATTCATTTACTACATCGTTATCAAATGAACACATATGATAGGAAATAAATAACTCAAAACAGGACATACTGCAGGGCTGTTAGTCTGACATTCAGGGCTAGTGTAGCAAGCTAAATATCCTACAAAATAAAACACTCAACTAGGCTGGGGCTCCAGCTTTAGATATAAGCATTCCTTGATGCTATTGCAGCACTGGCCGCAAATCAGTAAGAGCGGCCTAATAATTGTAGGTGCTTCAATACTAGTATTTATTCTAGGATGGGCACTCCTCATACATGCCCCCCCCCTTTGTTGCAAAGTCCACATGGCATCAATTGTATGAAAATACCAGCCAGTATCTTTTCTCATTTGAAGACAGATTTTGCCTTTCCATGAAAAATTACGTAAATATTTTAAAAAACCTGTTACCAATCCATTTGCAACATTAAGCCCCAGACCAGCCCCTGACAGGCATGAGAGATTTGCAGCACTAGAATAACCTAAAGAGTTAATAACCCCACAAACAGTGAGGATTGGGCCTGTTACATCTACCTCCCTGAAGCTCAGCACTGGCACCCCACAGGGAGGTGTGCTGAGTCCCTACCTGTACTCAGTTGTATACATCCGACTGCATTTCATCTGATCCATCTACTGCAATTATTCAGTTTGCAGATGATACTACCATGTAATGGTTCTAGGGGTTGCTCGTGCGTAAATCGGCACCACACCTGGCTAGGTTACCTGGGTGAACCCTTTCTGTCTGGACAGCCTCTCACCCGTGGCTGTCTCAATCGCTGGCAGAATCCGTCAGTGGGCGTTTCTTGAACCTCTTCCAGCAAAGAAGCTCTTTGAAGCCTAGTCACCGCCTACTCTCCCTGCGCGGAAGCCTTCTGCGCAGGGAGGGTGTGGGCAGCGGAGGACCCGTGCTCTCCCCGCTGGTCTCCGGCGAGGAGTCATGGAGCCACCTCGCCGCTTCCCCCATCTGCCCCCCTTCTCCACTGATGCTACCCTGATTTCCTTCCCCAGAAGATGGGCTGCTTCTCTCCCTCCCGGGACGCTCTCCGGAATCCCTCTGGAGCCCTCCCTCTGGCTCCGATGGCAGTTCCCTGACATACCATAATGGGTCTAATGACAGGTGGAGATGAATCAGCGTACAGGGGGGAGGTTGAAAAAGTATCTACATAGAGAATAACTTGCACCTAAATATTAGCAAGACAAAGGAGACAGTGTTGGATTTTTGGAGGAAGTGAGGGGAACTAGCCCTGTTGTATATTGGGGGGGGGGGCGTGTTGTGTGGAGAGAGTCTCTTCCTTGGGAATTTACCTTAGTGAAGACCTCACTTGGAAAAACAATATAACTCAGGTGGTTAGGAAGGCCCAACAGAGACTCCATTTCTTCAGGGTCTTGCGAAAGAACAATGTTAAACAACAGTTGATGACCTCCTTCTCATATTATATCCTCTCATATTGTATCACAGTGGGGTACGCTGGCTTGACAGCCACGGACAGAAAGTCTTTACAGAGGGTGGTGAACACAGCACATGATGTCATGGGCCCTGAGCCCGCTAGATGACACCGCAAGGGATCGATGCCTTAGGAGAGCGAGAAAAATTCTCAGGGACGATTCACACCCCGGCCAGCACCTCTTTAATCTTCTACCCTCGGGCAGGAGATATAGAAGGAGAATCAGTCGTACCAACAGGCTAAAAACAGTTTCTATCCATGGGCTGTTAGGCTGCTGAACAGAAAATAATATAGTGCAACTGACTTTCGGGGTTGGTGTGTTGTGCGACAAGCACACAGAGTGCAATGAGACTGAGTGTTTGTCCGGGGGGAGGGGGAGGCTCAGTTAATTTCATTGTACACAGGTTATACATTGACAATAAAGGTATTATTATTATTTTAACAAGCCTGCAACATTTAAGGTCCTGCACCCTTTCTTTGTATATTTGAATGGCTACATAGCCAATTTCAGAAAAGGTTGTCAAAAAACAAATGTACAAAGAGAAGTGCTACTGATTATATAGAGAAAAATTGGGGTGGGGGGTCAAAGTAAATATTATATTAGCAAAAAATTGAAATCTTAAAAACAAGATACTTAATAAAAAGATACATAGTTTCACAGTACTAAATAAACACTAGGAACTTCAGCAAAATACATAGACTATCGACCCCCCAAAATTCTTTACAGAATTGCTTATTGCAATAGGTTTTAAAAAAAACACCTTCCAAATTAAAGCATGCTAGTCGTCTTGAACTTCCAGTATTGCTGTCAACATTTCTGCAGACTCTATTATGTTTTAAACAAGGAATTGTAATCACAGGGCGGTTTACAATAAAAAAGACAAAAATATATAACATAGTAAAGTTAAAGGACCCCAGGGCAGTTAAATCCAGTCAAAGGTAACTATGAGGTGCGTTGCTCCTCTTGCTTCAGGCGAGGGAGCCAGTGTTTGTCCACAGACAACTTTCAAGGTCATGTGGACAGCAGGACTAAACTGTTCTTCGTCATGGGACCCCATGACGAGTGCCAGAGCTCATGGAAACGCCATTTACCTTCCTACCACAGCGGTACCTACGGTATTTATCTACTTGCACTGGTATGCTTTCAAACTGCTAGGAGTTGGGACAGAGCAATGGGAGCTCACCCCTTTGCAGGGATTCGAACCACTGACCTTCTGATCAGCAACAACACAGGGCTATCCGCTCCCTATAACATGTAACAAACAAAAACAATACTGCCCGCCTCCCCGCCCCAGTTTAAAAGGCCATAGACTGTTTAATCAGCCAAAGGCCTGTGAGAAGAGGAAAGTTTTTAAGATATGTGATGAAGTTGCCAGGTGTGTATTGCTGGAGATACACAAATAGGGAGCCACTGTAGAAAAGACCTGTTCTTTCTTTCTTTCTTTCTTTCTTTCTTTCTTTCTTTCTTTCTTTCTTATTTTTTGCCAATTATTTTGATTGGTAATTATTTGTAATAATTTGAAAAATCAAACTACAGTGGTACATCGGGTTACATATGCTTCAGGTTACATAGGCTTCAGGTTACAGACTCCGCTAACCCAGAAATAGTACCGCGGGTTAAGAACTTTGCTTCAGGATGAGAACAGAAATTGTGCCGCGGTGGTGTGGCAGCAGCAGGAGACCCCATTAGCTAAAGTGGTGCTTCAGGTTAAGAACAGTTTCAGGTTAAGAATGGACCTCCAGAACTAATTAAGTACTTAACCTGAGGTACCACTTTAATTTTATTTAATACAATTTTCCAAAACCAGCTTCCCACTCTCCTTATATGTCCAGGATAACCCCCTATTGCTGCTTTTTGTCCTCAGTTAATCTATAGTTAACATCCTTCAGTATTTACCAAAATTTTTATCTATCCGCTGCCCCTTTACATCCCTGCATACAGCAAAAAATCGAGTGTTTTGGAGATAATCTCCAATAACAGCAAGTATGATTATTATTCCATCTTCACTTTAAAAATTTGCTTGATTTTTAATAAGTTCAGTTTGGTGTTGCTTTCCAGCTTGTGCCTCCTCTGCTTTATATAGTGTTGATTATTATTAAACATTTTATTTTTATAACTTTTATGTTTTGGGTTTTCATGCTAACTGCCTTGGACACCTCATGAGTTAAATAAATAATTTTATGCATGCTATAGAAGGAAATGAAAAGTGGTATGTGATCCAGTACAATGTTTCTCCTGTAAAATATATGTTAATAATAATAATAATAAAAATTAACTAAGGAGTTGATCTTTGTTCCTTGCCCTTTGATTCATGTAAGGAGAGGCAGCTGGTGCAATATAATTTTGTAGCATAGAATAGTATTACAGTTCCCAGCTAGACAGTATGAGCTTATATGTTCAAGATTGCGTTAACTCATAAGACGAACATAAGGTATTATCTGGATCAGACAAAAGGTGTTATCTAGTCCAGGATCCTATTTCCCGCGGTGGTGAGCCAACTGTCTCTGGGACGCCAAATCCAAGAAAAAGCCCAACAACTTTGGGGTTAAATCCTTAAAAGAGCTCAACAACTCTGGGGTAAACTCCACTTCATCAAATCTGGCCCTCTTTGAAAAGGTTTGGGCACCTCTGGCCTACAGCGAAGAATGGTGGTGGCTCGGTGATGTGGGAGGCAGGCTGGATTCATTGAAGTATCGGGAAAGCCTAGGAGGAAACGTCACGCCATCTGTGAGGAAGCTGAAGATTGGGGGTCATTGGACCTTCCAACAGCACAATGATCCCAAGCATACCTCAAATTCCAGCAAGACTTGATTGAAGTAGTTCTGGAAGGTTCTACAGTGGCCATCAGGGTCACCTGACTTGAACCCCATGAAAAATCTCTGGTGGGATTTGAAAAAGGCAGTTGCAGCATGCAAACCCAAAAATATTACTGAACTGGAGGCCATTGCTCATGAGGAATGGGTTAAGAGTTTTCAAGAACACGCTGCCAGAAGCTGCTGTCCGGCTATGCATCTCGTTTGCAGCAGGTCATAGCAGCAAAAGGCTGCTCTACTAAGTACTAAATATGCTTGCCATGAAGGGGTCGGATAATAGTGAGACTGGAGAAGCCAGTATAAGTTGCAATTTCAGCTCAATTTGAGTAGACCACTTGAAGCATCCATTGTGTTGAGCTATCTGATTTGCTTTTCTTTGATTTGCTCATTGCAAACAGCTGAAGGCTGTAAATTTTGATAATAAACCTGGTTTGCAATGGGGGTTGAATAATTTCAATTGCAACTGTATACACACACACAGTATACGGTATATGCTACATACTGGAGAAAGAGAGATTCATAGCACTTTGTGTATTGGGGATAGTTTATATTCAGAGCAAAGAAATAACAAGGGATCAGAAACTTAGAAAATGTCAGCTCCACATATATATGTTTGCCAGTTCCACAGATATTTTTTTGCCCAATATGTATGCAGTGCCTCCAAAGACTCAACTGGAAAGAACTCTGTAGATTGCTGTAGATGTTATTTACAGCAGGAATAGCCAACATTTGAAGACCAAAAAAGAGGACACATTTGCCGACTTCTACATTTACCTATGGATTGCTATGGTGACTCTACACATGAAAAAGAGGACATATGGCAACCCTAAACATGATGCCTTGCAGGCACTGTAGGACTACAACTCCTATCAAAGGTAACCACCTCATCCTCTCTTCAAGTAACTCTTCCTACACATTTTTTTCTGTCAAGTTCACATGCATCTGATTAAGAATCCATTGCAGGCATAGGCAAACTCAGCCCTCCAAATGTTTTGGGACTACAACTCCCATCATCCCTGACAACTGGTCCTGTTAGCTAGGGATGATGAGAGTTGTAGTCCCAAAACATCTGGAGGGCCGAGTTTGCCTATGTCTGATCCATTGTGTTGCAGGGGAAAAATTAAAACTCCAGGGCTCATTCTAGGGGTGATCTTAGGTTATGCAGAGTACTAGTTAGGCTTGTTTCGCTATGCTGTCATCTTGTGAGAATTGGGTCCTGTTAAAATATGTACAGTGCTACCCACTGGCTGTGCTTTTCAGGGGAGTACTAGCTTGTAGGCTATTAGAAAACATCTCACTGATGAAACTATTATAAAGCTCCAAGGAATCCCAGGATTCATAGACACACAGGTTGAAACCATGGGGAATATCCATTTACACACACACACACACATCTGTAACCTTGACACTCTGCGTGCGTGATTTCAGTTTTCATCACAGCCATGCACACACAAAATGCTTTTGCCCTTTGACATTGCATTGTTCACAATGTGTCCATTAAGTTATTCTCTCTAGCCTCTGGTAAAATAAAGTCAGTAGCTTACATGAACTTGAATAGTCATCAATATATCTGTCAGAGATAAGCAAATGTTTGCAATTACTAGCTCCACTGACTTCATGATGTGAGCACAATTTCCCACTTATCTACAATGCTTCCTCATGCGTTCAATCCAGAACTCTAAATATAATACAGGTCTTACCTAGTAACATTAAAACGAAGGTTGATCTCTGTCCTTCCTATTCTTGTTGCTATTTCTTCTGCCTCCATTCTTTATCTTTTTAAAATATGATTTTATTGTTTTCAATTACTAAAAACCCTGTAACAGTGAAATGACAAGTAGTGCACAATAAAGTAAAAACAAGGCTTAACTGCCTCTGTTGGCTTTGTCAGCAAAGTTCTTTTGAAGCATTTGAATGGTTATAACCAGGAGAAGGTCTCTTCCAAAAGTCAAATGAGACACAAGAGGGCTGAGACTCCAGTGACTCTCTTATGAATATGCAAAGAATGTAATCCAAATATCAGAAAAATGAAGATACTTTGACAGCGCCCTCCAATTTTGAGTTTATTAATTTCTCTGGTATAGAACTTTCCCAGACATGCAAGCCTTGACCTGGAATTAATGGCTTCTACCTTGTTTACGCAAAGTCACACCATCATAGTTTTTGTATTCTAGCTTCAGATTGTGGTCTAGTTTGGCCTCAATGTGCTTTATTCTTGGGCTTGGGCTCACCTAATTTTCCTTTCTTGCTTTTCACAATGGGCAGCCCACTTACCCTATAAGGGGAAAATCAGGGTTCTAATATGCGTGAGGAGAATCCATGAACACAGGAAGTCCTCCCCACTTCAGACCTTTGCCCTCCAATTCATCATGGAATAAAAGCAACAGGAAGACAGAGCTGGTACATTTGCCCCTGTGGGGGCCCTTCTCTGTTGAGACAGAACCATAACATCTGGAGATACTGCACAAAACAAAGGAGATTCCAGCAGTTATGGGGAATCCAGCTCATGATGTCATCAAGATGACAAGCCATGGGTCTCAGAAAAGGCAAGCTAAAGAGGTAGCCATTTAACAACAAAAGTTTGATAGCGCAATGGAAACTGTTTCCCAG